>NC_041005.1:22269989-22607560 GCF_004193775.1 Glycine soja | reverse complement strand
GCAGAATGACCAACTTGGTCTCTGCTTGTCATCGGGCCCCGCCGCCTCTGGATGACAAAAGGGTGCGGATAACCGTAAGGTATCTCCGCGTATCATCGGGCCCGCCGCCTCTGGATGATACAAGGGTGCAGAATGACCAAACTTGGTCTCTGCTTGTCATCGGGCCCGCCGCCTCTGGATGACAAAAGGGTGCGGATAACCGTAAGGTATCTCCGCGTATCATCGGGCCCGCCGCCTCTGGATGATACAAGGGTGCACGTCACATGACCTCAGGGTCAGTATGACAAAGATTATGGGGCGGCCGACAAAAGCAAAGCTCTTGCTCCTACGTATCCTCCAATGAGGAACTCAGACCTACGTAGTTCTGGATAACTTGTGAGACTTGAAAAGTCTCCATCGGAAAATGCTGACATCTCCGGAAAGGGCGCAGATGACCATATTGGTCTCTGCTCGTGAATCACACTTGGGGTCACTGAATGACGAGGTGCGGATAACCGTAAGGTGTCTCCGCGGGCTACCAGCTCTTGAGTCATGACAACAAAAGGCGGTATGGTCGACAAAAGCGAGGCTCTTGCTCCTACGTATCCTCCAATGAGGAACTCAGACATACGTAGTTCTGGATAACTTGTGAGACTGGAGAAAGTCTCGGTGTTTTCTCCACTAAAATGCAAACATGCCCTAGCAAAGAGACAAATATTCCAACTGATTTAGAGCAGCATATGCTTTTTCTTTTTTTTTTTTTTGAGTGAAAAACAATGCGTCTACCGGGGAAGGAGAGTCTGCTGATGAAATCTCCCATAACCATAAATGAGATTTTGGATGTTAGCATTTCGTTTCTAAATGACCATTTAGAGGAAACACTGGGTCCGATAAAAATAGAAGAAACCCACTCAAAGTGTATCAATCTCGCACAGGTAAGTGTTTCATCCTAATTCCGAACCATAGATATGTCATGACTTGACTTTGCAAATTATTTCCTATCAAATCAAAAATTACATGCGTGATCATGGATCAAATAGGACTTCCCTTGGGAATGGGTTCTTTTGGTGGTTTCTTCTTTCGGCTTTTGTGTGTTTTTGGCTTTTGATTTTCCTGGTTTTTTTCTTTTTCTGTTTTTTTTTGTTTAGTGCGGGGCGAGAAAAAAAAGTCGCTAGCGCACGGGATTTTGGTTGGTAACCAAAGGGAGAAGACCATTTTAGGTCGTGGTTTCCTTTCCTTCTTCTTGTTCATTTGGTGACAATTCTGTACTGTTCAGATATTGTCTGGTCCAAAGACCTCTCTGCACATTTCTTCTGGTTTCTTTGACCAGGAGCTTCCTTCTTTTTTACTTTCTCCCATTCTTTGGTTGGGAATTTTCTTTCTTTTCTTTTTTCTTTCTCCCACTCTTTGATTGGGAATTTCCTTTCTTTTCTTTTTTCTCTTTCTCCCACTCTTTGATTGGGAATTTCCTTTCCTTCCTTTTTTGCTTTCTCTTTGATTGGGAATTTCCTTTCCTTCCTTTTTTGCTTTCTCTTTGATTGGAAATTCCCTTTCCTTCTTTTTTTTGCTTCCGAGGGTAAGGTTTATGGTGAGTCAGGATTTTGGCTCAAGGCTACATGTCAGGGTTTGGTTTGGTTCAAGGATAAAAAGGGATGCCCCACATTATTTCCATGACACAAATGCAAAAATGATGATTTGGAAATTTTATGCAAAACTGGTCATGCATGCACCTATGCGGACACTCAAGTGTCAAATTTTTATGGTCATGTGATGCTAGGGCTCAGGATTTATTTCCTCTATTTTAAATCAACCCAATGTTTCCAAAATATGTTCTTTTATCAATTTGTGCATTCATCCGGGTCCATTTCGGGCGTCCGGGGAAATTTCACAGCATTCACCCTTCAGGTGTAGACACGTTTTTTTTCTTCAAAAATCGGTTATGATCAATGAATGAATTTTTTCAAAGAAAAGTTGGAAATCGTCTCTTTTCAAAAGCATGTTGGTTTTTCAGCTTGACAACTTATTTTTCTTTTTTCTCCTTCTTTTTTTTTATCATTATCATTTGTTTATTTCTTTTTCTTGTTTGTTTTTTTTTTTTCTTCTTTTTTTTCATGAGGTATTTTGCTACCTAAACACGTGCATATTTTTGTGAGGTATTTTTGCTATATACATGCATATCCAAGGTATCTTGCCACCTAAACATACATATATATGTTTTGCGAGGTATTTTTTGTTTACATACACGCACATCTAAGGTATATCTCTACCTAAACATACATATATATATTTTGTGAAGTATTTTTTGTTTACATACATGCATATCTAAGGTATCTTTCTACCTAAACATACATATATATATATATTGTGAAGTGTTTTTTTTTGTTTACATACATGCATATCTAAGGTATTTTCACTACCTAAACATACATATATATATTTTGTGAGGTATGACTACCTTCCGAGCTTGCGCTTGTTTTATTTAAATCCCCAGGATCATGAGCAACTAGGTGCATCCTACTATAAAAAGTGATCAAATAACAAGCATAGATTCAAAAGGTACTAGGTTGCCTCCTAGTAGCGCTTCTTTAACGTCTTTAGCTGGACGCCTTATGACTTGTCGGTCACTGACCTAGTACTTTTCTTACATTTGGCTTTGGACTTGGTCGCCTATTGGTCGGCCATGTTGTGTAGGCAATACTCAAACCTTTTTGTGGATGAGCAGAGGTGAACTCTAGAGGTGATGGCGGTGCGTCTGTTTCCCGCTGCCGACCATCCCAATGCTGCTGTGGTGTTTCGCCCTGCGCCTGTCTGGGGCGCAGTACTTCTTGATGAAAGCTCGATTAGTAGGGGGCCTGATGCCCTTGCTGGAGGTGACAGGTACTCCGTAGAACTGACAGAGACCCGTAATTAGAGCTTGACAATTCCAAGACCCTGTTGGACTTCTTCGGGTCCACTAGGTGTCTTGCAGTCGCGATCCCTGCAAACAATAGATGAAATCAGAAATCAGTTGAGCGATGTGCATACTTACCTATGATGACGTGACCTTGCCGGGGGGGTACGGGCACCCTGTAGGACTGATAGAGGCCCGTAACCAGAGCTGAAAACCCCAGGGCCCTGTTTGACTTTTTCGGGTCCACTGGGTGTCTTTGTGGGTGCGATCCCTGCAAACAATAGATGGTATCAGAAATCAGTTGAACCATATGCATACTTACCCACGTCGGGACGACACAGACCAACTGATACTTTTGCAGGGGGAGATTGGCATTGCGGTCGCTGGGCAGAATGTCGCTAAGTAGCAATGTCATCTATATCTGTGTAAGAGTGGTCATGTTGGTGTGCATGATCCGCACTCGTCTCTTTGCAGCGGCACAGGTGGAATCTTGCCCCGGTATGCATAGTAGCTGTGTGATAGCCTCCCTCTCTGGTTGTGCTCGCACAGTTGGCCCTCCTCCAATATCAGGGGGTGGCCCAGGAACCGTTAAAAGGAAACTACTGGCCCCTTAACCGGAAGTGCAAGTCTCGGTTAAGCATTTAAGGGCAGAGGACCTTAAATTCTTTTAAGGTGTGGATGTCGAGCACACTGAAAATGAGGACACGTAGCCCTCTAAAGGTGACGGCGTGCAGCCCTCTCAAGGCGAGGAGGTGTAGTCCTCTGGAGGTGAGGGCGTGCAGCCCTCTGCTGGCGAGGACATGTAGTCCTTTCAAGGTGAGGGCGTGTAGCCCTCTGACGGTGAGGGTAACTAGTACCCAAGGTGAGGACGTGTAGCCCTCTCAAGGCGAGGACATGTAGTCCTCTGGAGGTGAGGGCGTGCAACCCTCTGATGGTGAGGACGTGTAGTCCTCTCAAGGCGAGGACGTGTAGTCCTCTCAACGGTGAGGGTAACTAGTACCCAAGGTGAGGGCGTGTAGCCCTCTCAAGGCGAGGACATGTAGTCCTCTAGAGGTGAGGGCGTGTAGTTCTCTCAAGGCGAGGACGTGTAGTCCTGTCAACGGTGAGGGTAACTAGTACCCAAGGTGAAGGCGTGCAGCCCTCTCAAGGCGAGGACGTGTAGTCCTCTGATGGTGAGGGCGTGCAGCCCTCTGATGGTGAGGACGCGTAGTCCTCTCAAGGCGAGGACGTGTAGTCCTCTCAACGGTGAGGGTAACTAGTACCCAAGGTCCACCCTTATGAGAAAGCAAGAGATCGACTCATCGAGAGGGCCGGTCATCCCAAATCCACAAGATTTGGACATTAGATGTAGGAAATCTATGCAGTTAACATGATTTTTAGGGATGCAGATGCATGCAACCTTTGTCGTGAAATTTGGTAAATGCGGACTTCATTTGAAACAATGCAATGTAATGGAAAGTTGTACAATGTTCATGACATTCTTTCCCTATTTTGTGATTTTGATTTTGATTTAATTTTTTTTGGAAAACACAGATTGACTGTCCTTTTGAAAGAGGTGATAATTCATGCAACCTCATCCTATCTTTTTTGCAAATCTCTCCGGGAACTCCCTCAGAGTGTGTGTTCTGTTTGATTTAGTCACTTGACCATTTTGGAGTGACGGCAATGGAGTCGTTTGATGTTTGATCAATCCATTGAAATCCTAGGGTTTGTCCCCCTTTTTTTTTGTTAAAAACATCGATGGGTGAGAACTTTTGATCGGCCCCTATGTTCACTTGAGGCTCATGCACGGTGCCCCTCATTGCCCCAGTGTAAGGCTTTGAGGTATCAATCGTTGCCTTTCGTCATGACCTTGTAGGAGGGAACCTATTGGGTGAGAACTTCTAATCTGCCCCTAGGTTCGCTTGAAGTTTTTGCATGGTGCCTTTCGTTGCCCCAGTGTAGGGCTTAGAGGTACCAATTGTTGTCTTGTTTTCACGACCTCCTAGTGAGGAAGAATGAAAGAAGCAGTTGATTCTTGCAAAAAAGAATTTTCCAAGGACGAGAACTAATTGAAGGATCTTTCAGTTGATGGATTAAGTCAAATGACTCCTATGTAGAAGCAAGATGTTTTGATGTCTTGATGATGCTAAAGGATCAAGTGCTTCTAAGTTTTATCCAAGAAAATCAAGATATATGATCAAGTTTGATCTCTTTAGAATCTTTAGGAAGAAGTTTCCAAATTGAAACAAACAAAGGTTTGACCAAAGAATTCTATCATTTCAATTTGAGATTTGCTCTCTGGTAATCGATTACCAGTAGTTAAAAATGTTTTTATTCAAATTTTTAAAACCTGTAATCGATTACGTAAGTCTTGTAATTGATTACCAGAGGGGATTTTCAGAAAATAATTTCCAAGAGACATATCTATTCAAATGTTTTATGAACGACCATTCAAATGTTTTAAAGAGAGTTTTCATTGCCCAAACAGTTTTATCCTCTCGAAAGATCAAGAGTTTTTCTGAACTGAAATGTCTTATCCTCTCAAAAAGATTCCTTGGTCAACCACTTGCATATTCAATAATGAATTTTGATTGGTCTTCATTGTACAATCTATCCCTTTTAAGAGAGATTTCTTCTTCTTATTTCTGAAAAGGGATTAAGAGACCGTGGGTCTCTTGTTGTAGAGGATTCTTGAACACAAGGGAAGGGTTGTCCCTGTGTGGTTCAGACTTTGTAAAAGGAGTTTTACAAAGAGAGTGGAAAATCTCAAGTGGGTTTCTTGAGGACTGGACGTAGGCGCGGGAAGTGGCCGAACCAGTATAAATCAAGTTTGCATTCCTCTCTTCCTTTAAACTTCTTTTATTGCTATTTATCTTTTGCTTTAAAGAAGTTTATTTTGATTTGTCTTTTGAGTAATTCATGTTAAGGGTGCATTGTTAATCCAAAAAGAAAGAGTGATAGTTCAATTGGGGAATAGTCTTTGCATCTTAATTCAACCCCCCTTTTTCTTAAGGTAACTGAGGCCATTTGTCCAACATCCTATTCTTGACAACTCGCTTCTCTAAGAAGACAAACTGAGGTCACATGAATGTCTTGAAAACACAGTTAATCAAATGCTTTCCCCTCTTTTTTTTTTTTTTTTGAAACTTATTTTTTTATTTTGAAACTTATTTGTTTTGAACTTTACTCGTTGTTTTACGGCACCCCCACCAACGTGCAAGATGAGTAATCTCTGATTGAACGGTCTTGGAAGTCAACACTCAGGAGCGCAGGTTGCTTGAGCAAACAGACCAATGGCTTACACTCACATTCCGGTGGAAGTTGAATAAGCAAAGATGTGTTCGTGAGAGGATGAGAGAGACAAAGATATCAACTTTATCCATTTCATTTACCATTGTAGTTGTGGTTTACAATAATAAACTTGGAAACCCTGATGAGTCATTAGGGACACCTAACAACAGCTTTCAAAATTGCCCCATGTGTGGCATCTCTTGTCAATGTCGGGATTTACACGCAATTCTCCTCAAATTTCAGCCAGCCCGCATCAATTAGACCTTGCACCTTATGCTTCAGAGCCCTACCATGCTCAATGGAACGCCCCGGGGCTTCTCCATGACAAGCACACGTTGCGTTTGAGTCGTATTCTCGGAGAAATGGAGGTTAATGAACCTTGGCTAGGGTTATGGCTACCATTGAATTATCAAGTAGATATGGGAGCAAGTCAGCATATGACAACGGAATTTGGGGTGAACCCTACAGGCTTTTTGCTGCAAAATTCCTTTTTGTTGGTGTTTTTGTTTTTGTTTGTGCTAAAAGTGGTCTTCGTCATTGGAAGTGCGGTAGACAGACTTTGTGGTTGATTTAGGGATGGCCTTTGTGGATAACTGGGTGGTGGGGTAAGGAGGAGGTTTGTTATTGGCTGAGTAATGACATTGTTGGGTTGGTGGGAAACTTGGCCGTATAGGAATGGCAGTCACAGCATGGGTTTCTCCCTCTTTCTCACCCTCTTCATTTGCCCCAGTTTTCTCAGTCGTCCTAGTAGGATGATCAAATTTGCCTCTTTTCGGACCCACATCGATCCTTTCACTGGCGAAGACCAAATCCGCAAAGCTTTGAGGGTGCGTAGCCCACCATCTTAGTAGAGTATCGATAATGTGTCTACCATCACGATTATCGTCTCCCTTTCCATTATTGGGGGTACCACCTGGGCCGCCAGATCCCTCCACCTTTGGGGCGTGTTCTTTGAAAGATCCGTCCCCCTTTTTGCAAATGTTCTGTAATTGCATCCTATCCAGAACCATATCAAAATTGTACTAATACGGCCTAACAAAGGCAACCATTAGGTCCTTCCAAGAATGGGCTCGGGAAGGTTCCAAGTTAGTGTACCAGGTAACAGCTACCCCAGTAAGACTTTCATGGAAGGAATGTATCAACAATTCCTCATCTTTTGCGTATGCCCCCATCTTCCGACAGTACATCTTTAGACGGTTCTTGGAGCAAGTAGTCCCCTTGTACTTGCCAAAGTCCGGCACCTTGAACTTGGGAATGACCATGTTTGGGTATTAGGAACAACTCTTCTAGGTTAGCAAAGGCATAATCTTCACCTCCTTCAATGGCCCTGAGCCTTTCCTCTAGATGATCCAACTTTCCCATTCCTGCCATAGTCATGAGGGTTTTTAACCGCTGTGGAATGCAAGAGGTGCAGTTATGGGTGATACTGAGGGCCCTCCAAAGGGTTTTGTAGGGGTATACCACCAAATGCTTGCCCTTCAGTGGTATATCCGAGCCAAGGCTCGAAGTCGGCTAGATTGTGATGGGGAATTTCATGGGTCTCTTCCACGGTTTAAGAGACATGTGCATGATCAGTTTGGGGTTGCTGGCTTTCAATGGGTATAGGAGTGGAGTTATTGACATTCTCATTGAGAGTGTATGCCACATTGGGTGGTGTATAGTTGGGAGGCAAGCCATATGATGGGAAGGCGTGCTCGTTTTGAATTTGCACATCATGGGGTCATCCGTACTTCCCAAATCTTTGCCTACCATATTTGAGGTTGGACAATTCATTTGCTTGAGGCCAGATGGGAGCATTGGGTTCACCTTAGCGACAGCGCTTAATAGCGGCAACTATAACCGCATTGGCTTCCATTATCTTCTTCATGCTCATCATGGCCTTTATCATTGTGGCCATTTGCTCTTTTATGGCCTCCATTTTTGGCCTTCATCTTCTCTTGCACCTTCTCTGCTTCACCCATTACTCTAGCTCTAGCACGAGTTCGGTAAGGGCGCCGTAAAGCGTTTCCTTTTCTTTTTGATAAGTTCATTTTATTTTATTTTATTTTTCAAGGAAAGAATGCAATGAGCAATGCAACCAATGAAAAGCATGGATGCATGCGAATGATGTACAGTCGAAGTATTGCGAATTTTTACGCAGGATATGGGGTTGAATCAATTTAGATTTTCAACATGGTCCATGACATCTTTGTCAAGGTGAAACTGGAAGTAACAAGGACATCAATAATCCTAAATATGTTTGGCAGTAGACGAAGCAGTGATGTGACTCGATTCATCTTTTGCCCCAATTTTGCAGGATGGTTACTTCCATATTTCAACTTGACTTGATGAACCTTTTTGTAAAAGCTTGAGCTTGGTTCAACCCCGTAATCCAAGGAATGGAAATTCTGATCGCCAATACTTCAACAACATCTCATAGGGATGAATGACTCGGGCATACTTTAAGCTTATGCACGGAAAATGTAATTATGAAATTGAGATGCCCGAAGAAACACCATTTCCTAGTTAACCATGCATTAGGTACCATGTTCAATTATTTTGTTTTTAAGTGAAACGGGTTTATGATCCCAACATGGTTGGCTCCTAACACATGAAACTAAGAATGTAGTGTGAAGTTTCACGCTTCCCCCTTCTTTGTTTTTGTTTTGTAGAGGAAAACGCAAGGATGAGCAAACATGAAAACAAATGGTATGCAATTTTGCAGATCAAAAAGTTTGTTGAACGCATATGCATGATGATGCCATGACTCATGCAAAATGTGAGGCTGGAATATGATAACGGACAAATGCAGGATATGTCCATTATGATGTTATGAAGAGATGCTTATGCGATGCATGATATGAATGTATTTTACGGACACGAGAGCCCGGAAAATTATCTCTTCTTACTCGCGCATTTGGGGGCGCAGTGCCCCATGTGTACAATTAAGAAGGTGATATGGACCTTCCGGCTTCCCGTGACAAAGGACGAGACCAACATACAATGCATGCTAGAGATAAAATGTAGGAGTGATTTGATTTGCACAAGCTTTTTGGAGTAGAAACATGGGACCAACTCATTTTATTTCAAAAAGGAAGTCGTATCTAGTCAAGGTCTGAGAGACCATACAAGTTTCCTAACGATTTCTAATTATGTGGGCCATTAAGTCTATCATATGCTGACAATAGCCGAGAAGCCCATGAATCTCTTCGGGGGTGGAGTAGGTGTCTGCCATCGCCTTGGCCTTGGCTAACAAGCGGGGAAGTTCTTGACTCCCGTTCAAGGTAAGAGCAAACCGGTCCATCCACATGGTTGCCTCTTGGTGTAAAGAGTCGATCACCCTTCCTCTAGCCTCTTTTTCCGCGTACACTTGAGCATACTCGTCCGCAATTCTATGCTTGTGGGCCGTGGCTAGACCCAACTCTTCTTGGTACTTAGCGATGATAGCTAGCATGTTGGTCTCTGTCTCGCATAAACGCTGAGACAAGCTTCTTTTGGACCTTGAACAAGCAATCAACTCCTCTTTCAGAACCATGCTATGTGCTCGCGACTGGTCCCTTTCTTCCCTTCGCAACTTGAGTTCATTATTGCTACCCCATAGAGCTCCGCGAAATTTGTTCCGGCCATACTCTTCCTTGCGAGCCCTCTTGGTCTCTTGTTCAAGGGCTCTTGCGGTAATTGCATTCTCTTCCCGTAACCCGGCACACTCCTTCCGAACGTGTGTAGCAGCCAACTTGAACTTCTCCTTGGCGAGTTTTGCCTTTCCTAACTCGCTTTTGAGAGCTTGGACTTCTTCGTCTTCTTCCGGTGCTTCAAAATTCTCTTCGCTGACGACTTTTAACTTGGCGAGCCAATCTAAACCTCGTATGCGAACTTTCAGCCATTCGTGGTACCCACCAATGATGCCATTATGAATGCCTCTAAGCTCTTGATCTTTCCTTAACGGGGTTTCCCATGCCTTATGGATTCTTTGTATAGTCTTGGAATTTTGTGCGCCGAGATCCCTCACCAGGAAAGGAGACATGCTTTCTTCCGTCGGTGCTCCCCTCATGGGGTACCCTAGTTGTCTTATAGCGAGCGTGGGATTGTAATTAATACAACCCCTCGTTCCTACCAGCGGAACGTTTGGGTATCTTCCACATGAGAAAAGGACTCCTTCTTTTCCTTCCTTCCATTGGGGGAACCAACTGATTGTTCTACCTCCTATCCCGGCCAAGAACTGGTCCCAATCTATTCTCCTCTTTTCAGTACACGAGCGATGGCTCAGGAGCGGACATGGATGTCTTGTGTCTTGTCGGAACAAGTGCGAAACCAACCAAACACAGAGGGCGGGTAAGCAATAGATGATCCGTGCGCTACTCTTTTCGCACCTTCGGTCAAATGTGTCAAACAGATCTGCCAAGACAGCTACCACCGGACTTTCCTTGCTATGGTGGTAGGCAAGGAAAGCGTCGATTGCTGCTAGGTCTACCAAACCATCCACATTTGGAAAGAGGACAACCCCAAAAATTAGCAAAGCTAACACATCCATAAACGGGACCCAGTCTCCTTGATTGGCCATACCCCTTGCCTTGTCTTCTAGGTACTTCCGTGGTAGGCCCGCTATGCCGTTCCGAGTCTGTTTTATGCGGTCCAAACCTCTTGCTGAATCCTTGACCACAGTTGCAATTCTGCTCAAAGAGGGGAGACACCCGGAGGAAAGATATGGTTTTCTTCCCCCGAGAGGACATCCTAGAATTTCCTCAAATTCTTCAATGGTTGGTACTAATTGGAAGTCTCCGAATGTGAAGCACTTCAAAGGCTGGTCGTAGTATTGGGTAAGTGATGCAACGGCTTCTATGGACACCTCTGCTATGGTCAACTCTAAGATCTTTCCGTAAGTCTTGCGGAAGGCTTGCATTTGGAGGGGTTCCATCAACCGCCCTAATTCCTTGATGCTGGTGGTATCTGGGCTTTTGACCTTGACTTGGTAGAACCTCTTGCCGGTTTGATTTGTTCCCATGCTTACTAAAGTGAGACAAAAGCTGGTGCAAATCAAAACTCCGATATCTCATGGGTGGGATGGATGAATGCATGAAGAAATGCATATGACACAGATGCAATTTACGAATACGGGAGCCCGAGAAACTGTCTCCTTCTTAGATACAACGTCTAGGGGTAGCAAAGTGCCCCAACGTATGTATTTAAAACGGTGACACGGACCCTTCGTTGGTTTGCTAAAGTGAGGGGATCAGAGACGAAACCCACGCATGATGCATATGCGAAAGGCACAACACGGGGATGTACATAGTACGACAATATTCACAAACAAATATAAGCAAAAGGGTATATGATACTTATGCATGGCAGTGTGAAAAATGGCACGCAACGTGTTTGCTCCGTGCCCCTATTTAAGGGACCTATAAGGGAAAGAGCTAACTAGGCTTTTAGTAATAATCCCCAAGGTAGTCATATCTCTCTTGATGGTTTCTAGAGGTATCATCCCCTTCGAAGAACATATTGCAGCAGTAGGGACTACTAGCAACAATAAGTTTTCAAAGATAAAAGCTCTAGATGAGGGTTCACTGTAATCAAGCAAGTCGGAGACCTAGCATGATCACAGATTCACCTCCACTCCTTATGCTCCCATGAACCCAGGTATAGGGCCCTTTTTCAACTCACCGTGTGTGCAAATAGTGTTAGTGTTCGTGTGCATCAAATGAATAAATATTTACCTCATGCATACAAAAATGCACTAAAAGCATCAAAGAGTTATATATACAAGAACATAATAAAGGGAAACCAACAAAGGAGTAAGTCATGGCAAAACTTTGCACAAGATTAAATGGCCTAACTCTCTAAAAACAGTCCCCAGTGGAGTCGCCAACTGTCGCAACCTACCCTTCGGCGGGAGGGCGACGCGAGACTCGCGGGATGCGTGTTCCACGAAAGGAATACGCGCGGAGTCGCCACCAACGTTTATTTGAGGAAAACGTCGGAAAAACCGGAAAAGACGCGATCTACGAACTTTTAAGTGAAAGGTTCGGGAGTTGTATTTACGCACGGGGAAGGTATTAGCACCCCACACGTCCGCCCCAAGGGACGGCAGCCTTTAATCGAATGTGCAAACATGACTTTGATTTTTTATGTTCCCTTTTTATGTCTCTATATCCTTTATACCCTTTTTATATTTTCTCTTTTTGTGGTCGACAAGGGCGTTTCCCTTTGCTCCTACGTATTCCTCAATTTGGGATGAGAAAATCAGACCTACGTAGTTCTTTTTTATCAAGTGATTCTTTTTTACTTTAAGAGGTGATCATTTTAAGGCGTTGGACCTTAAAAATGATCCATTTTACTTAGTGAGGAAATGAAATGACAAACTTCAAAAGCCTATTTTTTATGGACGAGCTTGACTAGGCGAATTTGATTTTAGCCTTTAGTTTCACTTTAGTTATTAATCAATTCGATTAAGAACGAGAAATCCCAAAGAGAAAACGTCCACTTGATTTTCCGCTTTATTTTACTAAAAGATGTCTTTTTGATTATTATATTATTTTTTACCTCTTTTTTGATTTCCAACGTGGTTACGGCACGACTGAACGGTCGGAATTTATTTTAACCGAAGTTAACGGATAATACAATTCAAACGTTCGGTGGAAATTTATTTTATTCTTAAGTTAAGCGAGAAATGACTTAAGTAAAATGGCTTAAGCACGTCAACAGGGGGTATAAAAAGTAAACAAAACGAGAATAAAAATGCACGAAACACAATGTGGACCACTACGGGCAAATAGAATGAATCGAAAAGCTTGGTTCGAGGTACTTACCCGTTGAAGATCGAAGAACGATGAAGAACGAATGAAGAACGTCGAAGAACGGTTGAAATCTTTGCGAAATTCCTCACGGAAAACGTTACGGAAACGTTTCAGAAGCGCCTCGGCTTAGATTTTCTTCACGGAAACAATTTTTCCAAGCAAATTCGAAAGAGAGAGAAGTGCCTAAGGGGCTGAACCCCTTCCTTCTTGCCTTCCTCCCCTATTTATAGCAAAATAGGGGAGGTGGTTGCCGCCCAGCTCGCCCAGGCGAGCTCAGCTCGCCCAGGCGAGCAGGGTTGCTTCCTCCAGAAGCAACCGCCTTCTGGAGGAATATTCCGGAGGGCCCAAGTGGGCCTGGGTGCTATTTGCACCCCCATTTTTACTAAGTACACCCCCCTCTGCTGTTTTTTGGTGATTCTTTTTTCGTAAAGTTACGGAACTTACGAATTTCGTAACGATACTTGTTTTCTTTCCGTAATGTTACGGAACCTTGCGGATTACATAATCATCCCCTTTTTGACTTACGGAATGTTACGGAACCTCACTTAATTATGCAACGATGCTTCCATTTGATTTCCGGTGTGTCACGGAAACTTACGGATTGTGCATCAATATTTTTTTTGGTTTTTCGGCATGTCCTGGAATTTCACAAATTGCCTAATGATGGGTGCCAAGCACCTCACGAGGACCAAAGAATGGTCGCACGTCATCGAGCAAAGGTCCCCGGACGAAATTAGGGTATGACAACGTTCATGCTTAATGATCAGTTTCGTTCATGATTAATTGGTGTATGTGTTGCTTAATCACATAATGAATGCCTTATGTTAAATTTCGCTTAGTAATTTAATTTAGGGTTGGATTAAGTGGTTGAACTGATTAAGGATAAATTCTCGTAACCTAGGATAAGAGACTTGCTTGTGAATCAAGGGGAAACAACATGTTTTAATTCTGATATTTTCTAATTCAAATTTACTTGATGTTTAATTTTAAAAAACAAACAACCCCCCCCCCCCCCAATTCCATATTGTTTTATTACAATATGTTAGATCACTTCATAGATACTGCATTTTTAATGTTTATTTGATTCAGGTACGGTCTCGATCACTAGGAATAGAGCATAATGTTTTGATTGAAAAAAGCACGAAAATATAATTGCAATGCTGGGATATTTACTGCATATGCAAGGGATCAATATTTAGTAAATATTCATAGGTTCCAAGGGTGCATCAATAATGTTAGAAAATGATTTCTACATGTTAATCTTATTAGGATTCTTCGGGTGTGAATAATGAAATCCAATCCTATGTTTTCTTAAATCAATTCAAGTCGTTATTATTTCCATAATTTACGTATTTTCGACGCACTAAATTCCATTATTTCCATATTTTCCATTATTTTTACTTTTCTTTTACTTTTGTTAATCAAACCAAAACCAATGACATTCGATTAAATTTGTACATAACTATTAAACTGATTACCTTTATCCGAATGAATTAAGTAAACTCAAGTGCCTATGGAGACTAACTCTTTTTTAAATGTGAAACCTACAACGACAATTGGTACACTTGCCAAAAGTCTCAATAGCTTTTGATATGTGTAGATGAATAAAGAAGGATCACACTTGCTTCCCACAAACCCAAGCTAAATTAGTGTAGATATTAACCTGTCAAACCACTGCCTTCGAGCTTGCTTTAACCCATAGAGAGCACTATTGAGCTTACAAACCAAGGATTTGCTTCCAACCTTAAAACCTATAGGCTGATTCATATAGACAGACTCCTCAAGTAGCCCATTTAGAAAGGCATTGTTGACATCAAGCTGAAATAATTCCCAATCTTGAGAGACAGCAAGAGTGAGAACAACCCGAATTGTAATTGGTTTAACCACAAGAGAAAATGTCTCATGAAAGTCAAAGCCATGAACTTGATGAAAACCCTTAGCAACTAGTCTAGCTTTGAACCTATTAATTGAACCATCAATATTTTCTTTTATTCTAAAGGTCCACTTGCATCCAATAGCTTGTCTATCAGCAGGTAAGGGAACTAAATCTCAAGTTCTGTTTCTTAGTAGATCATTATACTCCTTTTGCATAGCTGCAAACCATTCTGAACTTTCCAGAGCCTGCTTTACACTTTTAGGTTCAGAATGAGTCAGAAATAATGAAGGATGCAGCCTAGGATTATGTATTCCAGATTTGGATCTAGTTTGCATAGGATGAGTGTTAGTGGGAATTGAAGTTGATGTAGATACAAACTCACTATGAGACACAATATTTTATGGTTGAGAATGAGTGGAAATGGATTAAGATGGTATAGACTCACTATGAGACATTGTATTGGATGACTGAGGATGAGTGGAAGTGGATTTAGATGAGGATTGGTTTAAGGCAACAAAAAAACCAAGAGGCACATAGATGGTTTAGGGATATTAAATACCCAACTATTTGAGAAGGAGAAATTATTCGAGAGAAAAAAAGGTAAAATGAATTAAATTGAAAGGATAAGGAAGAGAGATGTGTAGGGCTACATCCCACACAGGCCCCCGCCAAATTACTCTATGGTTTAGGGATATTAAATACCTAACTATTTGAGAAAGACAAATTACTTAGGAGAAAAAAAGGTAAAATGAATTAAATTGAAAGGATAAGGAAGAGTGACGCGTACCAGAAGCAGTAATAGCAATGCCTTGACGACGACAATGGCGATGACAACGGCTTCAATGGTGAGAGAGTGGGGGTGAGTAAACCAGACATACACTTCCACAGTGGGACTATGAGAGGCAAAGTGAGAAAGGGCGCAAAGAAAGGTGGGGTGAGTACTTTGTGAAAGAGGCCCAGGGCACGAGCTTAGAATCAAAAATAAAATCCATCACACTAAAAGTTTTTAAAAACCGTCTTTGAATACACGATTTCAACGACAGTTTTCCTAAAAACCATCACCGTTTTGTGGTTTCAACAATGTTTTCATTAAAACCGTTGTTGAAATGTTACTTCTATTTACAAAAATACCACCACATTTTTAATGGCAATGGTTTTAGGAGAAACATCATTGAATGCAAGTCGTTAAAAAAAATTGTAGTAGTGACTTTTTTGACTTGCCTATGACATTTTTAGCGACCTCCTTAGCTCCTATTTTCCTTTCAGAAGTCTACAAACTCTATGGTACCCCTAAGAGTATTATGATTAGGTCTTTGTCAGTCATTTCTAGAAAGAGATCTTTCGTCTCCATGGGACGACATTCGCCTCCAAGAGTGCATGTCACCCACAAGTTGATGGACAGACTAAAGTGATAAATCGTATTCTCCATACGTATCTTCACTCTTTTGTAGGTGACTTTCCTAACCATTGGGTTCCTGTCGCAACCTACCCTTCGGCGGGAGGGCGACGCGGGGCTCACGGGTGCGTCTTCCATAGGAGGAAAATGCGTGGAGTTGCCACCAACGTTTATTGAGAGGAAAACGTCAGAAAAACCAAAGGAAACCAGTCATGAAGAATATTCCAGATTCGGGAGTTATCTTTACATTTGAGGAAGGTATTAGCACCTCTCACGTTTGTCCCAAAGGACAACAGCCTTAGATTAGAATTGTGTGAAGTTATGTATCTAAACTTTTATTTCTTTTTTATTTTTGAGGTCGAAAAAAGCGGGGCTCTTGCTCCTACGTACCCTCCATCGAAGAGGAAATTAGACCTACGTAGTTCTTTCAGAAGGGGCGAATCAAGTGATTCTTTTTACTTGGAAGGGGGTCATTTAAGGCGTTGGACCTTAACATGATCCATTTTACTTGGTGAGAAGGCTAAGGCATTGGACCTCTAACCATCTCACGAGGTCGACAAAAGCGGGGCTTTTGCTCCTACGTATCCTCCATCGAAGAGGAAATCAGACCTACGTAGTTCTCGCGAAAGCAGAAAAGTTACATGTTAGTTTTATGTTTTTGAACGGTCCATGTTAACCGATAAAAGCAAAGAGGACCGTTTAAGGCGTTGGACCTTAAAACGGTTTTTGGTGATTTTTGTGGACAAAGCTTGATTAGTGAGTTGATTTTAGCCTTAGTTTCACATTGGTTATTAGTCAATTGATCCAAGAAAACTTCCAAAGAAAAACGTCTGATTGATCTTTTTCGATTATTTTATTCAAAGATATTTTGATTATTTTATTCTTATTTTTCAAGATATTTTGATTATTTTATTATTATTTTGCTTTTTTTTTGTTTAACCGAGGTTACAGCATGAATGATCGGTTAGATTTTGTTTTAACAGTGATTAAACGAGATTACAACACAAATGATCGGTTGAAATTCATTTTATCATTTATTAGGTGAGAAAACGGCTTAAATGATCGGTTAAAGCTCATTAAAAATGGAAGAAAAGAAACCGAAATTGAACGAAATAAAGATGAAAGCCAAAAAACAAGAAATGAATTAAAAAGTCTCGGATTTGGAAACTTACCCGTTGAAGAACAAAGAACGGATGAAGAACGGATGAGTAACGGTGAAGAACCGAGGAAAACCTTCACGGATTTGCTTACAGAAACATCTCGGAAGCTTTACGGAAGCCCCTCGGCTTGGATTTTCTTCACGGAAACAATTTTTTTCACCCAAAATAGCTTAAATGCATAGCCAGGGGATCAGGGACCCTTAGAATAGCCCCTTTTTGCCTTTTTATAGGAAAAAGGGGGAGGAGGTTGCCGCCCAACTCGCCCAGGTGAGCTGGGTTGCTTCCGGAAGCACCCTAGCTCCGAAAAACAGTCTGGAAGGCCCAAATCAAAATTTGAAAATTGCTACTTGCACCCCCCATTTTGATAAGTTCACCCCCCTTCTTTCATAATTTACGGAAGCCTATAGGACTTGATTTTCTTTTTTTTTCTCTTCCTTCTCACCCATATTAAGTGAAATATGCTTATTTAGGGTTATGGGAATTTTACAGAAGCATTACGGGTGTCCCGAAAGCCCCGAAAACCCATTTTTCAACAAAACGGGGGAGGTGGTTGCGACCTAGCTTGCCCAAGTGAGCTCAGCTCGCCCAGGCGAGCTAGGTTGCTTCCACCTTAAGCAAGAAATTGCCCAGAAACCTCTAGAAGGGCCCAGATTTGAAAATTACTATTTGCACCTCCCATTTTACTAAATACACCCCCTTTGCCCTTTTTTTGCTGATTCTTTTTCCGTAACGTTACGAAACTTCATGAATTACGTAACGATACTTGTTTTCTTTCCGCAATATCACGAAACTTTACGGATTGCGCAACCATCCCCTCTTCGGCTTCTGGAAGGTTACAGAACTTTATGGATTGCGCAATAATGTTTCCTTTCGACTCCTGACATGTCGCGAAACTTCACGGATTGCTTAACGATGGGTGTCAAGTTCCTCGAAGCGGTCAAGCGAAGGTTGCATGCCATCAAACAATGGTCCCTGGACGAAATTAGGGTATGACAGTTGCCCCTCTTAACTTTCCTTTTATCGGAGATAGGAGGAAAGTAAAGATAAGACACTGATTTCGTCGGCCTTAGCCTTTTCCGTAATTAATCTATGATGATTCCCAAAGGCCATCCTTTGCCCATCATGGGGATTTAATTGATCTTAATCACAATAGTTCCATCCAAAACAATTTGAAATAATTGACTCCCGTCTCTCCTTTTTCTTTCTCTGCACAACACAAAACAAAACAAACATAATATACACGTATACACATATTTGGTGAAGGAACCGATTGGGAAAATAACAAAAACCGTATTTTCCCATCACCGGAGGCTCCGTACTTGATAATGAAGGACGCATGAGCAGCGCTAGGCAATCAATTCATGGGGCTCCGAATAAGATTTGATGGTGGAGGATGCACGAACAGTGCTAGGCAATCAATTCGTGGGGCTCCGGACTCGATGGTTGAGGATGCATGAATGGCAATCAATTCATGGGGCTCCAAATAAGATTTGATGGTGGAGGATGCACGAACAGCTCTTGGAAATCAATTTGTGGGGCTCCGGACTCGATGGTGGAGGATGCATGAATGGCAATCAATTCATGGGGCTCCGAATAAGATTTGATGGTGGAGGATGCACGAACAGCGCTAGGCAATCAATTCGTGGGGCTTCGGACTTGATGGTGGAGGATGCATGAATGGAAATCAATTCATGGGGCTCCGAATAAGATTTGATGGTGGACGATGCACGAACAGCGCTAGGAAATCAATTCGTGGGGCTCCGGACTCGATGGTGGAGGATGCATGAATGACAATCAATTCATGGGGCTCCGAATAAGATTTGATGGTGGAGGATGCACGAACAGCACTAGGCAATCAATTCGTGGGGCTTCGGACTTGATGGTGGAGGATGCATGAATGGCAATCAATTCATGGGGCTCCGAATAAGATTTGATGGTGGAGGATGCACGAACAGCGCTAGGCAATCAATTCGTGGGGCTCCGAACTCGATGGTGGAGGATGCATGAATGGCAATCAATTCATGGGGCTCCGAATAAGATTTGATGGTGGAGGATGCACGAACAGCGCTAGGCAATCAATTCGTGGGGCTCCGGACTCGATGGTTGAGGATGCATGAATGGCAATCAATTCATGGGGCTCCGAATAAGATTTGATTTTAGGACTGAATAGTCCACCAGGTTCTTTCACCTAAAAGGCGAACATGCTTTAGAAGGGAAAAATAAATCATTCACGAGAGCACCATATTTTTAGAGAAACAATATGCTTATGCAAAAATATTTTTCCTTGTAACCGAAAATGAAGGGTAGGATGTCAACATTTAGCTTTTAAATGAACATTCAAGGGAAACGTCGGGTCAAACTGAAACTGGGAATAAAATCACTCATGGTGTATAAAAGCTCACACAGGTAAGTGTTATACCCTAATTCCAAACCATAGTTGTACCATGACTTTATTTTGCACATGATTTCCTATCGAACCAAAAGATTACACGCGCGATCACGACTCAAAAGGATTTTCTCGAGGGTAGTGTTTTTGGAGAGGAAGCTGGGTGTTTTGGTCTTTTCCTCTTTGTTTATGTGGGGCGGGACATCGCCAGTCGGGAGCGACCTTGAATGGCAATCCCAAAGGAAGAACCACTTCAAAATGGGTTTTCCCTTTGCCGGCGGTCATTTACCTCGCCGAAAATTTATTTGGTCTGAAGACCTTCTGTTCTCTTTCTTGGTTTCCTTTATTGATCGGGAATTATTCTGTTTTCCTCTGATCCTTCCCTTTTTGCTTTCTTCCGATCTTCGATCGGGAATCCTTCTTTTCCTTTTTTTTTCTTTCTTTTTTTTTCTTCCTTTTCATTTCTTCCTTTTCTTTCTTTTCATTTCTTCCTTTTTATTTCTTCCTTTTCCTTTTTTTTTCTTTTTCTTCCGATCTTTGATTGGGAATTCAGGTTTTAGCATTCCTTATTCACTCTCCCTTGAGGAGATTCTGCTGTCCTCTTCTTCGGGGGAAAGGATGAGGATTCTCTTCATGGGTCGAGGTCCAAAGTAGCCTAAGGTTGTGTCTCAACATGGTCTTTTCATTGTGCGTGCCCGATTTTGATATTTGGGGCAAGACAGATTCATGTGTAGGGTGTCGATTTCGGGTTAAACTTCCATATCATTTCCACAAGGCACGCGTAACAATGATGATTTGGAAACAACGTGCAAAATTAGTCATGCATACAGCTAGGTGGGTACTCAAGCATCCAGTTTATGGCATTGCGATACTAAGGCTTGGGATTTATGCAAGTAGACCCAATGTTTCCAAATTATGTTCTTTCATTGGTTCAACAAATCCATCCATTCTTATCTCGGTTATTTTGGAAAATAAACTCTTAGTGTCAGTTTCTTGTTTCCAAAAGATATGTTTGCTCTCTACGAATGATTTGTGCTTCCTATGACCATAACATGCTAATCTTTGAGGTCTTTCTTTCTCTTTCCTTTTTGTTTCATTTTTCTTATGCATGTTTGCAAAAACTATACATCCATCGCTATCTACGAGAAAAGCTTTTTCTCTGTACACCTACATTCCTATACACGAAAAACTTTTTCTGTATACACACGCATTAAAAAACTCTCTCTTTATATCAACATGGTCTATATAAAACCTCTATTCCTTTTCAAATATTTCTTCTACCTTTTTCAACATACACTCGTTGTTTATACAAAAATTTTCTTTATATACACTCATTGCTCACACACAAGAATTTCTTTTCACACATTATTTATACACAGAAAAATCTTTTCATACACTTTTTATATACAAAAACTCTTTTCTTTTCTTTATATACAGATATGACATTTTGTTCACAACGCCTCTTTCTTTTTCTATTCTTGGTGTTATCATGATGTTTGTTCATTTTATTTTAGGACGACGTTCCAAAATGAAAACTCTACATGGTTCCAGAATTTCAACAAATATTATCAACAAATAACGAAATAAGAACTAATGCAACAATCCAAACAAAATGTATGCACAAAACAAAAGACAATCGAAAAAAACAACAAAAACAAACGTTAGTCCCTCAAGAAACCTAAAAATGAAAAGAATACGAATCTGGGGATCCCATGGTCATGTGGCTCCGCATGCCACCGGACTCTTGGGTCACGGTAACAAAAGGTGGGGTGGTTGACAAAAGCAGGGCTTTTGCTCCCACGTATCCTCAATTTGTGATGAGGAACTCAGACCTACGTAGTTCTTGATAACTGTGAGATTAAAATAGTCTCGGTGTTTTCTTCACTAAAATGCGAATATGCTCTAGTAAAGAGACAAAACTTCCAACTGATCAGAGCAACATATGTTTTTTGGATGAAAAACAATGTGTCTATCGAGGAATGAGAGTGTGCTGATGAAATTTTCTCATAACCATAAATGAGATTTTGGATGTTAGCATTTCGTTTCTAAACGACCATTTAGAGGAAACACTGGGTCCAACAAAAATAGAAGAAAATCACTCAAAGTGTATCAATCTCACACAGGTAAGTGTTTCATCTTAATTCTGAACCATAGATATGCCATGACTTGATGATGGAAGCTTGCTTGTGGGGCTTCTATGGAGGCTGGATCTTGAGCTTCAATGAGGTCCTTTAATGGTGATTTTCCACCATGGAGATGCAGCGGAAGACAAATGAGAAGAGGTGAGAGGAGGCGCCATCCACTAGGGAATAAGCCATGGAAGAAAGAGCTTCACCACCAAGATGAGCCTTGGATAAGAAGCTTGGAGAGGATGCTTCAATGGAGGAAAAGAAAGAGGGAGAGAAAGAGAGAGGGGGGAGCACGAAATTGAAGGAATAAAAGAGGGAGAGAAGTGGAACTTTGAAGTATGTCTCACAAGACTCTCATTCATCAAAGTTACAACAAGTGTTACACATGCTTCTATTTATAGACTAGGTAGCTTCCTTGAGAAGCTTTCTTGAGAAAACTTCCTTGAGAAGCTTCTTTGAGAAAACTTCCTTGAGAAGCTAGAGCTTAGCTACACACCCCCTATAATAGCTAAGCTCACCCCCATGACAAAATACATGAAAATACAAAAAAAAGTCCCTACTACAAAGACTACTCAAAATGCCTCGAAATACAAGGCTAAAACCCTATACTACTAGAATGGCCAAAATACAAGGCCTAAATGAAGGGAGTAAAAACCTATTCTAATATTTACAAAGATAAGCGGGCTCATACTTAGCCCATGGGCTCAAAATCTACCCTAAGGCTCATGAGAACCCTAGGGCCTTCCCTTGGATCTTTGGCCCAATCTACTTGGAGTCTTCTATCCAATGCCCTTGCGAGGTAGGATTGCATCACTTGATTTTGCAAATCAATTCCTATCAAATGAAAGATTACATGCGTGATCATGGATCAATAGGACTTTTTCTTGGGAATGGTTTGTTTCTTTGTGGGAATTTTGGCTTTGAGTGCTCTTGGCCTTTTCCTTTTCTATTTTTGTTTAGTGTGATGTGAACAAGCCACTGATGCACAGGATTTTGGTTGGCAATCAAAGGGAGAGGACCACTTTAGGTCGTGGTTTCCTTTCTTTTTCTTGTTTTACATGGTGGCAATTCTGTATTGTTCAAATATTGTCTGGTCCAAAGACCTTTCTGCATATTTCTTCTGTTTTCTTCCGATCTTTGATCAGGAACTTTCTTTCTTTTTTGTTTTCTCCCACTCTTTGATTGAGAATTTTCTTTCCTTTTTTTTTTGCTTTCTCCCACTCTTTGATTGGGAATTTTCCTTTTTTTTTTGTTTTCTTCCGAGGGCAAGGATTGACATTCTCACCCTGGGTCAAGGTTTATGATAAGTTGGGATTTTGGCTCAAGGCTTGTAGAACGGCTGGACATGATATATGTCAGGGTGTTGGTTTGGCCAGCGGTTCAAGGATAAAGGAGATGTCCAACATTATTTCCATGATACACATGTAACAATGATGATTAGGAAATTTTATGCAAAACTGGTCATGCATACACCCATGTGGACACTCAAGCATCAAGTTTTTATGGTCATGTGACACTAGGGCTCAGGATTCATTTTCCCTATTTAAGTCAACCCAGTGTTTTCAAAATATGTTCTTTTATCAAATCATGCTTTCATCTGAGTCCATTTTGGACGTTCGGGAAAATTTTCACAGTATTCACCCTTCAAGTGTATACACATTTTTTTCAAAAACTGGTTATGATCAGTGAATCTTTTTTCAAAGAAAAGCTGGAAGTTATTTCTCTTCAAAAGCATGTTGGCTTTTCAGCTAGACAATATTTTACTTTTCTGTTTTCTGTTTTTTTTTCATAAGGTATTTTGCTACCTAAACATATGTATATTTTTGTGAGGTATTTTTGCTATGCATATCCAAGGTATCTCGCTACCTAAACATACATATATATATATATTTTGTGAGGTATCTTTGCTATACACATGCATATCAAAGGTATCTTGCTACCTAAACACACATATACATATACACACACACACACACACACACACACACACACACACACACGTATATATATATATATATATATATATATATATATATATATATATATATATATATTGTGAGGTATTTTTTCTATATACATGCATATCCAAGGTATCTTGCTACCTAAACATACATATATATATTTTCTGAGGTATCTTTTTGCTACATACATGCATATCCAAGGTATCTTGCTACCTAAACACACATACATATATTTTGTGAGGTATGGCTACCTTCCGAGCTTGTGCTTGTTTTATTTAAATTCCTAGGATCATGAGCAACTAGGTGTGTCCTACTATGACTTGAAAAACAAAAGGTGATCAAATAACAAGCAGAAATTTAGAAGGTACTAGGTTGCCTCCTAGTAGCGCTTCTTTAACGTCTTAAGCTGGATGCTTGATGAGTTGTCGATCACGGACCTAGTACTTTTGCTTACCTTTGGCTTTGGACTTGGTCGCCTGCTGGTCGACCACAGGTTGTAGGCAACGCTCCAGCTTTTGTAGATGAGCTAAAGAGCTTTGGAGGTGGCGGTGGTGCATCTGTTGCCTACTGCCGGCCATCCCCAAGCTGCTGTGGTGTTTCGCCCTACGCCTGCCTGGGGGCGCAACACTTCTTGATGAAAGCTCGATTAATAGGGGGCCTGATGACCTTGCTGGGGGCGACAGACACTCCGTAGAACTGACAGAGGCCCGTAATCAGAGCTGGCAACTCCAAGACCCTGTTGGACTTCTTCGGGTCCACTGGGTGTCTTGCGGGCGCGATCCCTACAAACAATAGATGACATCAGAAATCAGTTGAGAGAAGTGCATACTTACCTATGTCACAATGGTATGATCTTGCTGGGGGGGACGGGCACCCTGTAGGACTGACAGAGGCCAGTAACCCGAGCTGGAAACCCCAGGGCCCTGTTGGGCTCCTCTGGGTCCACTGGGTGTCTTGTGGGCGCGACCCCTACAAATAATAGATGACATCAGAAATCAGTTGAGCGATGTGCATACTTACCTATGTCGGGATGGCACAGACCAACCGATACTTTCGCAGGGGGAGATCGGCATTGCGGTCGCTGGGTAGAATGTTGGTAAGTAGCAACGTCATCTATATCTGTGTAAGAGTGGTCATGTTGGTGCGCATGATTCGCACTCGTCTCTTTGCAGTGGCACGGGTGAAATCTTGCCCTGGTATGCACAGTAGCTACACGATAGCCTCCTCCTCTGGTTGTTCTCACATAGTTGGTCGCCCTCCAATATCAGGGGGTGCCCTAGGAACTGATAAAAGGAAACTACTGGCCCCTTAACCGGGAGCGCAAGTCTCGGTTAAGCATTAAGGGTAGAGGACCTTAAATTCTCTTAAGGTGTGGATATGGAGCCCACTGAAAGCGAGAGCGCGTAGCCCTCTGAAGGCAAGGACGTGTAGTCCTCTGAAGTGCAGGACGTGTAGTCCTCTGAATGCGAGGACGTCTAGTCCTCTGACGACGAGGACGTCTAGTCCCCAGTGGAGTCGCCAACTGTCGCAACCTACCCTTCGGCGGGAGGGCGACGCGGGGCTCATGGGTGCGTCTTCCATAGGAGGAAAATGCGCGGAGTCGCCACCAATGTTTATTGAGAGGAAAATGTTAGAAAAACCAAAGGAAACCGGTCATGAAGAATATTCCAGATTCGGGAGTATCTTTACGTTTGAGAAAGGTATTAGCACCTCTCACGTTTGTTCCAAAGGAGAACAGCCTTAGATTAGAATTGTGTGAAGTTATGTATCTAAACTTTTATTTCTTTTTGATTTTTGAGTTCGACAAAAGCGGGGCTCTTGCTCCTATGTACCCTCCATCGAAGAGGAAATCAGACCTACGTAGTTCTTTCAAAAGGGGCGAATCAAGTGATTCTTTTTACTTGGAAGGGGGTCATTTAAGATGTTGGACCTTAAAATGATCCATTTTACTTGGTGAGAAAGCTAAGGCATTGGACCTCTAAGCATCTCACGAGGTCGACAAAAGCGGGGCTTTAGCTCCTACGTATCCTCCATCAAAGACGAAATCAGACCTACGTAGTTCTCGCGAAAGCGGAAAAGTTACATGTTAATTTTATGCTTTTGAACGGTTCATGTTAATCGATAAAAGCAAATAGGACCGTTTAAGGCGTTGGACCTTAAAACGGTTTTTGGTGGTTTTTGCGGACTAAGCTTGATTAGTGAGTTGATTTTAGCCTTAGTTTCACTTTGGTTATTAGTCAATTGATCCAAGAAAACTACCAAAGAAAAACGTCCGATTGATTTTTTTATATTATTTTATTCAAAGATATTTTGATTATTTTATTCTTATTTTTCAAGATATTTTGATTATTTTATTATTATTTTGCTTTTTTTTTGTTTAACCGGGGTTACAGTGTGAACAATCGGTTAGATTTTGTTTTAACAGTGATTAAACGAGATAACAACACAAATGATTAGTTGAAATTCATTTTATCATTTATTAGGTGAGAAAATGACTTAAACGATCGGTTAAAGCTCGTTAAAAATGGAAGAAAAGAAACCGAAATTGAATGAAATAAAGATGAAAGCCAAAATTTGAAAATTTCTATTTGCACCCCCATTTTGCTAAGTTCACCCCTTCTTTCGTAATTTACGGGAAAGTTACAGAAGCCTTACGGAAGCCTATATGACTTGATTTTCTTTTTTTGTTTCTCCTCCTTCTCACCCATATTAAGTGAAATATGCTTATTTCGGGTTATGGGAATTTTACGGAAGCATTACGGGTGTCCCGGAAGCCCATTTTTTAACAAAACGGGGGAGGTGGTTGCCACCTAGCTCGCCAGGCGAGCTAGGTTGCTTCCACCTTAAGCAAGAAATTTCCCAGAAACCTCTAGAAGGGCCCAGATTTGAAAATTACTATTTGCACACCCATTTTACTAAATACACCCCCTTTGCCCTTTTTTTGCTGATTCTTTTTCCGTAACGTTACGGAACTTCACGAATTACGTAACGATACTTGTTTTCTTTCCATAATATCAAGAAACTTTACGGATTACGCAACCATCCCCTCTTCGACTTCTGGAAGGTTACGGAACTTTACGGATTGCGCAATAATGTTTCCTTTCGACTCCCGACATGTCGCGAAACTTCACGGATTGCTTAACGATGGGTGTCAAGTTCCTCAAAGCGGTCAAGCGAAGGTTGCATACCATCAAACAATGGTCCTCGGATGAAATTAGGGTATGACAGTTCCCTTTCTACCTTTGCTTAATTGTGGTACAATACTTCGTACCAATTAGCTGTTAAAATGACTCCCTTTGAGATGTTGTATGAATGTCTTCCTCCCTTTATCAGGTCTTACACTACTAGCTCCACCTTTATTTAGTCCCTTGAGTTGCCTTGCTCTTTTATCACATAAGCTTTAGGTTCTAAAGAGAAATCTTGGTCAGCACAAGTTTGCATGCCCTCTTAAGCTAATGCTCACCGTTGTGATTATATTTATGAACCTAGTGCTCGGGTGTGGTTGTGATAGCAACAATACAAGTAATGTTCTATCCATGATCATCATTTAGCTAAGTTTTTCCATGCTACTTCATGTTGATGCAATCCTCCCTAGGAAGGGACCAGTCACTAGAGCCATGAGCAAGAGGCTCCAAGAGGATTGGGCTAGAGCTGCTGAAGAAGGCCCCAGGGTTCTCATGAACCTCAGGGTAGATTTATGAGCCCATGGGCCAAGGTTGGGTCCAATTATCTTTGTACATATTAGATAAGGATGTCATTATATTAGGTCCTTGTATTTAGGGCTCCATAATGTAGGTAGGGTACCCTAGAAATATAGGATTTTTCAGCCCTTGTATATTAGGGCACCTAGACTAGTTTTTGTATTAGGGGTAGTTTTGTAATTTCACATGCACTAAGTGAATATTTGATGTGTGTGTTGGGAAATAAATTTAATTGAATTGGTAGAAGCCCAATCCAATTAAATTTTAGAGGGGGAGGTGAGTATTTGCTTACTACACCCCATTACCACATCATATAGTCACATTATGTGCATGTCCTTCATGCTTTACATGCCTCATGACACCTAAGCACACTTAGTGGAGAATCTTGGATTAGTGGGCTGAACCATAACTGGAATTCACTAATCATAATTAGTAAAATTTTGGCTCCACAAATTCAATTTCAAATTCAAGTGAAATTTGAATTGAAATTCAAATTTCCCTCCAATTTTGTGTGACACTTAGGCTATAAATAGAGTTCATGTGTGTGCAGTTTTTCAACTTTGATCATTTGAAAATTAAACTTTAGATTTCAGAGCTCTTTTAGAGCACAAAATTTCGTGCTCTTCTCTTCCTCTCCCTTCATTCATCTCCTTCCTCCAAGCTCTTATCCATGGCCTCCTATGGTGGTGAGCTTCTTCTAGATTCATCTTCTCCTTGAAGTGGCGTCTCCTCTCTCTCTTCCTTCGCCATTCCACTGCCATTCATCTTCCAAGAAGCAAAGGAATCCATTGATGAAGAAGATCCTAGGCCTACAAGCTCCAATGGAGCTTACATCATGTGGTATCAGAGCATCTTCATCTAGGTGTTGTTCTCTTGCTTCCTCTATCTTTTTGTTTAGTCAATTCACTTTAATTCCATGTTATTCATCTTATTCTCCATGTATATCCTCCATTGTCTTGTGGTTTGTTGCTGTTTAGAGTAGATTCAAAAAAATAAACCGATTAAATCTTAGATCTACACTTGTTCTTGCATTTCTATGGTTCAAATTTTATAGATCTACTCTTGAATCATGTTTTTGTGTTGATTTTAGGTTCTATCATTTTTCAGTCATAATCTTCTTGTGTTCAACCTTTAGATCTAAATTTTCTTCCAAAATATTGATTAGAAAAAAAAACACCAAAATCTAAGCGTAAATCACTTAATCCATGTTATCTTAGAGTCATGTTTTAGTCATAGTAATTATCACATTATGTTCTAAGTTTGTGTTAAATTTTTATTTTGTTGATTGGATTCTAGATACATTTGTTCATGTATTCTTGTCATTCTTAGCCTATCTTTTGAATTTTGAGTCTAATTCATGCATATTATTTAGTTCATAACATGTTCTAAATCAATTCCTAGAAGTAGACTTGTTGTTGAACTCTTTTTTTGTTTTCTAAGTTTCCTACATGATGCCTATGATGAAGTTGAGTTGTGGTGCTGAGTTGTGGCTGGATTTGTGAATCAAAATAAGTCTTAAGCTCTCTTGAATTGTGTTATTCAAGATAATTGAGCATATGCAAACACAAAATGTAACTATCCAAGCCTTAAGCAACATAAACACTACTATTGATTTTTAGGTTGAAATCGCTGGTGCAGGCAACTTGAACATATGAAATTGCTGGGAATTGGTCACTACGTGTTTTGAGCTGAATTTTTTACTGAATTTTCTAGACATCTGGACCAAAATTATGAAAATAGAACCAAGTGATTTGGATTAAAGGAAAAAATAAGAAAAAATCACACAAGTTGGCAGAAAAATCAGTGTCCAGGAAAAAAAAAGGTGAAAGGGAAGTGTGCTTGTTGTTTTGGCTCAAAATTTGTTCTATAATGGGTGCCTATTTTATACCAATCCTAGTTCTGAAATTTCAATTGAAAATTAGTGTGAAAAAAAAGTTCCAAAACTAGAGGTTTCTTGAGTCTTTTTATTTTAGTTTTTTTACTCTACTCTCGAGCCATTCTAAGTTTCTCTTTGAGTCCTAGCTTGCTTTTATGTGCTTTTCATTGCTTTAATTGTTGAAAAATCCCTGAAAATTTGTCTTGTTAAAACTCTATTGGTTTAGCTTTCATTTTCAGTTTTTGGGTCTTTGGTTATTGCTTGTCTCTTTGTTTCCTTGTTTGTGAGTTGCCATATAGGGAATTGGAAAGGAGGATTGGTGCCATCCCTTGAAGAATTTGAGTCAAGAAGCAGGGGGAAAACCACCTTAAGAGCTATTGGACTAAGAAGCACTCCAAATTGAGTGAATCACCAAAGTGAGAACAACCACCAAAATTGAGGACCTTGTTGTAATTTTTTAATTGACAATTTACTTACTTTCATTGCTTTCAAATTTTGTAACAAAAAGGCCTTTCATTGGAAGTAAGTTGAGAGCCTCCAATAGGTCACCCTACTTCCATTTGTGTGTAATAATTTTAGGCAATTTTCCCTTAGGATTGTGAGTGTTTTGTTGGGAATCTTAAATGTGGTTTGTTCGGAACCCAATAATTTTAGGCATTCCAAACACTCTTAGGATTCAACTAGTTTGCATTTCTTGCTTACTTTCATAGCTTATTTCCTTTACCTTCCATTGTCAAACTACCTAGATAGCTTGCCTTTTACCAATTAGTTTTTACCTTATTTTTCACACCTCTTTTAGTGTTTATTTTGGCTAGTTTCAACCATAGTTTCTTTTACCTTTTGTTTTCAAACTCCCAATAAGAAAGAACCATAACTTAGGAACCAACATGAGTCTTCATTCTTCATCTAGTGTTAATGGTGAGAATTCTACTCCTAAGGACCCCTTGTATAAGATATTAGATGAGTTGAGATCCCTTAGGTTGTGGAAAGAAAAACAAGAGAGAAAAGAAAAAGGTAAAAAAAGAGTCGAAGGAATAAGTCAAGATGAAAAAGAGAAAATAAGAGAGGAAGAAAGAAGAAAAATAATGAAAGAAATGAAAAGAGAAAAACATGCCTCCTATAGTAGTCATGACTCTTGCAAGAGTTTAAGTGAAGAACTTAGCGACTATTATAGAGGGTGCCATAGTTCACATACTAAACATCACTCCCAAAGATGAGAAAAGGATAGAAGGCCTCAAGAGGTTAACATTAGCCTCCCATATTTCCATGGAAAAGATAATAGCCTACTTAGATTGGGAAATGAAGGTTGGACAACTCTTTGCTTGCCATCATATTAGCGAAGAGAGAAAAGTTCCACCTGCTAACCTTAGCTTTCAAGGGTATGCCCCCTATTGGTGGACTTCCCTTGTTAGGGGACGAAGGATTCATGGGGATCCTCCAGTAGAGTATTGGAATGATCATAAGAGTGACCTTAGGAAGAGGCACATTCCCTCCTACTATGAAAGGGAGCTTATGGACAAGCTCCAAAGGCTTAGACAAGGGAGTATGAGTGTTGAAGAATATAGAAAACAAATGGAACTACTCTTTTTAAGAGCTGGACTTAGGGAGGAGGAAAGAACAAGCATAGCTAGGTTCCTTAGTGGGCTTAATATGGAAGTGAGGGACAAGGTTGAACTCCTTCCATATAGCGACCTAAATGAGATAGTCCAACTTTGTATAAGAGTGGAGCAACAACTTAAAAGAAAGCCTTCTTCAAAATCTTATGGCTCTCACTCTTATCGAAGGAAGGACCAAGCCCGTGGAATTTTGGGGGCTGCACCTTCAAAACCCAAGGAAGATAAGGGTAAGACCATAGAGAAATACACCCCTAAGACTAGTTCCCAAGAAAGGACTAGCAACATTAAATGCTTCAAATGTCTTGGGAGAGGTCACATTGCCTCTCAATGCCCCACAAAGAAAACCATGATCATGAGGGGTCAAGAAATTTATAGTAGTCAAGAGGAGACTTCTTCATGCCCTTCCTCTAGTGGAAGTGAAGATGAAGTAAGGGGTGAAAAGTCTAGTGAGGAAGTCTACCCCCATGAAGAAGGTGACCTCTTAATGGTTAGAAGGCTCCTTGGAGGTCAATCTTGTGATCTATCTCAATCCAAAAGAGAGAACATCTTTCATACAAGATGCAAAATTTAAGATAAAACTTGTTCTCTCATTGTGGATAGTGGATCTTGTTGCAATTGTTGTAGCACAAGATTAGTTTCCAAGGTGAACCTCACTATCATTCCCCATCCAAAACCTTATAAACTTCAATGGCTCAATGAGCAAGGGGAAATGATAGTTAACCAACAAGTGAAGGTACTTTTCTCCATTGGGACATATAAGGATGAAGTTAATTGTGATATAGTTCCCATGGTGGCAGGACATATTCTTTTAGGAAGGTCGTGGCAATTTGATAGGAAGATCATTTACAATGGCCTAACTAATGAGATTACCCTCACCCATCTTGGTACTAAATTTGTGTTGCATCCTCAAACACCTTCACAGGTGGCCAAAGATCAACTAACTATGAAAGATAAGAGGGATGAGGAAGAAAAACTAAAGAAACAAAAGAAAAAGAAGCATAGTAAGGCCTTGTCTTCAAAGGCCAAGGGAAAGAAAAAAAGGGAAAGGATTCCTCCAAGAAGATTGTTAAGAAGGAAAATCATTTTGCAACAAAAGGTGATATTAAAAGAGCACTCCTTCTTAAACAATCTTTCTACCTTCTCCTATCAAGGGAAACATCCCTTAGCACTGCCATAATTCCTACATTTGAGAACTTACTCCCAAAGGTCCAAGAACTCTTACATGAATTTGGTGATATATTTCCCAAAGAGATACCCCCTGGGCTACCTTCTTTAAGGGGAATAGAACACCAAATATATTTAGTCCCAAGAGCAAGCCTTCCTAATAGGCCAGCCTATAGGACAAACCCTCAGGAGACTAAGGAGATAAAGTCTCAGGTTAAAGAATTGTTGGAGAAGGGCTGGGTCCAAGAGAGCCTAAGCCCATGTGTTGTGCCAGTGTTGTTGGTGCCCAAAAAGGATGGTACATGGAGAATGTGTACAGATTGTTGGGCCATCAACAACATCACTATAAAGTATAGGCACCCCATTCCTAGACTTGATGATTTGCCTGATGAGTTGCATGGTGCCAATATCTTTTCAAAAATTGATCTTAAAAGTGGTTATCACCAAATCAGGATGAAAAATGGTGATGAGTGGAAAACCGCTTTCAAGACCAAGTTTGGTTTGTATGAATGGCTAGTGATGCCTTTTGGGCTCATTAATCCACCAAGCACCATTATGAGGCTTATGCATCATGTCTTAATGGATTTCATAGGTAGATTTGTAGTTGTTTATTTTGATGATATTTTAGTGTACAGTGAAAGCCTAGATTATCACTTAGGACATCTCAGGAAAGTTCTTTCAATCCTTAACAAAAACACCATCTATGCAAAGATAGAGAAGTGTACCTTTTGTGTAGATAATATAATTTTTTGAGGGTTTGTAGTTGGTAGAAATGGGGTCCAAGTGGACCCTAAGAAAATCAAGGCCATCCAAGAATGGCCCACCCCAAAAAGTGTGGGAGATACTAAGAGCTTCCATGGGTTAGCAAGCTTCTAGAGAAGGTTCATTCCTAATTTCTCTACAATTGCATCACCTCTCAATGAGCTGGTGAAGAAGAATGTGGCATTTACCTGGGGTAAAAAATAAGAGCAAGCCGTTTCTTTGCTCAAAGAAAATCTTACTAAGGCACCTGTTCTAGCTCTTCCTGACTTTTCTAATACTTTTGAGCTAGAATGTGATGCCTCTGGAGTGGGAGTTGGAGCTGTATTGTTACATGGTGGGCACCCAATTGCTTATTTTAGTGAAAAAACTTCATAGTGCCACCCTCAACTACCCCACCAATGATAAAGAGCTTTATGCCTTAATAAGAGCCCTCCAAACTTAGGAACATTACCTTGTTTCCAAGTAATGTGTCATTCATAGTAATCATCAATCACTTAAGTACATTAGAGGGCAAAGCAAGTTAAACAAAAGGCATGCAAAATGGGTAGAGTACCTAGAGAAATTTCCATATGTTATCAAATACAAAAAGGGAAAAAGAAATGTGGTAGTTGATGCCCTCTCTAGGAGACACACATTGTTTTGCTCCCTAGGAGCTCAAATTTTAGGATTTGATAATATTAGGGACTTGTATGCTTTAGATGAACATTTATCTCCCATTTACGAGAGTTGTGGGAAAAAGGCCCGAGATGGATTCTATTTGGCTAAGGGGTATTTGTTCACAGAGGGAAAGCTTTGCATACCCCAAGGATCCATTAGGAAATTACTTGTGAAAGAGAGCCATGAGGGTGGGCTCATGGGCCACTTTGGGATAGACAAGAAGACCCTTTTCTTACTCAAAGAAAAGTTTTATTGGTCGCATATGAAGAAAGATGTCCATAAGCATTGCACTAGGTGTGTCGCTTGTTTACAAGCCAAGTCTAGGGTGATGCCTCATGGGCTATACACACCCTTACCCATCCCATCTGCACCTTGAGTAGACATTAGTATGGACTTTGTCCTTGGGCTTCCTAGAACCCAAAGAGGTGTAGACTCTATCTTTGTGGTGGTGGATAGGTTTAACAAGATGGCACACTTTATACCCTGCCACAAGGTGGATGTCGCTTCCCACATCTCAAAAATCTTTTTCAGGGAAGTTGTGAGACTCCATGGTTTGCCTAGGACCATTGTGTTAGATAGAGATGCTAAGTTCCTTAGCCACTTCTGGAAAACCTTATGGGCTAAGCTAGGAACTAAACTTCTTTTCTCTACCACTTGTCATCCACAAACTGATGGGCAAACAGAGGTAGTGAGTAGGTCTTTATCCACCCTTTTAAGGGCTCTTCTAAAAGGCAACCATAAGTATTGGGATGAGTATCTTCCTCATGAAGAATTTGCCTACAATAGGGGGGTTCATAGAACCACCAAGCAATCCCCTTTTGAAGTTGTCTATGGGTTCAATCCCCTAACACCGTTAGACCTCATTCCCCTTCCACTAGACACTTCTTTTATACATAAAAAAGGGGAATCTAGGTTAGAGTTTGTAAAGAAGTTGCATGAGAGGGTTAAGAACCAAATAGAGAACCAAACAAAGGTGTATTCCACTAAAGGCAATAGAGGAAGAAAAAAGCTAATTCTTAATGAGGGTGACTAGGTTTGGCTCCATCTTTGGAAGGATAGATTCCATACTAAAAGGAAATCCAAGCTTAGCCATAGAGGGGATGGACATTTCTAGGTTTTGGAGAGGATCAATAACAATGCCTATAGGTTGGACCTCCCAGAAGAGTGTGGAGTCAGCACCACTTTTAACATTTCTGATTTAATTCCTTTTGCAGGTGGAGCTGATATTCAGGAGGAAGAACTAGCAAATTTGAGGTCAAATCTTCTTCAAGGGGGAGGGGATGATGCAATCCTCCCTAGGAAGGGACCAGTCACTAGAGCCATGAGCAAGAGGCTCCAAGAGGATTGGGCTAGAGTTACTAAAGAAGGCCCTAGGGTTCTCATGAACCTTAGGGTAGATTTCTGAGCCCATGGGCCAAGGTTGGGTCCAATTATCTTTGTACATATTAGATTAGGATGTCATTATATGTGGTCCTTGTATTTAGGGCTCCATAATGTAGGTAGGGTACCCTAGAAATATAGGATTTTTCAGCCCTTGTATTTTAGGGCCTCTAGACTAGTTTTTGTATTAGGGTTAATTTCTAATTTCACATGCACTAAGTGAATATTTGATGTGTGTGGTTGGAAATAAATTTAATTGAATTGGTAGAAGCCCAATCCAATTAAATTTTAGAGGGGGAGGTGAGCATTTGCTTACTACACCCCATTGGCACATCATATAGTCACACTTTGTGCATGTCCTTCATGCTTTACATGCCTCATTTCCTAAGCATACTTAGTGGAGAATCTTCGAATTGATCTTGGATTAGTGGGCTGAATCATAACTGAAATTCACTAATCATAACTAGTAAAATTTTGGCTCCAAAATTTTGCTCCACAAATTCAATTTCAAATTTAAGTGAAATTTGAATTGAAATTCAAATTTTCCTCCAATTTTGTGTGACACTTAGGCTATAAATAGAGGTCATGTGTGTGCATTTTTCAACTTTGATCATTTGAAAATTAAACTTTAGATTTTAAAGCTCTTTTAGAGCACAAAATTTCGTGCTCCCCTCTTCCTCTCCCTTCTTTCATCTCCTTCTTCTTCCAAGCTGTTATCCATGGCCTCCTATGGTGCTGATGACTCAATCCTACCCCCCAAGGGCATTGGATAGAAGACTCCAAGAAGATTGGACCAAAGATGCAAGGGAAGGCCCTAGGGTTCTCATGAGCCTTAGGGTAGATTTCGGGCCCATAGGCTAAGTATGAGCCCACTTATCTTTGTACATATTAGATTAAGGTTTCATTAATTTTGGGTCTTGTATTTAGGGCTCCATAATGTAGGTAGGGTACCCTAGAAATATAGGATTTTTCAACCCTTGTATTTTAGGGCACCTAGACTAGTTTTTGTATTAGGGGTAGTTTTGTAATTTCACATGCACTAAGTGAACATTTGATGTGTGTGGTTGGAAATAAATTTAATTGAATTGGTAGAAGCCCAATCCAATTAAATTTTAGAGGGGGAGGTGAGAATTTGCTTACTACACCCCATTGTCACATCATATAGTCACATTTTGTGCATGTCCTTCATGCTTTACATGCCTCATGACACCTAAGCACACTTAGTGGAGAATCTTGGAATTGATCTTGGATTAGTGGGCTGAACCATAACTAAAATTCACTAATCATAATTAGTGAAATTTTGGCTCCACAAATTCAATTTCAAATTCAAGTGAAATTTGAATTGAAATTCAGATTTCCCTCCAATTTTGTGTGACACATAGACTATAAATAGAGGTCATGTGTGTCCCTTTTTTTGGAACTTTGATCATTTGAATATTAAACTTCAGATTTCAGAGCTCTTTTAGAGCATAAAATTTCGTGCTCTTCTCTCCCTCTCCCTTCATTCATCTCCTTCTTCCTCCAAGCTCTTATCCATGGCCTCCTATGGTGGTGAGCTTCTTCTAGACTCATCTTCTCCTTGAAGTGGTGTCTTCTCTCTCTCTTCTTTCTCCATTTCGCTGCCATTCCTCTTCCAAGAAGCAAAGGAATCCATTGATGAAGAAGATCCTAGGCCTACAAGCTCCAATGGAGCTTACATCAAGTGAGCTTCTTCTAGACTCATCTTCTCCTTGAAGTGGCATCTCCTCTCTCTCTTCCTTCTCCATTCCACTACCATTCATCTTACAAGAAGCAAAGGAATCCATTGATGAAGAAGATCCTAGGCCTACAAGCTCCAATAGAGCTTACATCACATGCCTTATTAGATTTGTCGTGGTTGTGAGTTTATGCATAGAGGCCAAGATTCACCTTGTGTTCCATGTTTCGTGTAATGCCCTTAAATTTCGATAACTGAAAATAGATGTTTGATGTATTTCTTGTATTATTTAATTACTTGATTAATTTCGAATAGTTGAAGTGTTATATGAATTATCCTTGAACAACTGCTTGATGTGGATGTTAGGTTATGCGGAGTTTGATTGATCTGCATTGGAACTGTGTGATTCTGAGATTGACGCAATACCTATTTTGGTAAAACCACCATTTTAGATTCATTAAACGTTGGATCGCCTTCAAATTTGGACTGTAGGCTCGCAACCCATGTCTGCATGTTTTGAGCATTGGGATTTGCAAATTAACATCTAGAGTGTGAGATATGACCTTTGCACAGAAGTAGTGAAATATGTTGGAGCAGAAGTCACCTGGGCAAGTCTAAGAGTGGCCGGCTCGCCTAGGCAAAAAAAAATTCTCCTAACATGTCTTGCATGTTACAAATACGTCCAACAACGTAAAAACATGTGTTTTCTCTTCTCTTCTCCCCCAAGCACTCACCTAATACCCCAAACCTCCTCCTCTACCGTCCACGACCACCGGTGACAGCCACGAGCCATCGTTGCTTACTGGCTAACCATCGCATAGAGAGGAACACTTTAATTGGAGCGAAATCCTATAAAACCAACTTGAGGATTCGGTTGATAACAGAGCTCTCAACCCTCCTTTCGCAGTTTCTTCGAGGTAACCGTGATTTATAAGCCTTCTCCTTGTTAGTTTGAGCCTATCTTTGCATCTCTTATCACTTGGGTACCGTTATTGGATGTTTTTACACTTCCTTTGAAAACCATTGAAAATAAGATGTTGTAAAAGTTGTCTTTTTATAAAATGTATAGCATTTTTGTGACCTCTGCTGAACCCTAATCACATTGGCATGATTGGAATTTCAAAATGATGTCTCCTTGATCTGGACCTCAAAACACCCATTTAGCCCCTTTTAAAAATAAATGGGTGTGGGATTTCCCCTGCAGTTACGTTTTGGTCCAATTTTCCTTTATTCAAATATGTTTAAGGGAAATCCGATTTGCCGGAAAGTGCATCGGATTGTCAAGTATTCAAAATCAAAACGGATGAATCCGAGTATCGAACTCAGGGAAACTAGTATTAGACAGAGTTATATTCAGAAATAAGGCATTGTTGAAACAAACATTGATGGTTGATGATTAAAAATAGAGTTTAAACTAAAGTCTATGTTCAAAACAAAAGAATTGCAAATAATTAAAGTTGACAGCAATAGGTAAAAGTGTTGGGTCTTTCTAACAAACAAGTTGATACATATGAAGATATTTCTCTAATCAATCATGATTTTGTGTTCTATGTTGTAGCCTAAAATACTAAACCTCGATCCCTCGCAAGTTTAGACTAATTTAACCTAAGCTTTGTCTGCAGATCCCTCTTGTAAGACTAGGCTTAACTCAAACAGCATTATCGTAACAACATATTCAGAAAACCAAAACCCCACAATCCATCACTGGCAGTGTGGTTATTTAGTCCTACTTCTATCAAGTTCTAAGGCAAGAGTACATTTCCCAATGCTAAATTCACCTAATTGTACACACAAAAGGGTGATTAGACCAAGACAATGCAGAAATTAAGCATTGAACACATAAAACACAATTAATTAGATATTAATGTAATTACATCAGTTGTTCCTTAGAAATCCTCAACAAGGGTGTTTAGCCAGCCATTACAGAAAAACCCTAACACAAATGAGATAGAGAGTACAGAATAATTGTTCCATACACAAGAAGGGGGATCCCTCCTCCTCTTCTCAGCATCTCACAATCACTCTACAACTCACTAATCTCTCTCCAATTGAAGAACCTTAGGCTTCTCTGCACAGCTGCTCCTCTTCTCGGCCTCTGGGTCAAGTACTACACTTGTGGTGTACTCTGCACTTGGGGGTCAAGTCATGCGGTGAGCCTGGCTAAAGACAACCATCGTGCTTAGTACGTGGCCTTGATATTTAAGCTCTGCCAGATTCTTCTGCGGTGCTGAAGCTGCGCTTAGTGATGGATGCGCACTGAGCGCAACTACCACTTTTAGCACTTCAACACTTAGCCTCATTTAACCTGAAATTGAACAGATTTCATCATTAAATCCAGTGGAAAATATTCTAGAGACAACTATAACAAGAAAACAAGATTTATTTACAAATCCTTACAAAATAACTATAAATTGGGGAAACTATACAAGTTTTGGAAAATGTTTTCTATACAAAAGTTAGTCATATAAGACAACTAACAAACTACCCCAAATTTACAGTTTTGCTTGTCCTCAAGCAAAGAAAGAATAGTTCACTTGTCCTCAAGTGACAAAATACAGTGGTCAATCAAAATGGTGTTTGTTTCATAGAAAAATTCAATCATATGAAATGAATATCATGGAATGCTTCAATCAATTGCTTTTCACAAACATGCAACTTTTCAAAGATAAGAACATATGCGTTAGAGTCACAACTGAAATAAGCTAGTGAGAATGATAGATATCAAGGAAGGATCATCAACCAAAGCCTCACAGTCATTGTTTCACTAAAGCTCAAGTGTTTAGGCTCATTCCGTTATAAACAACTAACACAAGTCCTAACCTTTTCATTTGATCTCATACCATACAGAAATAAACACACAAAATGAATCTGAAGGACATTCTAGGCTTGTAATGAGGTTAGGCTGCCAACAAATCATGGTTTTTATAGGATTAAAAAGTTTAGTTTCTAGGAGAGCATTCATCCATAGATAAACCTTTACTTTTTCATTCATTCCTATCCCATACTTGCCTTTTATTTAAGCACTTAGCTTCACTTCATTACTTTGCAACATACACACTTATTAAATTCATTTGTACTGACAGTTTTTTTTTTTTTTGCGAAACAGTGTGTATATGCGGCCCTTCTTTGATCATTTTAATTCTTACCCAATGTCATACCCTAATTTTGTCCTGGGATTATTACTTGATGACATGCAACCTTTGGTTAGCCACTTTGAGGTACTTGGCGTCCTTTGTTGCACAATAAATGAAGTCCCGAGACGTCTCGGAAATCAAAAGGAAGCAGGCTTGCACGATCCGTGAAATTCCGTAATGTGGCGGAAATCGAAAAGAGGTGTTTTTGTGCAATCCGTGAGTTTCCGTAACTTCTTCGAAAGCTAAAAAAGAGTAAATACATAATCCGTAAGGATTCATAACCTTGCGGAAGGGAAATAAGTATCGTTACAAAATTCGTAAAGTTTCGTAACGTTATGGAAAAAGAATTACCAAAAAAAATAGAAGGGGTGCATTTAGTAAAAAGGGGGTGCAAATAGCAATCTGACCCACTTGGGCCCTCCAGAAGATTCCTCCAGAAGGTTGTTGCTTCTGGAGGAAGCAACCTTGCTCGCCTGGGCGAGCTGGGCGGCAAGCTTCTCCCCTATTTTGCAATAAATAGGGGGAGAAGTGAAGAAGAAAAGGGTTCAGCCTCTTAGGCACTTCTCTCTCTCTCGAAATTGCTGAGGAAAATTATTTCCGTTAAGAAAATCCAAGCCGAGGAGCTTCCGTAACGTTTTCGTAACGTTTCCGTGAGTAATTACGCGAAGATTCTCGACCGTTTTTCAAGATTCGTCGTTCGTTCTTCGTTTTCTTCAGTCTTCAACGGGTAAGTACCTCAAACCAAGCTTTTTAATTCATTCTACGTACCCGTGGTGGTCCACATTTTGTTTCATGTATTTTTATTCTCGTTTTCATTTACTTTTTACACCTCCTTTTTACGTGCTTAAGCCATTTATTTAAGTCATTTCTCGCCTAATCTAAAAATAAAATAAATTTCCACCGATCGTTTGAATTGTATCATCCGTAAATTTTGGTTAAAATGAATTCCGACCGTTCGGTCGTGCCGTAACCACGTTGGAAATCAAAAAAAGGTAAAATAATAATATAATAACCAAAAAAATATCTTTTAGTAAAGTAAAGCGAAAAAATCAATCGGACGTTTTCTCTTCGGGATTTCTCATTCTTAATTGAATTGACTAATAACTAAAGTGAAACTAAGGCTAAAATCAACTCGCCTAGTCAAGCTCGTCCACAAAAAATAGGTTTTTTGAAAGTTTATCGTTTCAGTTTCTTACTAAGTAAAAAGGATCATTTTTAAGGTCCAACGCCTTAAAATGATCACACTTCAAGTAAAAAGAATCTCTTGATCCACGCTTAAGAAAGAACTACGTAGGTCTGATTTCCTCTCCAAAGGAGGGTACGTAGGAGCAAAAGCCCTGCTTTTGTCGACCTCAAAAAATAAAAAGAAATAAAAGTTAAGATAACACAATTTCCACAATTCTGAAAAATAGGCTGTTGTCCTTCGAGACAAACGTGAGAGGTGCTAATTCCTTCGGTTTTTCTGACGTTTTCCACAAATAAACGTTGGTGGCGACTCCGCGCATCTTTCCTCCTTTGGAAAGCGCACCCGTGAGCCTCGCCCTCGCTCGCCCGCGAAGGGCACGTTGCAACAGTTGGTGACTCCACTGGGGACTTTTTGTGAGTTAGGCCTATTTTAAAGAATTGTGGAATTGTGAAACTTTGTGTGTGCCTTTGTCGAAATGTGTAAAATGTAAATAATTGTTGTATATTTTGCATTCTTTGCACTGCATTCTAAGCGCCCACGGGTTTGAGTAAAAAAGGGGCCCTATACCCGGGTTCATGGGAATTTAAGGTGTTGTCGCTGGTATTCCATACCGCCACAATATTATTATCTTGAGTGATGATACCTCTAGAAAACAGTCGTGTGAGTTATGAATTGTTGAGGAGTAGTTATTAGAGACCCCTAGATATTGTCCTATAGGTTCCCAAATAGGGGCAAAGAGCAAACACGCTCCGTGCCATTCGTTCTCATGCATTTTTGGTAAATAGCACTAGTTTATAGTTTTGCTAGTGATGTTTGGTTTCTTTAGAGTAATACGTAACCTTTTTAATACTACATTGAGGCACCATCATGCCCCAAACGTAGCATTAAAGTTAGATCTTTGCAGTCTCGTATGTGTGAATTACCCCTTTGTGTTGTTTTCTTTCCGTTTCATGCATGCACATCTGCATCATACCGTCACACACGCGTTGTATGTGGGTCTCGTCTTTTGTCGTGAGAAGTCGGAAGACCCATATCGTCTTCTTAACTGCACACATGGGGCACTGCGCCCCCAAATGCGCAAGTAAGGAGAGATGATTTTCCGGGCTCTCGTGTCCGTAAATGCGTTCATATCATGCACCGCATAAACATCTCTTCAACATCATAATGAACATATCGTTCCTGCATTTGTCCGTTATCACATTCCCATTTTGCATGAGTCATTGCATCATCATGCATATGCGTTCAACATACTTTTTGTTCTATAAACTGCATACCTTTTGTTTTCATGTTCGCTCATACATGATCCTTGTGTCTTCCTCTACAAAACAAAGACAAAAAAAAAAGGAAGCATAAAAATTCATGATGCATTCTTAGTTGCATGTGTTAGGTACCATGAGCCAACCATGTTGGGATCATAAACCCTTTTCTAAAATTAAAAAAAGAAAAAAACACAAACAACAAAACAAAATGATTGAGCATGGTACCTAATGCGTGGTTAATTAAGAAAGGATGTCTCTTCGGGCATCTCAATCTCATAATTACATTTTCCATGCATAGCATGCGTATTCTCGAGTCTTTCATCCCTATGAAATGTTGTTGAAGTATTGGCGATCAAAATTGCCATTCCCTGGGTTATGGGGTTGAACCAAGCTCGTGCTTTTACGAAAAGGTTCATCGAGTCAAGTTGAAGTATGGAAGTAACCATCTTGAAAAAATTGGGGCAAAAGATTGTGTTACATCGCTGCTTCGTCTACTGCCAAACACATTTAGGGCTGCTGATGTTCCTGTTACTTCCAATTTCACCTTGACGAAGATGTCATGGACCATGTTGAAAATCTAAATTGATTCAACCCCATATCTAGTGTACAAATTCGTAATACTTCAACTGTGCATCATTCGCATACATCCATGTTGTTCATTGGTTACATTGCTCATTGCATTCTTTCCTTTAAAAAAAAGAACTTAATCATTGTTATAAAAAAAGAAAAAACATGCTTTACGGTGCCCTCACCGAACTTGTGCTAGAGCTAGAGTAATGGGTGAAGTAGAGGAGATACAAGAGAAGATGAAGGCCGACATGGAGGCCATGAAAGAGCAAATGGCCGCAATGATGGAGGCCGTGATGAGCATGAAGAAGATAATGGAAGCCAATGCGGTTGCAGTTGCCGCTACCAGCATTGTTGCTAAGGTGAACCCGAAGTCCCCATCGGGCCTCAACCAAATGAATCTTCCAACCTCAGCTATGGTAGGCAAAGATTTGGGAAGTACGGGCGGCCCCCATTATGCGCAAAGTCAAAACAAGCATGCCTTCCCGCCATATGGCCTGCCTCCCAACTATACTCCACCCAATGTGGCGTACACTCCCAATAAGAATGTCAATAACTCCACTTCTATACCCATTGAGAGCCAGCAACCCCAAACTGATGATGCACATGTCTCTTAAACCGTGGGGGAGACACATGAAATTCCCCATCACAATCTAGCCGACTTCGAGCCTTGGCTCGGATATGCCACTGAAGGGCAAGCAGTTGGTGGTATACCCCTACAAAACCCTTTGGAGGGCCCTCAGTATCACCCACAACTACACCTCTTGCATTCCACGACAAGTAAGAACCCTCATGCTATGGCAGACATGGGAAAGTTGGATCATCTAGAGGAAAGGCTCAGGGCCATTGAAGGAAGTGAAGATTATGCCTTTGCTAACCTAGAAGAGTTGTTCCTAGTACCCAATATCATCACCCCTCCCAAGTTCAAGGTGTTGGACTTTGACAAGTACAAGGGGACTACTTGCCCCAAGAACCATCTAAAGATGTATTATCGGAAGATGGGGGCATATGCAAAAGATGAGGAATTGCTGATACATTCCTTCCAAGAAAGTCTTACTGGGGTAGTTGTTACCTGGTACACTAACTTGGAACCTTCCCGAGTCCATTCCTAGGAGGACCTAATGGTTGCCTTCGTTAGGCAGTGTCAGTATAATGGCTTCGGATAGGATGCAACTACAAAATATGTGCAAAAAAGGGGGCATGGATCTTTCAAAGAATACGCCCAAAGGTGGAGAACCTGGCAGCTCAAGTGGCACCTCAATGACGAAAAAAACGATGACAATGATAGTAGACACATTACCAGTATTCTACTAGGGAAAATGGTGGGCTACGCACCTTCAAAGCTTTGCGGATTTGGTCTTTACCAGTGAAAGGATCGGTGTGGGTCTGAAAAAAGGCAAATTTAGTCATCCTGCTTGGACGAATGAGAAAACTGGGGCAAATGAAGAGGGTGAGGATGAAGGAGAAGCCCGTGCTGTGACTGCCATTCCAATACAGCCAAGTTTCCCACCAACCCAACAATGTCATTACTCAGCCAATAACAAACCTTCTCCTTACCCACCGCCCAGTTATCCACAAAGGCCATCCCTAAAATCAACCACAAAGCCTACCTACCGCACTTCCAATGACAAACACCACCTTTAGCGTAAACCAAAACACCAACCAAGAAATGAATTTTGCAGCGAGAAAGCCTTAGAATTCACCCCAATTCCAGTGTCCTATGCTGACTTGCTCCCATATCTACTTGATAATTAAATGGTAGCCATAACCCCAACCAAGGTTCATCAACCTCCATTTCTCCGAGAATACGACTCGAACGCAACGTGTGCTTGTCATGGAGAATCCCCGGGGCATTCCATTGAGCATTGTAGGGGCCTGAAGCGTAAGGTGCAAGGTCTAATTGATGCGGGCTGGCTGAAATTTGAGGAGAATCGCGTGTAAATCCCGACATTGACAAGAGACTCCACACATGGGAAAATTTTGAAAGCTGTTGTTAGATGTCTCTAATGACTCATCAGGATTTTCAACTTTCACCGGATGTGGGTGCAAGCCATTGGTCTGTTTGCTCAAGCGACCTGTGCTCCTGAGTTTGGACTTCCAAGACCGTTCAATCAGAGATTACTCGTCTTGCACGTTGGTGGGGGTGCCGTAAAACAACGAGTAAAGTTCAAAACCAATAAGTTTCAAAATAAAAAAAAAGTTCAAAAAGAAAAAGAAAAAGAAAACATTTGATTGACTGTGTTTTCAAGATGTTCATATGACCTCATTTTATCATTTCGGAAAGTTTGTCTTTTTAGAAGTGAGTTATCAAAATAGGATGTTGGACAAATGGCCTCAGTTACCTTAAGAAAAAAGGGGGGGGGGGGGGGTTGAATTAAGATACGAAGATTATTCCCCAATTAAACTTTCACTCTCTCTTTTCGGATTAACAATGCACACAGGGACAACCCTTCCCTTGTGTTCAAGAATCCTCTATAACAAGAGACCCACAGTCTCTTAATCCCTTTTCAGAAATAAGAAGAAGAGAAGAAGAAATCTCTCTTAAAAGAGATAGATTGTATAATGAAGATCAAATCAAAATTCTTTATTGAGTATGCAAGTGGTTGACCAAGGAATCTTTTTGAGAGGATAAAACTGTTTGGGCAATGAAAAGTCTCTTTAAATTCGTGTTTCCAAGTCACCTTTGATTGTCATTCATAAAATATCTGAATAGATGTGACTTGGAAATTATTTTCTGAAAATCCCCTCTGGTAATCGATTACAAGACTTGTGCAATCGATTACAGGCTTTAAAATTTGAATTAAAATGTTCAATAAACTGCTGGTAATCAATTACCATCCATGTGTAATCAATTACACATTATAAATTTTGAATTCAAATTTCTAGTGACTGTTATAAACATTTTCAGCTGCTGGTAATCGATTACCAGAGAGAAAATCTCAATTTGAAATGATAGAATTCTTTGGTCAAACCTTTTGTTTGTTTTCAATTTGGAAACTTCTTCCTAAAGATTCTAAGAGATCAAACTTGATCATATATCTTGACTTTCTTGGATTCTTGTCTTGAATAAAACTTAGAAGCACTTGATCCTTTAGCATCATCAAGACATCAAAACATCTTGCTTCTACATATGAGTCATTTGACTTAAATCCATCAACTGAAAAATCCTTCAACTATTTCTCATCCTTGGAAAATTCTTTTTGCAAGAATCAACTGCTTTGTTCATTCTTCCTTACTACGAGGTTGTGAAAACAAGACAACAATTGGTACCTCTAAGCCCTACACTGGGGCAATGAAAGGCACCATGCATAAACCTCAAACGAACCTAGGGGCAGTTTAGAAGTTCTCACCCAATAGGTTCCTCGCTACGAGGTCATGACGAAAGACAACGATTGTACCTCAAAGCTTTACACTGGGGCAATGAAAGGCACCATGCAAAAAACCTCAAGCGAATCTAGGGGCAGATTAGAAGTTCTCGCCCAATAGGTTCCCAGCTACAAGGTCATGACGAAAGATAACAATTGGTACCTCAAAGCCTTACACTGGGGCAATGAGGGGCATCGTGCATGAGCCTCAAGTGAACATAAGGGCAGATCAAAAGTTCTCACCCGTCGATGTTTTTAAACAAAAAAAAAGGAGACAAGCCCTAGAATTTCAATAGATTGATTAAACGTCAAACGAATCCATTGCCGTCACTCCAAAATGGTCAAGTGACTAAATCAAACAGAATATACACCCTGAGGGAGTTCCCAGAGAGATTTGCAAAAGATAGGATAAGGTTGCATGAATTATCACCTTTTTCAAAAGGACAGTCAATTTGTGTTTTCCAAAAAAATTAAATCAAAATCAAAATCACAAAATAGGGAAAGAATGTCATGAACATTGTACAACTTTCCATTGCATTGCATTGTTTCATATGAGGTCAGCATTACCAAATCTCACGACAATGGTTGCATGCGTCTGCATCCCTAAAAATCATGCTAACTGCATAGATTTCCTACATCTCGTGTCCAATCTTGTTGAATGACCGGCCCTCTCGATGGGCCGACCTCTTGTTTTCTCATAAAGGTGGACCCTTGGGTACTAGTACCTATCACCTTTAGAGGACTATATGTCCTCACCTGCAGAGGGCTGCACGCCCTCACCTTTAGAGGGCTACGCGTCCTCATTTTCAGTGTGCTCCATATCCACACCTTAGGAGAATATAAGGTCCTTTGCCCTTAGATGCTTAACCGAGACTTGCGCTCCTGGTTAAGGGGCCAGTAGTTTCCTTTTATCAGTTCTTGGGCCACCCCCTGATATTAGAGGGCGACCAACTGTGCGAGCACATCCAGAGAGGGAAGCTATCACGCATCTACTATGCATACCGGGGCAAGATTTCACCCGTGCCGCTGCAAAAAGACGAGTGTGGATCATGCGCACCAACATGACCACTTTTACATGGATATGGATGACGTTGCTATTTAGTAACATTCTGCCCAGCGACCACAATGCCAATCTCCCCCTACAGATGTATCGGTTGGTCTGTGCCATCATGATATAGGTAATTATGCACATGGTTCAATTTTGCAGGGATCGCACCCACAAGACGCCCAGTGAGCCCGAAGAAGTCCAACAGGGCCCTGGGGTTTCCAGCTCTGATTACGGGCCTCTGTCAGTCCTACAAGGTGCCCGTTCCCCCAGCGAGGTCATGCCATCGTGACATAGGTAAGTATACAGATGGTTCAACTGATTTCTGATACCATCTATTGTTTGCAGGAATCGCACCCACAAAGACACCCAGTGGACCCGGAGAAGTTCAACAGGGCCCTAGGGTTTCCAGCTCTGGTTACGGGCCTCTGTAGTCCTACAGGGTGCCCGTTCCCCCCGGCAAGGTCACGTCATCATAGGTAAGTATGCACATCGTTCAACTGATTTCTGATACCATCTATTGTTTGCAGGAATCGCACCCACAAAGACACCCAGTAGACCCGGAGAAGTCCAACAGGGCCCTGGGGTTTCCAGCTCTGGTTACGGGCCTCTGTAGTCCTACAGGGTGCCCGTTCCCCCCGGCAAGGTCACGTCATCATAGGTAAGTATGCACATCGCTCGACTGATTTCTGATTTCATCCATTGTTTGCAGGGATCGCGCCTGCAAAACACCCAGTGAACCCGAAGAAGTCCAACAGGGTCTTGGAATTGTCAAGCTCTAATTACGGGTCTCTGTCAGTTCTACGGAGTGCCTGTCACCTCCAGCAAGGGCATCAGGCCCCCTACTAATCGAGCGTTCATCAAGAAGTACTGCGTCCCTAGGCAGGCAAAGGGCGGAATACCACAACAGCCTGGGGATGGCCGGCAGCGGGCAACAGACGCACCGCCATCACCTCTAGAGTTCACCTCAGCTCATCCACAAAAAGGTTAGAGCGTTGCTTACGACCCATGGCCGACCAATAGGCGACCAAGTCCAAAGTCAAAGGTAAGGAAAGTACTAGGTCCATGACCGACAAGCCATCATGCGTCCAGCTCAAGACGTTAAAGAAGCGCTACTAGGAGGCAACCTAGTACCTTTTAAATCTATGCTTGTTATTTTATCACCTTTGTTTCTCAAGTCATAGCAGGACACACCTATTTGCTCATGATCCTAGGAATTTAAATAAAACAAGCACAAGCTCGGAAGGTAGTCATACCTCACAAAAAGAAATATGTATATATGTATGTTTAGGTAGAAAGATACCTTGAATACTTCACAAAATATATATGTATGTTTAGGTAGCAAGATACCTTGAATATGCATGTATATAACAAAAATATCTCACAAAACATATATATGTATGTTTAGGTAGCAAGATACCTGGGACACGCATGTATATAGCAAAATACTTCACAAAAATATACGTATGTTTAGGTAGCAAAATACCTCATGAAAAAAAGAGAGCAAAAAGAGAGCGAGCAAGAAAAGAATAAGAAGGAAGAAAATAAAGGAAAATAAAAATAATAAAGGTTGTCTAGCTAAAAAACGACATGCTTGTGAAAAGAGATAACTTCCAGCTTTTCTTTAAAAAATTCACTGATCATAACCAGTTTTTTTAAAAAAATGTGTATACATTTGAAGGGTGAGTGTTGTGAAAATTTTCCCGAACGCCCAAAATGGACTCGGATGAATGCATGAATTGATAAAAAAAACATATTTTGGAAACACTAGGTTGACTTAAGTAGGGAAAATGAATCCTGAGCCCTAGTGTCACATGACCATAAAAACTTGATGCTTAAGTGTCCACATGGGTGCATGCATGACCAGTTTTGCATAAAATTTCCTAATCATCTTTGTTGCATGTGTATCATGGAAATAATGTAGGACGTCCCCTTTATCCCCGAACCGCTGGCCAAACCCTGACATATATCGTGACAAGCCGTTCTACAAGCCTTGAGCCAAAATCCCAACTTATCATAAACCTTGACCCGGGGTGAGAATGTCAATCCTTGCCCTTGGAAGAAAACACAAAGAGAAGGAAAATTCCCAATCCAAGAAAGGGAGAAGACACAAAGAAAAAAAAAGAAAAATTCCCAATCAAAGAGTGGGGGAAAGCAAAAAAGGAAAGAAAATTCCCGATCAAGGATCGGAAGAAAACAGAAGAAATATGCAGAAAGGTCTTCGGACCAGACAATATCTGAACAATACATAATTGTCACCAAGTAAACAAAAAAGAAAGGAAACCACGACCTAAAGTGGCCCTCTCCCTTTGATTGCCAACCAAAATCCTGTGCGCTAGCGACTTTTTCGCCACGCACTAAACAAAAACAGAAAAGGAAAAGGCAAAAACACTCAAAGCCAAATTCCCCACCTAAAAACCATTCCCAAAAAAAGTCCTATTGATCCATGATCACGCATGTAATCTTTGATTTGATAGGAAGTGATTTGCAAAATCAAGTCATGACATATCTATGGTTCGGAATTAGGATAAAACACTTACCTGTGTGAGATTGATACACTTTGAGTGATTTTCTTCTATTTTTGTTGAACCCAGTGCTTCCTCTAAATGGTCATTTAGAAACGAAATGCTAATATCCAAAATCTCATTTACGGTTATGAGAAAATTTTATCAGCATACTCTCCTTCCCCGATAGACACATCATTTTTCATCCAAAAAACATTTGATGCTTTGATCAGTTGGAAGTTTTTTGTCTCTTTACTAAAGCATGTTCGCATTTTAGTGAAGAAAACACTGAGACTATTTTTAGTCTCGCAGTTAGTAAGAACTACATAGGTCTGAGTTCCTCATCACAAATTGAGGATACGTAGGAGCAAAAGCCCTGCTTTTGTCGACCACCCCACTCTTTGTTACCGTGTCCCAAGAGTCCGGTGTCATGCGGAGCTACATGACCGTGGGATCCCCAAATCCGTATGTTCCATCATTTATCATTCGTATGATATCTTGTTTCTATGACTTGAGGGACTAATGTTTGTTTTGTTGTTGTGATTGTCATTTGTTTTGTGCATATATTTTGTTTGGACTATTGTGTTAGTGCTTACTTCGTTGTTGTCAATATTGTCTGTTGAAATTCCGGAATCGCGTAGAATTTTTCATTTAGGAACGTTGTCCTAAAAATAAAATGAACCAAAAATCCTAATAAAAAGAAAGAAGCGTTGGGAATAAAAGTCATGTTCATAAAGAAAAGAAAAAGGTTTTTATTTATACATGTATGTAAAAAGGAAAATGTGTATAGAAGGTTTTTGTGTATAAAAAATACGTGTAGAGAAATTCTTGTGTGTGTGAACAACGAGTGTATATAAAGAAACTTTTGTATAAACCATAAGTGTGTGTTGGAGAAAAACGAAAAAGATCTTTGAATGTAAATAGGGTTTGACCGTGTGACGTAAAGAGAGAGAGTTCCAATCCGTGTACAGAAAAAGTTTGTCATGTATAAAAATATAGATGTACAAAGAAAGATTTTCCTCATAAAGGACCACAGGTGTATAGTTTTAGTGAACGTATATAAAAATAAAACAAAAAAGTAAAGAGAAAGAAAGACCGCGAAGGTCGACATGTTATAGTTAAGAAGTATAAATCATTCGTAAAGAGCAAACGTATCTTCTGGAAACAAGGGACAGATGCTAAGAGTTTATTTTCCGGAATGAACCGAGATAAGGATGGATGAATTCATTGAACTGATGAAAGAACATAACTTGGAAACGTTGGGTCTGTCTGTGTAAATTCCCAACTGTAGTATCACAATGCCATAAATAGGATGCTTGAGTGCCCACCTGGCTGTAGCCATGACTAATTTTGCACGTTGTTTTCAAATCATCATTGTCACGCGTGCCTTATGGAATAATATGGAAGTTCGGCCCGAAATCGACGCCTTGACACCCAAATTTGTCTCGCCCCAGATATCAAGATTGGGGTTCCCACGATAAAAGATCCCATTGAGACACAACCTTAGACCTCTTTGAACCTTGGCCTATAAAAAAGGAATCCTCATCCTTTCCCCCGAAGCAAAGGACAGCGGAATCTCCTCAAGGGAGAGCAAATAGAATGCTAAAACCCGATTTCCCAAAGAAAGGGATGGGGAAGGAAATGTGAAAAGAAAGAAAAGGAAGAAATGGAAAGAAAGAAAAAAGAAAAATGAAAATAAAGAAAAGAACAGAAGAAAGGAAAGAAGGATTCCCGATCAAAGATCGAAAGGAAGTGAAAAGGGAAAAGAAGCAATTCTCGATCAATGAAGGAAAGAGGGCAAAAGTTCTTCAAGCCAGATTGCCACTCGAAATCATTTTTCGACTGGCAATATCCCACCACACATGAACAAAGAGGAAAAGACCGAAACACCCAGCTTCCTCTCCAAAAACACTACCCTCGAGAAATTCCTATTGGTCCGTGATCGTACGTTTGATCTTTGATTCGATAGGAAGCCGTTTGCAAAATAAAGTCATGGTGCAGTTATGGCTTGGGAATAGGATAAAACACTTGCCTTGTGAGTTTTATACACTATGAGTGATTTATTTTCAGTTTAGCCCGATGTTTCCCCTGAATGTTCATTTGAAAGCTAAAAGTTGACGTCCTGCCCTTCATTCTCGGTTACAAGGAAAATTACCCGTGGCACAAGTATATTGTTTCTCTAAGATGTGGTGCTCTCGCGAATGATTTATTTTTCTTTACAAAAAGCATGTTTGCCTTTCAGGTGGAAGAACCCGGTAGACCGTTTGGTCCTGCCAACCACCCTTTTTCGGAGCCACATGAATGTTATTGCTTAGGGCTGTTCATGTGTCCTCTATTTTCGAGTTTGGAGCTGTGTTTCATGATTGCCTAAGTGAGGACCCTCAAGGCAATCCTCCATTCTCACCATTTTTCGGAGCCACATGAATGTTATTGCTTAGGGCTGTTCATGTGTCTTCCATTTTCGAGTTTGGAGTTGAGTTTCATGATTGCCTAAGTGAGGACCCTCAAGGCAATCCTCCATTCTCACCCTTTTTCAAAGCCACATGAATGTTATTACTTAGGGCTGTTCATGTGTCCTCCATTTTCGAGTTTGGAGCTGGGTTTCATGATTGCCTAAGTGAGGACCCTCAAGGCAATCCTCCATTCTCACCCTTTTTCGGAGCCACATGAATGTTATTGCTTAGGGCTGTTCATGTGTCCTCCACTTTCGAGTTTGGAGCTGTGTTTCATGATTGCCTAAGTGAGGACCCTCAAGGCAATCCTCCATTCTCACCCTTATTCGGAGCCACATGAATGTTATTGCTTAGGGCTGTTCATGTGTCCTCCATTTTCGAGTTTGGAGCTGAGTTTCATGATTGCCTAAGTGAGGACCCTCAAGGCAATCCACCATTCTCACCCTTTTTCGGAGCCACATGAATGTTATTGCTTAGGGCTGTTCACGTGTCCTCCACTTTCGAGTTTGGAGCTGTGTTTCATGATTGCCTAAGTGAGGACCCTCAAGGCAATCCTCCATTCTCACCCTTTTTCGGAGCCACATGAATGTTATTGCTTAGGGCTGTTCATGTGTCCTCCACATTCGAGTTTGGAGCTGTGTTTCATGATTCCCTAAGTGAGGACCCTCAAGGCAATCCTCCATTCTCACCCTTTTTTGGAGCCACATGAATGTTATTGCTTAGGGCTGTTCATGTGTCCTCCACTTTCGAGTTTGGAGTTGTGTTTCATGATTGCCTAAGTGAGGACCCTCAAGGCAATCCTCCATTCTCACCCTTTTTCGGAGCCACATGAATGTTATTGCTTAGGGCTGTTCATGTGTCCTCCACTTTCGAGTTTGGAGCTGTGTTTCATGATTGCCTAAGTGAGGACCCTCAAGGCAATCCTCCATTCTCACCCCTTTTTCGGAGCCACATGAATGTTATTGCTTAGGGCTGTTCATGTGTCCTCCACTTTCGAGTTTGGAGCTGTGTTTCATGATTGCCTAGGTGAGGACCCTCAAGGCAATCCTCCATCCTCACCCTTTTTCGGAGCCCCATGAATGTCATTGCCTAGCGCTGTTCATGTGTCCTCCATTATCAAGCGCGAAGCCTCTGGTGACTGGGAAGCATGTTATTCTATTTTTTTCCGGCTCGGTTCCTTCGCCAAATATGTGTATATGTATATTATGTTCATTGTTCTTGTTGTTGTTTGTATTTTGTTTTGTGCAGAAGAAAAAAGAAGGAGTAGAGACGAGAGTCGTCATCACGAAAAGGGCAGGACGGACGAAATCAGTGTCCTATCTTTGCTTTCCTCTTATCTCCGATGAGAGGTAAGTAAAGAGGGGCAACTGTCATACATTAATTTCGTCCGGGGATTATTACTTGATGACATGCAACCTTTGGTTAGCCACTTTGAGGTACTTGGCGTCCTTTGTTGCACAATAAATGAAGTCCCGAGACTTCTCGGAAATCAAAAGGAAGTAGGCTTGCGCAATCCGTGAAATTCCGTAATGTGGCGGAAATCGAAAAGAGGCGTTTTTGCGCAATCCGTGAGTTTCCGTAACTTCTTCGAAAGCTAAAAAAGAGTAAATACATAATCCGTAAGGATTCGTAACCTTGCGGAAGGGAAATAAGTATCGTTACGAAATTCGTAAAGTTTCGTAACGTTACGGAAAAAGAATTACCAAAAAAAACAGAAGGGGGTGCATTTAGTAAAAAGGGGGTGCAAATAGCAATCTGGCCCACTTGGGCCCTCCAGAAGGCTGTTGCTTCTGGAGGAAGCAACCTTGCTCGCCTAGGCGAGCTGAGCTCGCCTGGGCGAGCTGGGCGGCAAGCTTCTCCCCTATTTTGCTATATATAGGGGGAGAAGTGAAGAAGAAAAGGGTTCAGCCTCTTAGGCACTTCTCTCTCTCTCTCGAAATTGCTGAGGAAAATTATTTCCGTGAAGAAAATCCAAGCCGAGGCGCTTCCGTAACGTTTCCGTGAGTAATTACGCGAAGATTCTCGACTGTTCTTCAAGATTCATCGTTCGTTCTTCGTTTTCTTCAGTCTTCAACGGGTAAGTACCTCAAACCAAGCTTTTTAATTCATTCTATGTACCCGTGGTGGTCCACATTTTGTTTCATGTATTTTTATTCTTGTTTTCATTTTCTTTTTATACCTCCTTTTGACGTGCTTAAGCCATTTATTTAAGTCATTTCTCGCCTAATCTAAAAATAAAATAAATTTCCACCGATCGTTTGAATTGTATCATCCGTAAATTTTGGTTAAAATGAATTCCGACCGTTCGGTCGTGCCGTAACCACGTTGGAAATCAAAAAAAGGTAAAATAATAATATAATAACCAAAAAAAAATATCTTTTCGTAAAGTAAAGCGAAAAAATCAATCGGACGTTTTCTCTTTGGGATTTCTCTTTCTTAATTGAATTGACTAATAACTAAGGTGAAACTAAGGCTAAAATCAACTCGCCTAGTCAAGCTCGTCCACAAAAAATAGGTTTTTTAAAAGTTTATCGTTTCAGTTTCTTACTAAGTAAAAAGGATCATTTTTAAGGTCCAACGCCTTAAAATGATCACACTTAAAGTAAAAAGAATCTCTTGATCCACGCTTAAGAAAGAACTATGTAGGTCTGATTTCCTCTCCAAAGAAGGGTACGTAGGAGCAAAAGCCCCGCTTTTGTCGACCTCAAAAAATAAAAAGAAATAAAAGTTAAGATAACACAATTTCCACAATTCTGAAAAATAGGTTGTTGTCCTTCGAGACAAACGTGAGAGGTGCTAATACCTTCCTCAAGCGTAAATACAACTCCCGAACTTAGAATTTTCATTTTGACCGGTTTCCTTCGGTTTTTCCGATGTTTTCCACAAATAAATGTTGGTGGCGACTCCGCGCATCTTTCCTCCTTTGGAAAGCGCACCCGTGAGCCTCGCCCTCGCTCGCCCGCGAAGGGCACGTTGCGACACCCAATATCTCCCCCAAATTTGGGACAAATTTTCTTTGAACCAAGCTTCCTGTGGATGATGCTCTCCTATAACCTAACACAAGGTAGTAGGAGATAACACTGTATAGGCTCAAGGTTCTGTCAATCAATAATTCATTCAGCTCAAACTGGGTGCAAGGGATGAATCATTCAAGCACATGGTCAGCTTTTTGGCTAAGTTGCTATCACAATCAAACATGGCCTTCATCATCCTCAATTTCATGCATTCAGTCCATTCTTCAGAGGTTCATGCAAAAATTAGTACTAAATGATAGTCATTTCTCTCAAAATTTTAGGATCACACTCTCACCGGGATACAATCAATGCATTCCTTCACAATCAATCTGACAAACTGACTAACATTTTCAGTCAAAGTTCTAATCACATGTTTTTTCTCTTCTAGTGGATGCAAGCTTAATCAAAACAAAGTCTATACATTCTAGTCCACTCAATTCATACAACTCTCATTCGTTTCAAACACAACCATTCATTTCAAACAAAACACACGACTGAATATCAAATTCAACCATTTCACTGTTCGAACAAGCTTTTTGTACAAACAATCAACACTAAAATAACTGGAATTTAAATGACTGAAATTTAAATAACTGAAACATAAAGCAAACTAAATTGTTCATGATTTGCAGAAATTAAAACAAATTATTTTTAACATCCTGCTCATCCTGTGGCTGATCTTCATTTAAATCCAGCACTGGAGCAGCAGGTACATTCTGAAGAATGGGCTGCTATAGCTCCATTGCTGGTACTGATGGCATAGTGTCCTCAGATATAGGTGCAAGGGATGGCTCTGGCATGGGATCTGGTGAAGATACCTCCTCCTCAGCCATAGATGTATCTGCAGCAATTGAAGAGGGCTGATGTGTCATTATTTTCTCCTATTTCTTAACCCTTTTTTTCATCATTTTAATTACTGATTAGCCTTAATTGTCAAATTAATTATGCAGTTTTATCATTTGGGCCTACTTGACTAATTTTGTGTTTTTAATTTAATTTTAGGATAATTATAAGCAATTGGGCTTGAATCCAGAATTGGGATTGGACATGAAGAGAACAAACAATTTTATTTTATCAAATCTTATCTTATCCATATTTTATTTTATCCAGATTTTATTTCATCCAATCTTATCTTATCTTGTCCAGATTTTATTTTATTTCATTTATGGGCTTGGACTTAAAATAGAGTTCTAAGCTTTGGGGCTAAGGACCTATATAACAGCACCAGAGTTTTAGTTTAGAGTTTTTCAAAGAGGAGAATAATTCTAGGGTTTTAGAATTCTAGTTTTTACTGTTCATGCGCACTGTTCACGTAGAATAAAATTCGTTTTTTGCAATTTTGTTTCTGCTTCAATCTACAATTTTGTTTTCTACTGATTAATGGAAGGCTAAGTCTCCAGCGTTTTTTTCTCTTGAAGATCAAGCACAGCTCTCTTTGAGGTTTTGTTATTACTATTGAATTGTGATCAGTTTTTCCTCTTCACCAATTACTCTGTATTCGTTGCTATTAATCCATTCATGCTTAGTGCTTGATTAATTGTCATTGCGCTTAATTTACGTTCATGCTTAATGATCAGTTTTGTTCATGATTAATTGGTGTATGCGTTGCTTAATCACATAATGGCAACCTTATGTTAATTTTCGCTTAGTAGTCTAATTTAGGGTTGGATTAAGTGGTTCAACTGATTAAGGATAAATTCTCGTAACCTAGGATAAGAGACTTGCTTGTGAATCAAGGGGAAACAACATGTTTTAATTCTGTTATTTTCTAATTCAAATTTGCTTGCTGTTTAATTTACAAAAACAAACAACCCCCCAATTCGTTACTGTTTTATTACTATCTGTTATGAATGTTTGGTTGACCATTGCTCGTTGGGAGACGACCTAGGATCACTTCCTAGATACTGCATTTTTAATGTTTATATGATTCGGGTACGACCTCGATCAAATTTGGCACCGTTGCCAAGGAGTAGTGGGCCAAAGGTTCATAATAGTGTTTAGTTGTTTTGAGTCTAGCTCTGTTGTTTAGTGTGTGAGTGTGTGTTGTTTTATTTTGTGTAGTTTTCTGTTTCACATTTCAATTGCGTACCCTTTCATTTAAATCTAGCACTGGAGGAGCTGGTACATCCTAAAGAATGGGTTGCTCTGGCTCCATGGCTGGTACTAATGGCATAGTGTCCTCAGATATAGGTGCAAGGGATGGCTCTGGCATGGGATCTGGTAAAGATACCTCCTCCTGAGCCATAGATGTATCTGCAACAACTGAAGAGGGCTCAAGAGGAATGAGCTCATCCTCTACTAAAACTAGCTCCTCTGTTGCCTACTTAGGCTCTTGGGCTGCGGAGGTCCCACCCCTTCCAGAAGGAGAAGGCTGGACTCCTAGCCAAGCCACCTGAGTCAGGTACTCATCTGTGCTCATAATATATGGCAGGCCTGAGCTCTGGAGACTCTGCATGATAATGACCTGCCATCTGTGGAGGCTCTACATCATAGAGTGAAGCATCTCTGGAGTAAACACAAAATCTGATGCAGGAGTAGAAGAAGCTGGGAGCTGAACTGGAAACTAAGCAGGTATGGGAGCAGGAGTAGCTGGAGTAGAAGAAGGTGCTACTGTAAAAGGATCTAGTAAAGTAGATGAAGAAGGAACAGAAACATCTGGTGCTGCTGAAGTAGGGGGAGCCTCAGATCTCTTACCCCTGGCCTTCCTTGGCCCTCTGAATGTCATTGTTGGATCATCTAGATTCCAATAGTTCTTCTTTATATATGCCAAGTTAATGGCAGGGCTAAGGCTCTCTAAGGATCTGGAATCTAATGTGACCCCTCTAGCTTTACACAAAGTTGTGATTAAGGCTGGAAATACAAGCCTAGAAGAGTCCTGCTGGGCAATAATAGAAATCTGATGGGAGATGAGGTAGCCCAGATTCATGTCCATCTTCATGATAATACCATAGATCAACTTGGCCCGATCTAATGTGATGTCAGAAATGTGGGAGGTAGGGATGAAGTTTGAGTAAGAAAGAACACTCCAAGTTTGAGCAAGTGTGGCCATGTTCTTCCTTAAGATCTTTAGAGGCTGACCATAAACATTCAGCTCAAATCCCCTCCCTAGAATGCAGAGCTTAGTAGCTAACTTTTGAGGATCAGGCCTCAATAGTGCAAACCTAGAATAAGATGATAATGTCTCCCCCTCCTCAATGATCATAGGGGTCTTCAGGAATGTGTTGAGGGTGTCTCATCAAATTTTATCAAATGACCTCTGACCCTTACCTGCTTTGGTGATTTGTCCTCTAGATCATAGAGTGATGCAATCCTACCCCGCAAGGGCATTGGATAGAAGACTCCAAGTATATTAGGCTAGAGATCCAAGGGAAGGCCCTAGGGTTCTCATGAGCCTTAGGGTAGATTTCGAGTCCATGGGCTAAGTATGAGCCCGCTTATCTTTGTAAATATTAGAATAGGTTTTTCCTTTGTTTGGGCCTTGTATTTTGGCCCTTCTAGTAGTATAAGGTTTTAGCTTTGTATTCCGGGGCATTTTGAGTAGTCTTTGTAGTAGGGACATTTTTTGTATTTTCATGTTTTTTGGCATATGGGTGATCTTAGCTATTATAGGGGGTATGTAGCTAAGCTCTAGCTTCTCATCTCAAGGAGGTGAACTTAGCTATTAGAGAGGTGTGTGTAGCTAAGCTCTCTAAATTTCTCTTTGAGTCCTAGCTTGCTTCTATGTCCTTTTCATTGCTTTAATTGTTGAATAATCCTTGAAAAATTATCTTGTTAAAAATCCATTGGTTTAACTTTCATTTCATTTTTTTTTTGTCTTTGGTTATTGCTTGTCTCTTTGTTTCCTTGTTTGTGGGTTGCCATATAGGGAATTTGGTGCCATCCCTTGAAGAATTTGAGTCAAGAAGAAAGGGGCCAACCACCTTAAGAGGTATTGGACTAAGAAGCACTCCAAATTGAGTGAATCACCAAAGAGAGAACAACCACCAAAATTGAGGACCGTTTTGTAATTTTGTAATTTGCAATTTACTTACCTTCATTGCTTTCAAGTTTTGTAACAAAAAGGCCTTTCATTGGAAGTGTGTTGGGAGCTTCCAATAGGTTACCAAACTTCTATTTGTGTGTAATAATGTTAGGCAATTTTTTCTTAGGATAGTGAGTGTTTTGTTGGGAACCTTGAATGTGGTCATCCAAACACTCTTAGGATTCGCCTAGTTTACATTTCTTACTTACTTTCATAGCTTATTTCCTTTACCTTCTGATGCAATCCTACCTCGCAAGGGCATTGGATAGAAAACTCCAAGTAGATTGGGCCAGAGATGCAAGAGAAGGCCCTAGGGTTCTTATGAGCCTTAAGGTAGATTTCGGGCCCATGGGCAAAGTACGAGCCCACTTATCTTTGTAAATATTAGATTAAGGTTTCATTATTTTTGGGCCTTGTATTTAGGGCTCCATAATGTAGGTAGGGTACCCTAGAAATATAGGATTTTTCAGCCCTTGTATTTTAGGGCACCTAGACTAGTTTTTGTATTAGGCGTAGTTTTGTAATTTCACATGCACTAAGTGGATATTTGATGTTTGTGGTTGGAAATAAATTTAATTGAATTGGTAGAAGCCCAATCCAATTAAATTTTAGAGGGGGAGGTGAGCATTTGCTTACTACACCCCATTGCCACACCATATAGTCACACTTTGTGCATGTCGTTCATGATTTTCATGCCTCATGACACCTAAGCACACTGATGGAAGCTTGCTTGTGGGGCTTCTATGGAGGCTGGATCTTTGAGCTTCAATGAGGTCCTTTAATGGTGATTTTCCACCATGGAGATGCAGCGGAAGACAAAGGAGAAGAGGTGAGAGGAGGCGCCATCCACTAAGGAATAAGCCATGGAAGAAGGAGCTTCACCACCAAGATGAGCCTTGGATAAGAAGCTTGGAGAGGATGCTTCAATGGAGGAAAAGAAAGAGGGAGAGAAAGAGAGAGGGGGGAGCACGAAATTGAAGGAAGAAAAAGGGAGAGAAGTTGAACTTTGAGTTGTGTCTCACAAGACTCTCATTCGTCAAAGTTACAACAAGTGTTACACATGTATCTATTTATAGACTAGGTAGCTTCCTTGAGAAGCTTTCTTGAGAAAACTTCCTTGAGAAGCTTCTTTGAGAAAACTTCCTTGAGAAGCTAGAGCTTAGCTACACACACCCCTCTAATAACTAAGCTCACCTCCTTGAGAAGCTTCCTTGAAAAGATTCCTAAAGAAGCCAGAGCTTAGCTACACACACCTCTCTAATAGCTAAGCTCACCTCCTTGAGATGAGAAGCTAGAACTTAGCTACACACCCCCTATAATAGCTAAGCTCACCCCCATGACAAAATACATGAAAATACAAAAAAAGTCCATACTACAAAGACTACTCAAAATGCCTCGAAATACAAGGCTAAAACCCTATACTACTAGAATGGCCAAAATACAAGGCCTAAACGAAGGAAAAAACATATTTTAATATTTACAAAGATAAGTGGCCTCATACTTAGCCCATGGGCTCAAAATCTACCCTAAGGCTCATGAGAACCCTAGGGCCTTCCCTTGGATCTCTGGCCCAATCTACTTGGAGTCTTCTATCCAATGCCCTTGCGGGGTAGGATTGCATCATTCCCTCCACCTTGGAAAGGATTTGACCTCAAATCCTGAGGTTCTTCATACTCTGTGCTCCTTCCCTCAACACCTGTAAAAAGAACAAAAACATATGTATTAGTGGTGTTTGGTATGTTGAAGTAAGGTAAGGCCTGAAAACCCATTTCCTGGGCATCTTCCCATGAAGGAACATGGTTTCTCACCAACTCAATGAGTGGTGCTAGAAGTATAGAAAAATATGGGGCAAACCTTTTGTAAAAGTTTGTTAAGTCTTGGAAGCCCCAAATTTTTCTTACACTTGGTGGAGCGGACCACTCAGGAATGACCTTTATTCTCTTAGGGTTCATGGGAACCCCTTGATCACAATTTAAAAAATTAAGAAAAGTAAAGCAATAGAACATACCTTTTTCGGTATTTTCATGTTGATTATTCCTACCAAAAAGTATGACAAACCTAAGGTGTCCCATATGAGTGCCTAAGTTTCTATTGAAACTAAAAATAAGAACAAACCTACCTAATGAGTCCCTATGTACACAAATCATGAAGATATTGGGTGCACGAGTGATTTTACAAAAGAGTGTTGCACCACCCAAAGCATTCATCACACCACCTATTTTAGGGATTTGGTGCCTAATAATACCTATTTTGGGCACCAACAAAGCACAAGGATTTAATCTCTTGCGAACCAAACCCTTATCAAACAACTCCTTTACTTGAGGAATAAACTCAAGCCTAAGAGATGTGGCAATGCTAACAAGTGTCTTTTTACAAAGGACAAAATGTGGAGGTTGTTTAAGAGGGGAAATTTCTTTAATATTTGTCTTTATTTCAAAATGTATTTCCTTCTTATCTAACCTCTTCGGGGTTTGAAAACAAAAGGTAAAAGAAACTATGGTTGAAACTAGCCAAAATAAACACTAAAAGAGGTGTGAAAGATAAGGTAAAAACTAATTGGTAAAAGGCAAGCTATCTAGGCGGTTTGACAATGGAGGGTAAAAGAAATAAACTATGAAAGTAAGCAAGAAATTAAAGTGCAAGAAATGCAAACTAGGCGGATCCTAAGAGTGTTTGGATGACCTCATTTAAGGTTCCCAACAAAACACTCACTATCCTAAGGGAAAATTGCCTAAAATTATTACACACAAATGGAAGTAGGGTGACCTAGCGGAGGCTCCCAACTTACTTCCAATGAAAGGCCTTTTTGTTACAAAATTTGAAAGCAAAGCAAATTGCCAATTACAAAATTACAAAGAAAAAAGTCCTCAATTGTGGTGGCTATTCTCTCTTTAGTGTTTCACTCAATTTGGAGTGCTTCTTAGTCCAATAGCTCTTAAGGTGGTTGGCCCCTTGCTTCTTGACTCAAATTCTTCAAGATATGGCACCAATCCTCCTTTCCAATTCCCTATATGCCAACTCACAAGCAAGGAAACAAAGAGACAAGCAATAACCAAAGACCAAAAAAAATGAAATGAAAGCTAAACCAATAGAGTTTTAACAAGACAAATTTTCAAGGATTATTCAACAATTAAAGCAATGAAAAGCACAAAAAAGCAAGCTAGGACTCAAAGAGAAACCTAGAATGGCTCTAGAGTAGAGTAGAAAAACTAAAAAAAAAAAGACTCAAGAAACCTCTAGTTTTGGCACTTGTTTTCACAATAATTTTCAATTTAAATTTCAGAACTAGGATTGGTATAAAATAGGCACCAATTATAGAACAAAATTTTGAGCCAAAACAACAAGCACACTTCCCTTTCACCTTTTTTTTTCCTGGACACTGATTTTTCTGCCAACTTGTGTGATTTTTCTTATTTTTTCCTTTAATCCAAATCGATTGGTTCTTTTTTTATAATTTTGGTTCAGATGTCAAGAAAATTTAGTAAAATTTTCAGCTCAAAAAACGTAGTTACCAATTCCCATTAATTTATACAAGTTCGTATGTTCAAGCTGCCAGCACCAGCGATTTCAACCTAGAAATCAAGGGTAGTGTTTATGTTGCTTAAGGCTTGGATAGTTACAATTTGTGTTTGCCTATGCTCAATTATCTTGAATAACACAATTAAAGAGAGCTTAAGACTTATTTTGATTCACAAATCCAGCCACAACTCAGCACCACAACTCAACTTCATCATAGGCATCATGTAGGAATCTTAGAAAACAAAAAAAAAGTTCAAGAACAAGACTACTTCTAGGAATTGATTTAGAACATGTTATGAACTAAATAACATGCATGAATTAGACTCAAAATTCAAAATATAGGCTAAGAATGACAAGAATACATGAACAAATGTATCTAGAATTCAATCAACAAAATAAAAATTCAACACAAACTTAGAACATAATGTGACAATTATTATGACTAAACATGACTCTAAGACAACATGGATTAAGTGATTTACACTTAGATTTTTGTGTTTTTTTTTCTAATCAATATTTTGGAACAAAATTTAGATCTAAAGGTTCAGAACAACAATATTATGAATGAAAATTGATAGAACCTAAAATCAACACAAAAACAAGATTCAAGAGTAGATCTACAAAATTTGAACCATAGAAATGCAAGAACAAGTGTAGATCTAAGATTTAATCGGTTTATTTTTTTTGAATCTACTCTAAACAGCACCAAACCACAAGACAATGGAGGATATACATGGAGAATAAGATGAAGAACAAGGAATTAAAGAGAATTCACCGAACAAAAAGATAGAGGAAGCAAAAGAACATCACCTAGATGAAGATGCTCTAATACCACATGATGCAAGCTCCATTGGAGCTTGTAGGCCTCGGATCTTCTACATCAATGGATTCCTTTGCTTCTTGGAAGATAAATGGCAGCGGAATGGAGAAAGGAAGAGAGAGAGGAGATGCCACTTCAAGGAGAAGATGAGTCTAGAAGAAGCTCACCACCATAGGAGGCCATGGATAAGAGCTTGGAGGAAGAAGGAGATGAATGAAGGGAGAGGGAGAGAAGAGCACGAAATTTTTTGCTCTAAATGAGCTTTGAAATCTGAAGTTTAATATTCAAATGATCAAAGTTGAAAAAAAATGCACACACATGACCTCTATTTATAGCCTAAGTGTCAATCAAAATTGGAGGGAAATTCAAATTTCACTTGAATTTGAAATTGAATTTGTGGAGCCAAACTTTGGAGCCAAAATTTCACTAATTATGATTAGTGAATTTCAGTTATGGTTCAGCCCACTAATCCAAGATCAACTCCAAGATTCTCCACTAAGTGTGCTTAGGTGTCATGAGGCATGAAAAGCATGAAGGACATGCACAAAGTGTGACTATATGATGTGGCAATGGGGTGTAGTAAGGAAATGCTCACCTCCCCCTCTAAAATTTAATTGGATTGGGCTTCTACCAATTCAATTAAATTTATTTCCAACCACAAACATCAAATATCCACTTAGTGCATGTAAAATTACAAAACTACCCCTAATACAAAAACTAGTCTAGGTGCCCTAAAATACAAGGGCTGAAAAATCCTATATTTCTAGGGTACCCTACCTACATTATGGAGCCCTAAATACAAGGCCCAAAAATAATGAAACCTTAATCTAATATTTACAAAGATAAGTGGGCTCGTACTTTGTCCATGGGCCCGAAATCTACCCTAAGGCTCATAAGAACCCTAGGGCCTTCTCTTGCATCTCTGGCCCAATCTACTTGGAGTTTTCTATCCAATGCCCTTGCGGGGTAGGATTGCATCATTCCCTCCCCCTTGAAAAGGATTTGACCTCAAATCCCGAGGTTCTTGAAACTCTGGGCTTTTTTCCTCAACACCTGTAAAAAGAACAAAAACATATGTATTAGTGGTGTTTAGTATGTTGAAGTAAGGTAAGGTCTGAAAACTCATTTCCTGGGCATCTTCCCATGAAGGAACATGGTTGCTTACCAACTCAATGAGTGGTATAAATTTATTTCCAACCACAAACATCAAATATCCACTTAGTGCATGTGAAATTACAAAACTACCCCTGATACAAAAACTAGTCTAGGTGCCCTATAATACAAGGGCTAAAAAATCCTATATTTCTAGGGTACCCTACCTACATTATGGAGCCCTAAATACAAGGCCCAAAAATAATGAAACCTTAATCTAATATTTACAAAGATAAGTGGGCTCGTACTTAGCCCATGGGCCCGAAATCTACCCTAAGGCTCATAAGAACCCTAGGGCCTTCTCTTGTATCTCTGGCCCAATCTACTTGGAGTTTTCTATCCAATTCCCTTGCGGGGTAGGATTGCATCACCTTCCATTGTCAAACCGCCTAGATAGCTTTCCTTTTACCAATTAGTTTTTTACCTTATCTTTCACACCTCTTTTAGTGTTTATTTTGGCTAGTTTCAACCATAGTTTCTTTTACCTTTTGTTTTCAAACCTCCAACAAGAAAGAACCACAACATAGGAACCAACATGAGTCATCATTCATCTAGTGTTAATGGTGAGGGTACTAGTCATAAAGACCCTTTATCTAGAATGTTAGATGAGTTGAGTTCTCTCAAGTTATGGAAAGAAAAACAAGAGAGAAAAGAAAAAAAAAGAGTGGAAGAAATAAGTCAAGATGAAAGAAAGAAAATAAGAGAGGAAGAAAGAAGAAAAATAATGAAAGAAATGAAAAGAGAAAAACATGCCTCATATAGTAGTCATAACTCTTGCAAGAGCCTAAGTGAAGAACTTCGTGACTATTACGAAGGAAGGCATAGGTCACATCTTAGACCTCACTCCCATAGAAGAGAAAAGGAAAGAAAGCCTCAAGAGGCTAACATTAACCTCCCATACTTCCAAGGGAAGGACAATGTAGAGGCTAACTTAGTTTGGGAAATAAGGGTAGAGCAACAACTTAAAAAGAAGTCTACGTCAAAATCTCTTATGGCTCTCACTCTTATCCAAAGAAAGACCAAGGTCAAGGCATCTTAGGGGTGACACCTTCTAAGCCCAAAGATGATAAGGGGAAGACAATAGAAAAGCAAGCCCCTTTAGTCATTTGCTTAAGTCATTTTCTCATCTAATCAAAAAAATAAAATAAATTTCCACCGATCATTTGAATTGTAATATCCGTTAATTTCTGTTAAAATGAAATCCGACCGTTCGGTCATGCCGTAACCACGTTGGAAACCAAAAAGAGGTAAAATAATAATATAATAATCAAAAATATCTTTTAGTAAAATAAAACAAAAAAATCAATCGGACGTTTCTCTTTGGGATTTTTCTTTCTTAATCGAATCGACTAAAAACCAAAGTGAAACTAAGGCTAAAATCAATTCATAAACCAAACTTTTATCATCACTTAAAAAAGCCATTTTTAAAGGTCCAACGCCTTGAAATGGTCTTTTCCGCTTTTATTAGTTTGGTGTAGGTTTCTAAAAGCCTAAAATCAACACGCAACTTTACTACCTCTTTCAAAAATAAAGAGAACATTAATGGTCCAATGCCTTAATGTCTTCTCTCTTTTCAAAAGAATCGAAAGTTTGTTTAACGGTCCAACGCCTTAAATAACCTCTCATTCAACAAAAACATATCTTGCAAAAAGGATAAAAACAACTTAACCAAACATTTTGTTCACAAAGAACTACGTAGGTCTGATTTCCTTATCGCAATTAAGGAATACGTAGGAGCAAGGGAAACCCCCTCGTCGACCGCAAAAAGATAAAAAATATATAAAGGAATAAAGACGTAAAAGGGAACCTAAAAATTGAAGTCATGTTTGCATATTTAATTAAAGGCTGCCGTCTCTTGTGACGGACGCGTGGGGTGCTAATACCTTCCCCGTGCGTAAATACAACTCCCGAACCTTTCACTTAAAGTTCATAGATCACGTCTTTTCCGGTTTTTTCGACGTTTTCCTCAAATAAACGTTGGTGGCGACTCCGCGCGTATTCCTTTCTTGGAACACGTACCCGCGAGTCACGCGTCGCCCTCCCGCCGAAGGGTAGGTTGCAACAGTTGGCGACTCCACTGGGGATTGTTTTTAGAGAGTTTGGCCATATAATCTTGTGCAATGTTTTTATCATGACTTTCTCCTTTGTTGGTTTCCCTTTACTTTTCTTATGTTCTTGTGTATATAACTCTTTGATGCTTTTAGTGCGTTTTAAAATGTATGCATGAGGTAAATATTTATTCATTTGATGCACACAAACACCAACACTATTTGCACACACGGTGAGTTGAAAAAGGGCCCTATACCCGGGCTCGTGGGAACATAAGGAGTGGAGGTGAATCTGTGATCATGCTAGGTCTCCGACTTGCTTGATTACAGTGAACCCTCATCTAGAGTTTTTCTCTTTGATAACATATTGTTGCTAGTAGTCCCTACTGCTGCAAAATGTTCTTCGAAGGGGATAATACCTCTAGAGACCATCAAGAGAAATATGATCACCTTGGGAATTATCACTAAAAGCCCTTTACCTCTCTCCCATATAGGTCCCTTGAATAGGGGCACGAAGCGGACACGCTGCGTGCCATTTTCACATTGCCATGCATAAGTGTCACGTACCTTGTTGCTTATTGTTTGTGAATATTGTCATACTATATACATCCCCGTATTGTACCTTTCGCATATGCATCATGCGTGGGTTCCATCCTAATCCCCTCTCTTGGGCAAACCAATCGAAAGTTCGTGTCACCTTCTTAAATACATACGTCGGGCGCTGTGTTACCCCAAGACGTTGTATCTAAGAAGAAGACAATTTCCCGGGCCCCCGTATTCATAAATTACATCTGTATCATATGCATTTCTTCATGCATTCATCCATTCCACCCATGATAGATGTCGGAGTTTTGATTCGCACTGGGTTTTTGTTTCACTTTAGTAAAACATGAGATCAAGTCAAAAGCCTTCACTTAAAAAGAGGTTCTATCAAGTCAAGGTCAAGAGCCTAGGGATCACCAGTTTAAAAGAGCTAGGGTAGTTGATGGGTCAGCTCCAGCGGTAAGTTTTTCGTAAAGCTTACGGTAAAATCTGGGACCTAGCCATGGTAGAAGTCTCCACAGAGGCCATTGCCTCCCCCACCCAGTATTATGATCAGCCGTTGAGGTGCTTCATCTTTGGGGACTTCCAGCTATCACCCATGGTGGAAGAATTTGAAGAGATCCTAGGATGTCCTCTAGGGGGAAGGAAACCATACCTCTTCTCAGGGTTCTACCCCTCATTGGCCAGAATTTCTAAAATAGTCCAAATCTCGATGCAGGAATTAGACCGCCAAAAGCAAGTCGAAAATGGGGTGGTTAGGAATACCGAGAAAATGTTTGGAGGCAAAAGCAAGAATCTTGGCAGGTAAAGGCGAATGGGCCCTGTTCATAGACATTCTCGCACTGTTGATCTTTGGAGGAGTCCTCTTTCCAAATGTGGATGGGTTGGTGGACCTAGCAGCAATTGACGCTTTTCTGGCCTATCATGACCACAAGGAAAGCCCGGTCATTGCTATGCTAGCCGACCTCTATGACACCTTTGACCGAAGATGTGAGAAGAGCAGTATGAGGATTGTCTGCTGTACTCCTGCTCTTTATGTATGGTTGGTTTCACACCTTTTTCGCCAAGAGGTGAGGCATGCCTTCCGGTTAGAAAGCCACTGTTCATGCACAGAGAAAGGAAGGGCGAATTAGGACCAACTCTTAGCAAACAGAGAAGGAGCATCTATCAACTGGTTCCCTTGATGGAAAGAAGGAAGAACCGGAGTTCTTATCTCGTGCGGAGGATTTCTGAATGTTCCCTTGATGGGGACAAGGGGCTGCATCAATTACAATCCCATTCTTGCGATAAGGCAACTTGGCTACCCGATGAGAGGGGCACCACTAGAGGAAGAGCTCGCACCTGTCATTTCACGAGGTTTCAATAAGACCAACATGGAGACACTTTAGAAGGTCCGCAAGGCATTAGAGGTGGTACAAAAGAAGGACAAAGAGCTCAGAGGCAGTAACAATGGGTCCATTGGTGGCTACCGTGAGTGGTTGAAAGCCCACGTGCAAGGTTTGGATTGGCTCCCAAGTCTGAGAACCGCTAAAAGGTGTTGGACCTTGTGGCCTCAATAATCTTAAGAGGGATAGGCTTAGAATGCAGAAGAAGCAACAACAATCAATTTAATAATGTTCTACAAACATGCAAGGCAAAACTGATTGTAATAACATAAATGAGATAAGGGAAGAGAGAATGCAAACACAATTTTATACTGGTTCGGCCACTTCTCATGCCTACATCTAGTACTCAAGCAACCCACTTGAGATTTCCACTATCTTTGTAAAATCCATTACAAAGTCTGAACCACACAGGGACAACCCATCCCTTGTGTTCAGGAATCCTTTACAACAAGAGACTCACAGTCTCTTAACCAATCTCATTGAATAAGAAGAATGAAAGAAGAATTCTCTCTTCAAGAGAAGAATATTACAATGATGATCATGCAAGAATCCTTATTGATTTTGCAAGTGTTTGGTCAAGGATTTCTTTTGAGAGAGCATTTGACAATGAAGTTCTTTTGGAATCTCTCTCATTGTCTTTTGAGAGGATAAGACATTTTGGACCAGCAAAACTCTCTCTTCAAATTCATGCCCAAGTCACCTATTTATAGGCCTTTGATTGCCATTCACAAATCTAATGAAAAGATGTGACTGTTGGCAGATTTTATGAAAACTTTCCACTGGTAATCGATTACAATGTTTGTGTAATCGATTACACAGTTATAATTTGAAGGGTTATGACTTTTGAATTTGAATTTCCAAAGTTTCGTTGCTGGTAATCAATTACAGACATATGGTAATCGATTACATGTTGAAAATTCAAATTCAAAACCTTTTTCAACAGCTATTTCTCAACCCTGTCTTCTGGTAATCGATTACACTTCCTGGTAATCGATTACCAGAGCCTTGCATGTCTTGAAAGCACTTTCTTTTAAGGCAAGGCTTGGTCTTTAGTGAATCTTGAAACAAGGCTTTGTATGTTGAAGCAATCTTGAATTATTCTTGAAGCAAATGCTTATCATTTGAAGTAGCCTTGTTTGATTCTTCTTTGGCATCATCAAAATCATGTATACATACATTCACATTCTCCCCCTTTTTGATGATGATAAACATGTGATTTCTTCTCAACACCATCAAAGCTTGCATGATTTGCATTCTTCCCCTTTCTCAAGCAAATTCTTAAATCTTCTTGACATCATCAAAATCTTCATGATTTACATTCTCCCCCTTTTTGATGATGACAACCACCTGTAGGTTAGGAGCAACAACAAAAAAAAAATATCTATTTGCATATAGTTTACTCCCCCTTGGTTTTGCAATGATTGCTTATATGAGACAGTTGAAGATTTCATATTTTTCATATGTAAACAAATTGTCTCATAAACAATAGATAATTTTTCTTACTATTTTATCTTTTATATTTCTCTCCCCCTTTGTCAACATCAAAAACAAATCATGAATAGAGAAGAGAAAGATGTTACCACTTATTGCAATGTATGAGAAAGATGTTACACACAATCAAAAATACAATCAATCAATCATCAAACGCAGTCAATCAAATTCAATCACAATCATCAAGAACAGTCTAAACTCAAGTAGAAAACAAGCATCAAAAGTAATCAATCAAAGACAAGTGACCTGTTGGTATCATTTGATATTACTTGTTGGGGTTGTTGATCAAGTGGCCTTTGTTTGTTGTCTCCATATATCACATATTCACTTTTCTTGGGGGAGAAATGTGGCCTTCGTTTGCTGTATCCATAAATCACATATTCATTTATCTTGGAGAGAAAAATGAATAAACTTTGATGCATGCCATGTGTTTGGAGAAATTGTTGTCTCCATATATCACATATTCCAGATTCTTCCTCCAGAAGGCTGTTGCTTCTGGAGGAAGCAACCTTGCTCGCCTGGGCGAGCTGGGTGGCAAGCTCCTCCCCTATTTTGCTATAAATAGGGGGAGGAGTGAAGAGGGAAGGGGTTCAGCCTTCTTGACACTTCTTATTCTCTCGAAATTGCTGAGGAAAATTGTTTCCGTGAAGAAAATCCAAGCCGAGTGATCGAGGCCGTACCCGAATCAAATAAACATGAAAATGCAGTAACTAGGAAGTGATCCTAGGTCGTTTCCCAACGAGCAGTGACAAACCAAAATGTTCATAATATACTTGCAGTAACAGTAACGATTGAGGGGGTTTGTTTGTTTTGTGATTAAAGAGCAGAACAAGTAAACTGGAATACGAAACTACTAATATTAAAAACGGGTTGTTTCCTCTGATTCAGAAGCCATTCTCTTATCCTGGGTTGGAGAATTCATCCCTAACAGTCAACCACTTAATCCAACCCTATTTCAATTTACTAAGCGAAAATCAACTTAGGGTTTTCAATACGTGATTAGGCACCACATACACCAGTTAGCCCTTTGTCCATTAAGCATGAACGCAAGTTAGGCTCAGAGGCAATTAATCGAACACGAAGCGTGCACTGATTAATATTCACGAATTTGGGATACTGGTGAAGGGAGAACTGCCAGGAAACCACATTACAAGCGAAACCTCAAAGAGAGTTGGGCTTCGTCCTCAAAAGGAAACAACACCAGAAAATCTAGCCTTCCATGGATTCAAATAGAAAACGCAATTGAAACATGAAGCAGCAGAAACGTAAATGAACGGAAACATAAATGAACAGAAACGTAAACGAACAGAAATGTAAAATGGAACAGAAACGTAAATGAGAGTAGAAGAAGAAGCAAGAACGAAATTGTAATTAGAAGCAGAAAACGTAAAATTGCATTATGAACTCAGAAGCGTCAAAACAGAAAAACGAAAACCCTAAAACAAAGCTCTGAATAATGAATAGCATAACAGAATAGAATGCCCTGCACGAATCCCAAGGCAGCTATTTAAAAAGAGTCACTCAAAGTCACTGGGCCCTATTACAATACTCTGGCCCAAAACGAAATAAACACTGAACAACATAAAATAAAATTGCGAAATTTCCTAATTAGAAATTAACTAAGGTAAGCGCTGCTTTATTTGCCCTCTTCAAGTCCACAACCAAAATCCGGATTAAGCCCAATGTTTCATTAATTCCTGAAATTAGATTAAAAACATCAAATTAGCTAAATGAGCCCAAATAATAAAACTGCCTAATTAATTGACAATTAAGACCAATCAATAATTAAAATGGTGCAAAAAGGGTTTAGAAAATAGAAGAAAATGATGGCACATCAAAACCCCCCATACTTAGCCTTTTGCACTCCTGGGCAAAATGAAACAAAGAACAAAATCCAAGGATATCAAAGGGAGACAAACAAAAACATTCACATATTTCTCAATGAACATCAAGGAATGAAAGGAATGGGTAACATCTAACATAAGGAGATCCAAAAAGTCAAGACATTCATGAAAATCATCCAAGCAACCCAATCATGGCAAAATAGTTAATCAGCTCAAGAATGAAAAGTGATAAAGCCTCACAAGATATACACTCTATCTCTCAAGTGTCTAGGCTACTATTTACCCTCAAAGCACCCATGAAAGCAAACACCACATAAACTTGGCAAGATTCTAAAATTGACAATCAACCCATAAACACAAGCACATGAGGATCAAAAGGTCTTTTAAGGTTGTAATGGGGCCAAGGACAAGGTATGGAGAAATATGGAATAAGTGGCTAAATCCCAAAGGAATAGAGGAGCAAAGGGGAATAAGTGCATATTAAGAAAAAAATAAGAAAATAAAAAGAAGTAAAGATAAAAATTAAACATGAAGAGTAGAACCAAGAGTTTCATCATTCTTGTGCCATTTAAGATCTTATTCACTCAACTTTATTGCTTTTCTTTTTCTTTTTTTGAAATTTTTTTTTTCGATTTTTTTTTTTTTTTTTACTCTTTAGCCTTTGAGAAACAACATTTCATTCAGCATGTCCAACATTTAACCAATATACAATGTACATCAAGTATGGCCCAAAATACATCATGAAGCATAGCCAACAAAACAAGTTGTCCAATGAAACAAAACCCCCCACTCTTATTCCCAAAACAATTCCAAAGCTCCAAAATTCCTTAAGGATATGGTAATATCATGGTTTTTCACTTAAGGCTTGTAGTGAGCTTCAAAACAAGGAAAGGGAAACAAGGCTCAAAAGGGCTATCAAAGGAATTAATTCAAGGTAAGTCCATTTGGCTAGAAGCTTATAAGAACAAATTTGCCTTAATCATTTCCAAATATGCATGTGAATTAGGACGCATCAACAAGAATCAAGCTAAGGCTATTGTGCAAGCAATCAATGGGGAAAAACACACCAAATGATTATAATGATGGATGGCTCAAATTCTCACAAAGGTAAAATCATCACTTTCAAATTGAGCTTTCAAAACTATCATGACATGTAGAGAAGAATCAAGGATTTCAAGTCACAAAATGTCAAGAACTTTTATTTTCAAAACAATTACCCATTTCTTGAACATATCCTATAATTCAAAGAAAAACATGCAAAGTCGTACGTGCACACGAAATTGACCCAAAATATTAAACTTAAAATCCGACGAAACTAACAACATTAACAAATTAACACAACTAACAAATTAACAAAACCAACAAAACTAGCAAAACCAAAGAACACTCCCCCCCCCCCATACTTAAACAACACATTATCCTCAATGTAGCACAATTAAAAGATTAAAAACAATTAAATCATCAAAGAGAATCGGACAAGTGTAATAAAAGCAAAGAAGGAGATAGGAAAAGAAAAACTCCCTAAGTCATGGTGGAGGAAGAGTAGGGTGGAGTAAGGAAGTCTCTTCCACCACTACGTCCACTAAAGAAGGGTTCGTGAGGAATGGCTTAAGTCGATGTCCGTTGACCTTGAAGCTCTTGTTTGTGGAGTCGCTTTTGATCTCAACTGTACCATAAGGAAAAACATTAGTAACAACAAAAGGACCAATCCACTTAGACCTCAACTTACCACTCATGAGTCCAAGCCTAGAATTATACAATAACACTTTTTGCCCAACCACGAAGTCTTTTTTAACTATCATGCTATCATGGAACTTCTTGGTCTTTTCTTTGTAGAACTTGGCATTCTCGTAGGCTTCTAGGCGGATTTCATCTAACTCACTCAGTTGCAACTTCCTTTCCTCACCAGCTTGATCCATAGAGAAGTTGCAAGTCTTCACTGCCTAGTATGCTTTGTGCTCAATTTCCACTGGAAGATGACATGCCTTTCCAAAGACAACCCGATAAGGAGACATTCCTATGGGTGCTTTGTAGGCAGTCCGATGTGCCCAGAGAGCATCATCAAGCCTGGTACTCCAATCTTTCCTGCTTGGCTGCACAATCTTCTCTAGAATTCTCTTGATTTCCCTGTTAGAAATTTCTGCCTGTCCATTAGTCTGGGGGTGGTATGGTGTGGATACCCTGTGTACCACCCCGTACTTTTTAAGCAGGGCATGCATTGTCCTGTTGCAAAAATGGGTTCCTTGATCACTAACAATTGCATTAGGTACTCCAAACCTGCAAAACAGATTAGACCTGACAAAGTCTGCGACAACTTTAGCATCATTAGTTCTAGTGGGCTTGGCTTCCACCCATTTTGAAACATAATCAACTGCAAGGAGAATGTAAACATAACCAAAAGAGACAGGAAAAGGACCCATGAAATCTATACCCCAGACATCAAACACCTCACATAATAGCATAGGTTGCTGAGGCATTTGTTGTCGCCATGTAAGTGTATTTCCTGCTCTCTGACACTGCTCACAAGTGCTGCAGATCTTCCACGCATCTTTAAAGATGGTGGGCCAATAAAAACCACAATCAAGCACTTTGCGAGCTGTCCTTTGAACACCCAGATGACCTCCCGGTGCGGAAGAATGACAGAACTGCAGGACTGAGTCAGTCTCATGATCTGGAATGCACCGTCTAATGACCTGATCACTGCACAATTTCCACAAGTAGGGGTCATCCCAAATAAAATGCTTAGCATCACTTTTAATCTTATCTTTTTGGGCCTTAGATGCTAAGGGAGGAAAAACAGAGGCAACTAAATAATTGACAATGTTAGCAAACCAGGGAGTAGAAAGAGAGTCAGAAATACTATATAATATATACAAATGATCATCCGGGAAATCATCCCGAATAGGTGAATCTGCATCAGAGACACGTTCTATCCGACTCAAATGATCAGCAACTAGATTTTGTGCTCCGCTCCTATCACGGATCTCCAAGTCAAACTCTTGGAGCCAGAGCATCCATCGGATCAACCTAGGCTTAGAATCAGCCTTCTTCAACAAGTACTTTAGAGCTGCATGGTCAGTATAAACAATAATGTGAGTACCAAGCAAATAAGATCGAAATTTTTCAAGAGCAAAAACTATGGCTAGAAGCTCTTTCTCAGTAGTAGTATAATTTGCTTGGGCAGCATCTAAAGTCCTAGAAGCATAATATATCACCCTGGGCAATTTATCAATTTTCTGAGCAAGGACAGCCCCCAATGCATAATTTGATGCATCACACATAAGCTCAAAAGGGGTTGTCCAATCGGGTGCCTGGATGATGGGGGTGGTAGTCAACGCTCTTTTGAGGCAATCAAAAGCCTCTTTGCATCTGTCATTAAAGTCAAACTCCACCTCCTTTTGCAACAAGTTGGACAGTGGAAGGGCTACTTTGCTAAAATCCCTTATAAAGCGCCTCTAGAATCCTGCATGACCAAGAAAAGATCGCACCTCTCACACACAAGAGGGGTAAGGCAATTGTGAAATAACATAAATTTTTGCAGGATCTACTTCAATACCCTTATTGGAAATAATGTGGCCTAAAACTATACCTTGCTCAACCATAAAATGACATTTTTCAAAATTTAGAACAAGGTTAGTTTCAATGCATCTATTCAAAACTTTTTCCAAACTATTCAAACAACCATCAAAAGAGGATCCATATACAGTGAAATCATCCATAAACACCTCTATGCAATTTTCTAAAAAATCACTGAAAATACTAATCATGCACCGCTGGAAGGTACCAGGGGCATTGCACAGGCCGAAAGGCATCCTCCTATAAGCAAAAGTGCCGAAGGGGCAGGTGAATGTGGTCTTTTCCTGATCCTCAGGAGCAATAGTAATTTGCATATAACCAGAAAAACCATCAAGGAAACAGTAGTGGGATTTACCTGCCAGGCGTTCAAGCATCTGGTCAATGAATGGCAGGGGAAAATGGTCCTTTTTGGTAACCTGGTTCAGCCTCCTATAGTCAATGCAGACTCTCCAACTGTTCTGCACCCGAGTAGGAATCAGCTCCTCCTTCTCATTTCTGATCACTGTGAGGCCAGTCTTTTTTGGGACTACCTGGACGGGACTCACCCATTGGCTGTCGAAGATAGGATAAATGATTCCAGCTTGCAAAAGCTTGGTTATCTCCTTCTTCACTACATCAAGAATCACCGGGTTGAGTCTTCTCTGTGGCTGTCTTACTGGTTTAGCTCCATCTTCTAAATTTGTTCGATGCATACATGTGGATGGGCTAATACCAGGAATGCCCGCCAGGGTCCAGCCTATAGCCTTCTTATGCTTCTTGAGAACTGACAACAACTTCTCCTCTTGCTCATCAGCAAGGGAGGCAGATATAATCACTGGAAAACTCTTGCTATCATCCAAGTAAGCGTATTTTTAATTTGATGGCAGAGGCTTCAATTCTGGTGTGGTCGGCTGGACAGTGGTAGAAGGAGATGGTTTCTCAGCCTTTACCTCATAAAGAAAGTCAGAGGTATGTGTACTTCCTGAAACATGGTTAGTCCTATCTGACTCTCTAAAATCAATCTCAAGAGGTAAAACACCACCACCAGGCATGCAATCAATATCACTCTCAGATTCACTCTCAGCATCAAATTCAGACATATGATCAAGTACAATTTCAGACTCAATGCATGAAGAGTGAGAGGCATGCAGATTAGAATAAAGATCAGTCATGTATTCATCAACAACATGGTCAATTATTTCAGCACGAAATACAGAAAGATCTTTAGATGGGTATTTCGTAGCATCCAGAATATTAAAATGAACAGTTATATCACCAAACTCCATGGACAGTGTGCCTGCATAAACATCTATCTTAGTTCTAGCAGTTTTCATAAAAGGGTCTGCCTAGAATGATGGGAACTGATCCTTGAGAAAATCCATCTTCCATATTCAAGATATAAAAATCAACAGGGAAAATCAGTTCACCAACTCTAACTAAGACATCTTCTATGAAACCAACAGGATAGGCAACACTTCTATTAGCTAAATGAATTACCACATCAGTTGACTGCAAGGGACCTAGAGATAGAGAATTAAAAATCGACAGAGGCATAACACTAACAGAGGCTCCTAAATCTAGCATGGCATTGTCAAACTTACTATTCCCTATAATACAAGGTATGCTGAATGTACCTGGATCTTTGCATTTTTCAGGAATTTGAGGAACAGATTTACCAATCAATGCAGAGACATTTCTGCCCATGCTAATTCGTTCACTTCCTTTAAGCTTTCGCTTATTAGTGCACAACTCCTTCAAGAATTTGGCATATCTTGGAATTTGCTTTATTGCATCCAACAGAGGTATGTTTACCTCTACTTTTCTAAACGTTTCCAAGATCTCTTTCTCTGCCTCTTCCATTTTTTTGTTGGAAACTGCTCTTGGAGGGAATGGAAGAGGGGGAATGTGCTGCTTCTGCAAATCAGAATTACCCGTGGAAGAAGATTCACCTACACAGAAATTGTTAGGTAGATTTTTGTCATCACCTTTTTCTGGAATAGAGTGAAGTTTGGCAGGTTCATTTGCAGATGAGGAAGGTGCTACGGGTTGAGGTCCTTGACACTGCTTTCCCGACCTCAATGAAATGGCACTGACATTTTTGGGATTTTGGACAGCTTGAGAAGGAAGCTTGTCAGAATTCTGGGACTGTTGTTGATTCAATTGGGTAGCTAATTGTCCCATCTGATTGGTTAAGCTCTGAATGGAGGCTCTGGTCTCTTGCTGAAACTGCATGTTCTGCATAGTCATTTGCCTCACAAGTTCTTCGAGGGAAGGTTGTGGAGGGGCCTCAACTGTTGGCTGTTTCTGGGGTTGGATTGGTGGAGGAATGTATGGTCTGCTTGGGCCAGCAGCATTTTGGAAGGAAGGAGCAGGCTGCTGTTGTTGTTGCTGAGGGCTGGACCATCTGAGGTTAGGGTGATTCCTCCATCCAGGGTTGTATCTGTTGCTGGAAAGGTCATAATTGCTCTGCAGTGGTTGATTTTGCTGCTGAGGTTGAGGAGGTCTATTGTAAATATTTGCAGCATAAGCTTCAGGCTGCTCAATTGCTCCAGGTTCCTGCATGGAAGGGCAAAGGTCTATATGGTGGTCAGCAGAGGAGCACAAACCACAAACCCTTGCGACAGGTACAGATTTCTGATTCAAGGCCAGCTGGGTTACCAAGTTAACCATGCATCCAGTTTGCCTTCAAGCTTCTTAGTTTCGGATGATGCAGATGGGTTTGTAGCTACCTCATGCACTCCTCTAATGACTATGGCATCATTTCTGGCACTAAACTGTTGGGAGTTGGAGGCCATCTTCTCAATTAAATTTCTGGCTTCAGCAGGAGTCATGTCTCCAAGGGCTCCACCACTGGCAGCATCTATCATACTTCTCTCCATATTACTGAGTCCTTCATAAAAATATTGGAGAAGAAGTTGTTCTGAAATCTGATGGTGAGGGCAACTGGCACATAGTTTCTTAAATCGCTCCTAGTACTCATACAGGCTCTCTCCACTGAGTTGTCTAATACATGAGATATCTTTCCTGATGGCTGTGGTCCTGGAAGCAGGGAAAATTTTTTCTAAGAATACTCTCTTAAGGTCATCCCAGCTCGTGATGGACCTTGGAGCAAGGTAATACAACTAGTCCTTTGCCACTCCCTCTAATGAATGAGGAAAAGCCTTCAGAAATATGTGATCCTCTTGGACATCTGGGGGTTTCATGGTGGAGCAGACAATATGAAATTCCTTCAAATGTTTGTGCGGGTCTTCACCTGCAAGGCCATGAAACTTTGGAAGCAAATGAATCAGTCCAGTTTTAAGAACATATGGGACATCCTCATCAGGGTATTGGATGCACAAGCTTTCGTAGGTGAAATCAGGTGCAGCCATTTCCCTTAGAGTCCTCTCACGAGGTGGAGGTTGTGCCATGTTCTCAGAATGTGCAAATCAGAATGCTCAGAATCAGAATGCTCAAAATTATAATGCTCAAGATCAGGATGTTCAAAATCACCAATAACAGAATGCACAGATTCACCAGTTATGGAATGCTCAGAATGATCAAAAGGTATAAAATGATGCCTAACTAATCTATGAAATGTCCTATCTATCTCAGGATCAAAGGGTTGTAAGTCAGATGGATTGCCTCTAGTCATACACTTCATTCAGCATGCACACAACTAGTTGCCTTGTCATGTAAATAAAGGTGTAGGTTTGAACTACAGCTACCCTCAAATGATATCCAAATGACTTGAAATTTTGTGAGCAACCCTATAAAATGATGAGAAGATAGCACAAAAAAATTTCAGACAAAAATTCAAAGTCTAACTATGAAAGCTAAAAATGGTAGGTTAAGAAAAATAAGTGAATAAAACTTGAAAAATAAAAAACTTTTGACAGAATCGCTTTTTTTGGACGATGGAGACCTCAGCCGGCCATAGGCCGGCTACCACGGTGTAGGAAATTTTTTCTACCCCAAATGCATATATAATAATTGCGATTCTGATAACCGGAGCAAAAGTTATGGCCGTTTGAAGTTTTGACAAACACAAAATTTGCTAGTTTTTTGGAACTTTCAAATCTGACCAAACTAAAGGCTCTAGCTATTTTTCCCACACAATATGGATTAAAAGAAGTTACCACAAAAAAATTCAGCCAAAAATAACAACCCTAGCTACTAAAACAAAAAATCTCAAATAATTCAGCATGGGTGGTCGCTAAAATCCGTCTCTAATTGATTTCTACTACTACTCTGTTTTTGCCGCAAGCACAATCTTCACAGCGAAACACCCAAGACTGAAACAGGGGAAACGCTTAATGGGAAAACTGAAACAGAACACACATTAAACAAAATACCAGGACACTAAACAACATTAACACACATACTAACACAATACTAGCAATTAAACATAAAACACGAAAGGATTAAACACACAACACTAGCTAGCTATTATAAACCTTTGGACATTGCTCCCCGGCAACGGCGCCAAATTTGATCGAGGTCGTACCCGAATCAAATAAACATGAAAATGCAGTAACTAGGAAGTGATCCCTAGGTCGTTTCCCAACGAGCAGTGACAAACCAAATGTTCATAATATACTTGTAGTAACAGTAACGATTGGGGGGGTTTGTTTGTTTTGTGATTAAAGAGCAGAACAAGTAAACTGGAATACGAAACTACTACTGGCTACTCCAATCTTTCCTGCTTGGCTGCACAATCTTCTCTAGAATTCTCTTGATTTCCCTGTTAGAAATTCTTGCCTGTCCATTAGTCTGGGTGGTATGGTGTGGATACCCTGTGTACCACCCCGTACTTTTTAAGCAGGGCATGCATTGTCCTGTTGCAAAAAATGGGTTCCTTGTCACTAACAATTGCATTAGGTACTCCAAACCTGCAAAACAGATTAGACCTGACAAAGTCTGCGACAACTTTAGCATCATTAGTTCTAGTGGGCTTGGCTTCCACCCATTTTGAAACATAATCAACTGCCAGGAAATTGTAAACATAACCAAAAGAGACAGGAAAAGGACCCATGAAATCTATACCCCAGACATCAAAACACCTCACATAATAGCATAGGTTGCTGAGGCATTTGTTTGTCGCCATGTAAGTGTATTTCCTGCTCTCTGACACTGCTCACAAGTGCTGCAGATCTTCCACGCATCTTTAAAGAATGGTGGGCCAATATAAAACCACAATCAAGCACTTTGCGAGCTGTCCTTTGAACACCCAGATGACCTCCCGGTGCGGAAGAATGACAGAACTGCAGGACTGAGTCAGTCTCATGATCTGGAATGCACCGTCTAATGACCTGATCACTGCACAATTTCCACAAGTAGGGTCATCCCAAATAAAAATGCTTAGCATCACTTTTAATCTTATCTTTTTGGGCCTTAGATGCTAAGAGGAAAAACAGAGGCAACTAAATAATTGACAATGTTAGCAAACCAGGGAGTAGAAAGAGAGTCAGAAATACTATATAATATATACAAATGATCATCCGGGAAATCATCCCGAATAGGTGAATCTGCATCAGAGACACGTTCTATCCGACTCAAATGATCAGCAACTAGATTTTGTGCTCCGCTCCTATCACGGATCTCCAAGTCAAACTCTTGGAGCCAGAGCATCCATCGGATCAACCTAGGCTTAGAATCAGCCTTCTTCAACAAGTACTTTAGCTGCTCATGGTCAGTATAAACAATAATGTGAATACCAAGCAAATAAGATCGAAAATTTTCAAGAGCAAAAACTATGGCTAGAAGCTCTTCTCATCGTAGTAGTATAATTTGCTTGGGCAGCATCTAAAGTCCTAGAAGCATAATATATCACCCTGGGCAATTTATCAATTTTCTGAGCAAGGACAGCCCCCAATGCATAATTTGATGCATCACACATAAGCTCAAAAGGGGTTGTCCAATCGGGTGCCTGGATGTGGGGTGGTAGTCAACGCTCTTTTTGAGCAATCAAAAGCCTCTTTGCATCTGTCATTAAAGTCAAACTCCACCTCCTTTTGCAAACAGTTGGACAGTGGAAGGGCTACTTTGCTAAAATCCCTTATAAAGCGCCTCTAGAATCCTGCAGACCAAGAAAAGATCGCACCTCTCACACACAAGAGGGTAAGGCAATTGTGAAATAACATAAATTTTTGCAGGATCTACTTCAATACCCTTATTGGAAATAATTGGCCTAAAACATACCTTGCTCAACCATAAAATGACATTTTTCAAAAATTAGAACAAGGTTAGTTTCAATGCATCTATTCAAAACTTTTTCCAAACTATTCAAACAACCATCAAAAGAGGATCCATATACAGTGAAATCATCCATAACACCTCTATGCAATTTCTAAAAAATCACTAAAATACTAATCATGCACCGCTGGAAGGTACCAGGGGCATTGCACAGGCCGAAAGGCATCCTCCTATAAGCAAAAGTGCCGAAGGGCAGGTGAATGTGGTCTTTTCCTGATCCTCAGGAGCAATAGTAATTTGCATATAACCAGAAAAACCATCAAGGAAACAGTAGTGGGATTTACCTGCCAGGCGTTCAAGCATCTGGTCAATGAATGGCAGGGGAAAATGGTCCTTTTTGGTAACCTGGTTCAGCCTCCTATAGTCAATGCAGACTCTCCAACTGTTCTGCACCCGAGTAGGAATCAGCTCCTCCTTCTCATTCTGATCACTGTGTGAGGCCAGTCTTTTTTGGGACTACCTGGACGGGACTCACCATTGGCTGTCGAAGATAGGATAAATGATTCCCACTTGCAAAAGCTTGGTTATCTCCTTCTTCACTACATCAAGAATCACCGGTTGAGTCTTCTCTGTGGCTGTCTTACTGGTTTAGCTCCATCTTCTAAATTTGTTCGATGCATACATGTGGATGGGCTAATACCAGGAATGCCCGCCAGGGTCCAGCCTATAGCCTTCTTATGCTTCTTGAGAACTGACAACAACTTCTCCTCTTGCTCATCAGCAAGGGAGGCAGATATAATCACTGGAAAACTCTTGCTATCATCCAAGTAAGCGTATTTTTAATTTGATGGCAGAGGCTTCAATTCTGGTGGTGGTCGCTGGACAGTGGTAGAAGGAGATGGTTTCTCAGCCTTTACCTCATAAAGAAAGTCAAGGTATGTTTTACTTCCTGAAACATGGTTAGTCCTATCTGACTCTCTAAAATCAATCTCAAGAGGTAAAACACCACCACCAGGCATGCAATCAATATCACTCTCAGATTCACTCTCAGCATCAAATTCAGACATATGATCAAGTACAATTTCAGACTCAATGCATGAAGAGTGAGAGGCATGCAGATTAGAATAAAGATCAGTCATGTATTCATCAACAACATGGTCAATTATTTCAGCACGAAATACAGAAAGATCTTTAGATGGGTATTTCGTAGCATCCAGAATATTAAAATGAACAGTTATATCACCAAACTCCATGGACAGTGTGCCTGCATAAACAATCTATCTTAGTTCTAGCAGTTTTCATAAAAGGGTCTGCCTAGAATGATGGGAACTGATCCTTGAGAAAATCCATCTTCCATATTCAAGTATAAAAATCAACAGGGAAAATCAGTTCACCAACTCTAACTAAGACATCTTCTATGAAACCAACAGGATAGGCAACACTTCTATTAGCTAAATGAATTACCACATCAGTTGACTGCAAGGGACCTAGAGATAGAGAATTAAAAATCGACAGAGGCATAACACTAACAGAGGCTCCTAAATCTAGCATGGCATTGTCAAACTTACTATTCCCTAAATACAAGGTATGCTGAATGTACCTGGATCTTTGCATTTTTCAGGATTTGAGGAACAGATTTACCAATCAATGCAGAGACATTTCTGCCCATGCTAATTCGTTCACTTCCTTTAAGCTTTCGCTTATTAGTGCACAACTTCCTTCAAGAATTTGCATATCTTGGAATTTGCTTATTGCATCCAACAGAGGTATGTTTACCTCTACTTTTCTAAACGTTTCCAAGATCTCTTTCTCTGCCTCTTCCATTTTTTTGTTGGAAACTGCTCTTGGAGGGAATGGAAGAGGGGGAATGTGCTCTTCTGCAAATCAGAATACCCGTGGAAGAAGATTCACCTACACAGAGAATTGTTAGGTAGATGATTTTTGTCATCACCTTTTTCTGGAATAGAGTGAAGTTTGGCAGGTTCATTTGCAGATGAGGAAGGTGCTACGGGTTGAGGTCCTTGACACTGCTTTCCCGACCTCAATGAAATGGCACTGACATTTTTGGATTTTGGACAGCTTGAGAAGGAAGCTTGTCAGATTCTGGGACTGTTGTTGATTCAATGAGAAAAACGAAAACCCTAAAACAAAGCTCTGAATAATGAATAGCATAACAGAATAGAATGCCCTGCACGAATCCCAAGGCAGCTATTTAAAAAGAGTCACTCAAAGTCACTGGGCCCTATTACAATACTCTGGCCCAAAACGAAATAAACACTGAACAACATAAAATAAAATTGCGAAATTTCCTAATTAGAAATTAACTAAGGTAAGCGCTGCTTTATTTGCCCTCTTCAAGTCCACAACCAAAATCCGGATTAAGCCCAATGTTTCATTAATTCCTGAAATTAGATTAAAAACATCAAATTAGCTAAATGAGCCCAAATAATAAAACTGCCTAATTAATTGACAATTAAGACCAATCAATAATTAAAATGGTGCAAAAAGGGTTTAGAAAATAGAAGAAAATGATGGCACATCAAAACCCCCCATACTTAGCCTTTTGCACTCCTGGGCAAAATGAAACAAAGAACAAAATCCAAGGATATCAAAGGGAGACAAACAAAAACATTCACATATTTCTCAATGAACATCAAGGAATGAAAGGAATGGGTAACATCTAACATAAGGAGATCCAAAAAGTCAAGACATTCATGAAAATCATCCAAGCAACCCAATCATGGCAAAATAGTTAATCAGCTCAAGAATGAAAAGTGATAAAGCCCACAAGATATACACTCTATCTCTCAAGTGTCTAGGCTACTATTTACCCTCAAAGCACCCATGAAAGCAAACACCACATAAACTTGGCAAGATTCTAAAATTGACAATCAACCCATAAACACAAGCACATGAGGATCAAAAGGTCTTTTAAGGTTGTAATGGGGCCAAGGACAAGGTATGGAGAAATATGGAATAAGTGGCTAAATCCCAAAGGAATAGAGGAGCAAAGGGGAATAAGTGCATATTAAGAAAAAAATAAGAAAATAAAAAGAAGTAAAGATAAAAATTAAACATGAAGAGTAGAACCAAGAGTTTCATCATTCTTGTGCCATTTAAGATCTTATTCACTCAACTTTATTGCTTTTCTTTTTCTTTTTTTGAAATTTTTTTTTTCGATTTTTTTTTTTTTTTTTACTCTTTAGCCTTTGAGAAACAACATTTCATTCAGCATGTCCAACATTTAACCAATATACAATGTACATCAAGTATGGCCCAAAATACATCATGAAGCATAGCCAACAAAACAAGTTGTCCAATGAAACAAAACCCCCCACTCTTATTCCCAAAACAATTCCAAAGCTCCAAAATTCCTTAAGGATATGGTAATATCATGGTTTTTCACTTAAGGCTTGTAGTGAGCTTCAAAACAAGGAAAGGGAAACAAGGCTCAAAAGGGCTATCAAAGGAATTAATTCAAGGTAAGTCCATTTGGCTAGAAGCTTATAAGAACAAATTTGCCTTAATCATTTCCAAATATGCATGTGAATTAGGACGCATCAACAAGAATCAAGCTAAGGCTATTGTGCAAGCAATCAATGGGGAAAAACACACCAAATGATTATAATGATGGATGGCTCAAATTCTCACAAAGGTAAAATCATCACTTTCAAATTGAGCTTTCAAAACTATCATGACATGTAGAGAAGAATCAAGGATTTCAAGTCACAAAATGTCAAGAACTTTTATTTTCAAAACAATTACCCATTTCTTGAACATATCCTATAATTCAAAGAAAAACATGCAAAGTCGTACGTGCACACGAAATTGACCCAAAATATTAAACTTAAAATCCGACGAAACTAACAACATTAACAAATTAACACAACTAACAAATTAACAAAACCAACAAAACTAGCAAAACCAAAGAACACTCCCCCCCCCCCATACTTAAACAACACATTATCCTCAATGTAGCACAATTAAAAGATTAAAAACAATTAAATCATCAAAGAGAATCGGACAAGTGTAATAAAAGCAAAGAAGGAGATAGGAAAAGAAAAACTCCCTAAGTCATGGTGGAGGAAGAGTAGGGTGGAGTAAGGAAGTCTCTTCCACCACTACGTCCACTAAAGAAGGGTTCGTGAGGAATGGCTTAAGTCGATGTCCGTTGACCTTGAAGCTCTTGTTTGTGGAGTCGCTTTTGATCTCAACTGTACCATAAGGAAAAACATTAGTAACAACAAAAGGACCAATCCACTTAGACCTCAACTTACCACTCATGAGTCCAAGCCTAGAATTATACAATAACACTTTTTGCCCAACCACGAAGTCTTTTTTAACTATCATGCTATCATGGAACTTCTTGGTCTTTTCTTTGTAGAACTTGGCATTCTCGTAGGCTTCTAGGCGGATTTCATCTAACTCACTCAGTTGCAACTTCCTTTCCTCACCAGCTTGATCCATAGAGAAGTTGCAAGTCTTCACTGCCTAGTATGCTTTGTGCTCAATTTCCACTGGAAGATGACATGCCTTTCCAAAGACAACCCGATAAGGAGACATTCCTATGGGTGCTTTGTAGGCAGTCCGATGTGCCCAGAGAGCATCATCAAGCCTGGTACTCCAATCTTTCCTGCTTGGCTGCACAATCTTCTCTAGAATTCTCTTGATTTCCCTGTTAGAAATTTCTGCCTGTCCATTAGTCTGGGGGTGGTATGGTGTGGATACCCTGTGTACCACCCCGTACTTTTTAAGCAGGGCATGCATTGTCCTGTTGCAAAAATGGGTTCCTTGATCACTAACAATTGCATTAGGTACTCCAAACCTGCAAAACAGATTAGACCTGACAAAGTCTGCGACAACTTTAGCATCATTAGTTCTAGTGGGCTTGGCTTCCACCCATTTTGAAACATAATCAACTGCAAGGAGAATGTAAACATAACCAAAAGAGACAGGAAAAGGACCCATGAAATCTATACCCCAGACATCAAACACCTCACATAATAGCATAGGTTGCTGAGGCATTTGTTGTCGCCATGTAAGTGTATTTCCTGCTCTCTGACACTGCTCACAAGTGCTGCAGATCTTCCACGCATCTTTAAAGATGGTGGGCCAATAAAAACCACAATCAAGCACTTTGCGAGCTGTCCTTTGAACACCCAGATGACCTCCCGGTGCGGAAGAATGACAGAACTGCAGGACTGAGTCAGTCTCATGATCTGGAATGCACCGTCTAATGACCTGATCACTGCACAATTTCCACAAGTAGGGGTCATCCCAAATAAAATGCTTAGCATCACTTTTAATCTTATCTTTTTGGGCCTTAGATGCTAAGGGAGGAAAAACAGAGGCAACTAAATAATTGACAATGTTAGCAAACCAGGGAGTAGAAAGAGAGTCAGAAATACTATATAATATATACAAATGATCATCCGGGAAATCATCCCGAATAGGTGAATCTGCATCAGAGACACGTTCTATCCGACTCAAATGATCAGCAACTAGATTTTGTGCTCCGCTCCTATCACGGATCTCCAAGTCAAACTCTTGGAGCCAGAGCATCCATCGGATCAACCTAGGCTTAGAATCAGCCTTCTTCAACAAGTACTTTAGAGCTGCATGGTCAGTATAAACAATAATGTGAGTACCAAGCAAATAAGATCGAAATTTTTCAAGAGCAAAAACTATGGCTAGAAGCTCTTTCTCAGTAGTAGTATAATTTGCTTGGGCAGCATCTAAAGTCCTAGAAGCATAATATATCACCCTGGGCAATTTATCAATTTTCTGAGCAAGGACAGCCCCCAATGCATAATTTGATGCATCACACATAAGCTCAAAAGGGGTTGTCCAATCGGGTGCCTGGATGATGGGGGTGGTAGTCAACGCTCTTTTGAGGCAATCAAAAGCCTCTTTGCATCTGTCATTAAAGTCAAACTCCACCTCCTTTTGCAACAAGTTGGACAGTGGAAGGGCTACTTTGCTAAAATCCCTTATAAAGCGCCTCTAGAATCCTGCATGACCAAGAAAAGATCGCACCTCTCACACACAAGAGGGGTAAGGCAATTGTGAAATAACATAAATTTTTGCAGGATCTACTTCAATACCCTTATTGGAAATAATGTGGCCTAAAACTATACCTTGCTCAACCATAAAATGACATTTTTCAAAATTTAGAACAAGGTTAGTTTCAATGCATCTATTCAAAACTTTTTCCAAACTATTCAAACAACCATCAAAAGAGGATCCATATACAGTGAAATCATCCATAAACACCTCTATGCAATTTTCTAAAAAATCACTGAAAATACTAATCATGCACCGCTGGAAGGTACCAGGGGCATTGCACAGGCCGAAAGGCATCCTCCTATAAGCAAAAGTGCCGAAGGGGCAGGTGAATGTGGTCTTTTCCTGATCCTCAGGAGCAATAGTAATTTGCATATAACCAGAAAAACCATCAAGGAAACAGTAGTGGGATTTACCTGCCAGGCGTTCAAGCATCTGGTCAATGAATGGCAGGGGAAAATGGTCCTTTTTGGTAACCTGGTTCAGCCTCCTATAGTCAATGCAGACTCTCCAACTGTTCTGCACCCGAGTAGGAATCAGCTCCTCCTTCTCATTTCTGATCACTGTGAGGCCAGTCTTTTTTGGGACTACCTGGACGGGACTCACCCATTGGCTGTCGAAGATAGGATAAATGATTCCAGCTTGCAAAAGCTTGGTTATCTCCTTCTTCACTACATCAAGAATCACCGGGTTGAGTCTTCTCTGTGGCTGTCTTACTGGTTTAGCTCCATCTTCTAAATTTGTTCGATGCATACATGTGGATGGGCTAATACCAGGAATGCCCGCCAGGGTCCAGCCTATAGCCTTCTTATGCTTCTTGAGAACTGACAACAACTTCTCCTCTTGCTCATCAGCAAGGGAGGCAGATATAATCACTGGAAAACTCTTGCTATCATCCAAGTAAGCGTATTTTTAATTTGATGGCAGAGGCTTCAATTCTGGTGTGGTCGGCTGGACAGTGGTAGAAGGAGATGGTTTCTCAGCCTTTACCTCATAAAGAAAGTCAGAGGTATGTGTACTTCCTGAAACATGGTTAGTCCTATCTGACTCTCTAAAATCAATCTCAAGAGGTAAAACACCACCACCAGGCATGCAATCAATATCACTCTCAGATTCACTCTCAGCATCAAATTCAGACATATGATCAAGTACAATTTCAGACTCAATGCATGAAGAGTGAGAGGCATGCAGATTAGAATAAAGATCAGTCATGTATTCATCAACAACATGGTCAATTATTTCAGCACGAAATACAGAAAGATCTTTAGATGGGTATTTCGTAGCATCCAGAATATTAAAATGAACAGTTATATCACCAAACTCCATGGACAGTGTGCCTGCATAAACATCTATCTTAGTTCTAGCAGTTTTCATAAAAGGGTCTGCCTAGAATGATGGGAACTGATCCTTGAGAAAATCCATCTTCCATATTCAAGATATAAAAATCAACAGGGAAAATCAGTTCACCAACTCTAACTAAGACATCTTCTATGAAACCAACAGGATAGGCAACACTTCTATTAGCTAAATGAATTACCACATCAGTTGACTGCAAGGGACCTAGAGATAGAGAATTAAAAATCGACAGAGGCATAACACTAACAGAGGCTCCTAAATCTAGCATGGCATTGTCAAACTTACTATTCCCTATAATACAAGGTATGCTGAATGTACCTGGATCTTTGCATTTTTCAGGAATTTGAGGAACAGATTTACCAATCAATGCAGAGACATTTCTGCCCATGCTAATTCGTTCACTTCCTTTAAGCTTTCGCTTATTAGTGCACAACTCCTTCAAGAATTTGGCATATCTTGGAATTTGCTTTATTGCATCCAACAGAGGTATGTTTACCTCTACTTTTCTAAACGTTTCCAAGATCTCTTTCTCTGCCTCTTCCATTTTTTTGTTGGAAACTGCTCTTGGAGGGAATGGAAGAGGGGGAATGTGCTGCTTCTGCAAATCAGAATTACCCGTGGAAGAAGATTCACCTACACAGAAATTGTTAGGTAGATTTTTGTCATCACCTTTTTCTGGAATAGAGTGAAGTTTGGCAGGTTCATTTGCAGATGAGGAAGGTGCTACGGGTTGAGGTCCTTGACACTGCTTTCCCGACCTCAATGAAATGGCACTGACATTTTTGGGATTTTGGACAGCTTGAGAAGGAAGCTTGTCAGAATTCTGGGACTGTTGTTGATTCAATTGGGTAGCTAATTGTCCCATCTGATTGGTTAAGCTCTGAATGGAGGCTCTGGTCTCTTGCTGAAACTGCATGTTCTGCATAGTCATTTGCCTCACAAGTTCTTCGAGGGAAGGTTGTGGAGGGGCCTCAACTGTTGGCTGTTTCTGGGGTTGGATTGGTGGAGGAATGTATGGTCTGCTTGGGCCAGCAGCATTTTGGAAGGAAGGAGCAGGCTGCTGTTGTTGTTGCTGAGGGCTGGACCATCTGAGGTTAGGGTGATTCCTCCATCCAGGGTTGTATCTGTTGCTGGAAAGGTCATAATTGCTCTGCAGTGGTTGATTTTGCTGCTGAGGTTGAGGAGGTCTATTGTAAATATTTGCAGCATAAGCTTCAGGCTGCTCAATTGCTCCAGGTTCCTGCATGGAAGGGCAAAGGTCTATATGGTGGTCAGCAGAGGAGCACAAACCACAAACCCTTGCGACAGGTACAGATTTCTGATTCAAGGCCAGCTGGGTTACCAAGTTAACCAATGCATCCAGTTTGCCTTCAAGCTTCTTAGTTTCGGATGATGCAGATGGGTTTGTAGCTACCTCATGCACTCCTCTAATGACTATGGCATCATTTCTGGCACTAAACTGTTGGGAGTTGGAGGCCATCTTCTCAATTAAATTTCTGGCTTCAGCAGGAGTCATGTCTCCAAGGGCTCCACCACTGGCAGCATCTATCATACTTCTCTCCATATTACTGAGTCCTTCATAAAAATATTGGAGAAGAAGTTGTTCTGAAATCTGATGGTGAGGGCAACTGGCACATAGTTTCTTAAATCGCTCCTAGTACTCATACAGGCTCTCTCCACTGAGTTGTCTAATACATGAGATATCTTTCCTGATGGCTGTGGTCCTGGAAGCAGGGAAAATTTTTTCTAAGAATACTCTCTTAAGGTCATCCCAGCTCGTGATGGACCTTGGAGCAAGGTAATACAACTAGTCCTTTGCCACTCCCTCTAATGAATGAGGAAAAGCCTTCAGAAATATGTGATCCTCTTGGACATCTGGGGGTTTCATGGTGGAGCAGACAATATGAAATTCCTTCAAATGTTTGTGCGGGTCTTCACCTGCAAGGCCATGAAACTTTGGAAGCAAATGAATCAGTCCAGTTTTAAGAACATATGGGACATCCTCATCAGGGTATTGGATGCACAAGCTTTCGTAGGTGAAATCAGGTGCAGCCATTTCCCTTAGAGTCCTCTCACGAGGTGGAGGTTGTGCCATGTTCTCAGAATGTGCAAAATCAGAATGCTCAGAATCAGAATGCTCAAAATTATAATGCTCAAGATCAGGATGTTCAAAATCACCAATAACAGAATGCACAGATTCACCAGTTATGGAATGCTCAGAATGATCAAAAGGTATAAAATGATGCCTAACTAATCTATGAAATGTCCTATCTATCTCAGGATCAAAGGGTTGTAAGTCAGATGGATTGCCTCTAGTCATACACTTCATTCAGCATGCACACAACTAGTTGCCTTGTCATGTAAATAAAGGTGTAGGTTTGAACTACAGCTACCCTCAAATGATATCCAAATGACTTGAAATTTTGTGAGCAACCCTATAAAATGATGAGAAGATAGCACAAAAAAATTTCAGACAAAAATTCAAAGTCTAACTATGAAAGCTAAAAATGGTAGGTTAAGAAAAATAAGTGAATAAAACTTGAAAAATAAAAAACTTTTGACAGAATCGCTTTTTTTGGACGATGGAGACCTCAGCCGGCCATAGGCCGGCTACCACGGTGTAGGAAATTTTTTTCTACCCCAAATGCATATATAATAATTGCGATTCTGATAACCGGAGCAAAAGTTATGGCCGTTTGAAGTTTTGACAAACACAAAATTTGCTAGTTTTTTGGAACTTTCAAATCTGACCAAACTAAAGGCTCTAGCTATTTTTCCCACACAATATGGATTAAAAGAAGTTACCACAAAAAAATTCAGCCAAAAATAACAACCCTAGCTACTAAAACAAAAAATCTCAAATAATTCAGCATGGGTGGTCGCTAAAATCCGTCTCTAATTGATTTCTACTACTACTCTGTTTTTGCCGCAAGCACAATCTTCACAGCGAAACACCCAAGACTGAAACAGGGGAAACGCTTAATGGGAAAACTGAAACAGAACACACATTAAACAAAATACCAGGACACTAAACAACATTAACACACATACTAACACAATACTAGCAATTAAACATAAAACACGAAAGGATTAAACACACAACACTAGCTAGCTATTATAAACCTTTGGACATTGCTCCCCGGCAACGGCGCCAAATTTGATCGAGGTCGTACCCGAATCAAATAAACATGAAAATGCAGTAACTAGGAAGTGATCCTAGGTCGTTTCCCAACGAGCAGTGACAAACCAAATGTTCATAATATACTTGTAGTAACAGTAACGATTGGGGGGGTTTGTTTGTTTTGTGATTAAAGAGCAGAACAAGTAAACTGGAATACGAAACTACTAATATTAAAAACGGGTTGTTTCCTCTGATTCAGAAGCCATTCTCTTATCCTGGGTTGGAGAATTCGTCCCTAACAGTCAACCACTTAATCCAACCCTATTTCAATTTACTAAGCGAAAATCAACTTAGGGTTTTCAATACGTGATTAGGCACCACATACACCAGTTAGCCCTTCGTCCATTAAGCATGAACGCAAGTTAGGCTCAGAGGCAATTAATCGAACACGAAGCGTGCACAGATTAATATTCACGAATTTGGGATACTGGTGAAGGGAGAACTGCCAGGAAACCACATTACAAGCGAAACCTCAAAGAGAGTTGGGCTTCGTCCTCAAAAGGAAACAACACCAGAAAATCTAGCCTTCCATGGATTCAAACAGAAAACGCAATTGAAACATGAAGCAGCAGAAACGTAAATGAACGGAAACGTAAATGAACAGAAACGTAAACGAACAGAAATGTAAAATGGAACAGAAACGTAAATGAGAGTAGAAGAAGAAGCAAGAACGAAATTGTAATTAGAAGCAGAAAACGTAAAATTGCATTACGAACTCAGAAGCGTCAAAACAGAAAAACGAAAACCCTAAAACAAAGCTCTGAATAATGAATAGCATAACAGAATAGAATGCCCATCACGAATCCCTAGGCAGCTATTTAAAAAGAGTCACTCAAAGTCACTGGGCCCTATTACAATACTCTGGCCCAAAACGAAATAAACACTGAACAACATAAAATAAAATTGCGAAATTTCCTAATTAGAAATTAACTAAGGTAAGCGCTGCTTTATTTGCCCTCTTCAAGTCCACAACCAAAATCCGGATTAAGCCCAATGTTTCATTAATTCCTGAAATTAGATTAAAAACATCAAATTAGCTAAATGAGCCCAAATAATAAAACTGCCTAATTAATTGACAATTAAGACCAATCAATAATTAAAATGGTGCAAAAAGGGTTTAGAAAATAGAAGAAAATGATGGCACATCACCGAGGCGCTTCCGTAACGTTTCCGTGCGTAATTACGCGAAGATTTTCAACCGTTCTTCGACATTCATCGTCCATTCTTCATTTTCTTCAGTCTTCAACTGGTAAGTACCCCTAACCGAGCTTTTCAATTCATTCTATGTACCCGTGGTGGTCCACATTTTGTTTCATGTACTTTTATTCTCGTTTTCATTCGCTTTCTATACCCCCTTTTGACGTGCTTCAGTCATTTATTTAAGTCATTTCTCGCCTAATCAAAAAATAAAATAAATTTCCACCGATCGTTTGAATCGTATCATCCGTTAATTTCTGTTAAAATGAATTCCGACCGTTCGGTCGTGCCGTAACCACGTTGGAAATCAAAACAGAGGTAAAATAATAATATAATAATAAAAATATCTTTTAGTAAAATGATGCGAAAAAAAATCAATCGGACGTTTTCTCTTTGGGATTTCTCATTCTTAATTGAATTGACTAATAACTAAAGTGGAACTAAGGCTAAAATCAACTCGCCTAGTCAAGCTCGTCCACAAAAAAGATCATTAAAAGGGGTTTGAAAGTTTATCATTTCAGTTTTTCCTTACCAAGTAAAAAGGATCATTTTTTAGGTCCAACGCCTTAAAAATGATCACAATTCAAGTAAAAAGAATCGCTTGATTCACTCTTAAGAAAGAACTACGTAGGTCTGATTTCCTCTCCAAAGGAGGGTACGTAGGAGCAAAAGCCCCGCTTTTGTCGACCTCAAAAAAATAAAAATAAAAGTTAAGGTAACACAATTTCCACAATTCTAAAAAATAGGTTGTTGTCCTTCGAGACAAACGTAAGAGGTGCTAATACCTTCCTCAAACGTAAATACAACTCCCGAACTTAGAATTTTCATTTTGACCGGTTTCCTTCGATTTTCCCGACGTTTTCCACAAATAAACATTGGTGGCGACTCCACGCATCTTTCCTCCTTTGGAAAGCGCACCCGTGAGCCTCGCCTCGCTCGCCCGCAAAAGGGCATGTTGCGACAGTTGGCGACTCCACTGGGGACTATTTTTGTGAGTTAGGCCTATTTTAAGGAATTGTGGATTTGTGAAACTTCGTGTGTGCATTTGTTGAACTGTGTAAAATGTAAATAATTGTTGTCTATCTCGCATTCTTTACACTGCATTCTAAGCACCCACGGGTTTGAGTAAAAGAGGGGGCCCTAGACCCGGGGTCATGGGAATTTAAGGAGTGGAGGTGAATCTATCATCATGCTAGGTCTCCGCCACAATATTATTATCTTGAGTGATGATACCTCTAGAAAACAGCCGTGTGAGTTATGAATTGTTGGGGAGTAGTTATTAGAGACCCCCTAGATATTGTCCTATAGGTTCCCAAAATAGGGGCAAAGAGCACTAGTTTATAGTTTTCCTAGTGATGTTTGGTTTCTTCAGAGTAATGCGTAACCCTTTTAATACTACATTGAGGCGCCATCATGCCCTAAACGTAGCATTAAAATTGGATCTCTGCGGTCTCGTATGTGTGAATTACCCATTTGTGTTGTTTTCTTTCCGTTTCATGCATACGCATTGCATCATTCATGTCGGAGTCTTGATCCACCCCTTTTTAAGGTAAATGATGGGGACAAATCAAAACGGCAAAAGGTTTTATCAAGTCAAGGTTAAAAGTCTAGATGTCACCAGCCTCAAGGAATTGGGACGATTGATGGGACCTCTCCAAAGGCAAGCCTTCCGCAAAGTGTACGTGAAGATTCTAGATTTGACCGTAGCGGAGGTATTTATGGAAGTTGTCATATTCCTCGCCCAATACTATGACCAGCCGTTGAGGTGTTTCACGTTTGGGGACTTCCAAATGGTATCGACTATTGAAGAGTTTGAGGAAATATTAGGATGCCCTCTTGGGGGGAGAAAACCGTATCTTTTCTCCGGGTTTCTTCCCTCCTTGAGTAAGATTGCAGCTGTGGTTGGAGATTCGGCAAAAGAGATGGATTGCATGAAGTAAACTCGGAACGGCGTAGTGGGCCTGCCTCGGAAATACTTGGAAGGCAAGGCAAGGGATATGGCGAGCCAAGAGAAGTGGGGCCCATTTGCGGATATATTAGCTTTGTTGATTTTTGGGGTTGTCCTCTTTCCGAACGTTGACGGTTTGGTGAACTTAGCTGCCATTGATGCTTTCCTCGCATATCACCATAGCAAGGAGAGTCCAGTGGTGGCTATCTTGGCAGATTTGTTTGACACCTTTGACCAGAGGTGTAAGAAAAACAGTGCACGGATTGTGTGTTGTTTACCCGCTCTCTGTGTGTGGTTGGTTTCACACCTATTCCAACAAGACACAAGACACCCATGTCCGCTTCAAAGTTATCGCTCATGCGCCAAAAAAGGAAGAGTCGATTGGGACCAACATTTGGCTGGGATAGGAGGCAACACAATCAATTGGTTTCCTCGTTGGAAGGAAGGCAAGGAAGGAGTTCTTTTCTCGTGTGGGGACTACCCTAATGTTCCATTGATAGGGACTAGGGGTTGTATTAATTATAATCCCGTACTCGCCATAAGACAGCTAGGGTACCCCATGAGGGGAGCGCCAACAGAAGAAAGTCTCTCGCCTTTCCTTGTGAGGGATCTAGGTGCGCAAAGTCACAAGGTGATACAAAGAGTCCACAAGGCATGGAGAAGTCCGTTGAGGAAGGACAAGGAGCTTAGAGGCATCCGAAATGGCGTCATCAGTGGTTATCATGGATGGCTAAGAGTTCACACGCGAGGGTTAGACTGGCTCTCCATGTTGAAAGTTATCAATGAGGAGAACTTCGAAGCTCCGAAGGAAGATAAAGAAGTCCGAGCTCTAAAATTAGAGCTAGGGAAGGCAAGACTCGCCAAGGAGAAGTTCAAATCAGCCGCTACACACATCCGGAAAGAGTACACCGAGTTACAAGAGGAAAACGCGGCCACTGCAAGAGCCCTTGAACAAGAAACCAAAAGGGCCCGCAAGGAGGAATATGGCCGAGAGAAATTCTGAGGAGCATTGTGGGGTAGTAGCAATGAGCTCAAGCTCCGAAGAGAGGAAAGAGATCGGTCACGGGTGCATGGCATGATCTTAAAAGAAGAGTTAGCTGCTTACGCAAGATCCAAAAGGAGTTTGGCTCAACACTTGGAAGCCACGGAGCAAAGCATGCTAGCTATCATGGGGCAGTACAAGGAAGAATTGAACCAGTCTGTGACCCATGAACAAAAGCTAGCAGAGGATTTTGCACAAGTGTACACCGAAAAAGAAGCAAGAGGGAGGGTGATTGATGCATTGCATCAAGAAGCGACTATGTGGATGGATAGGTTCGCCTTGACCTTGAATGGAAGTCAAGACCTCCCGCGTCTATTAGCCAAAGCAAAAGCCATGGCCGAAGTGTGTACGGCCCCCGAGGAGATTCATGGGCTAATCAATTACTGTCAACACATGATAGATTTGATGGCCCATATAATTAGAAACCGTTAGGTTCTCTTGTAACACCTTTGTATAATCTTGGCTAGATGAAAGCTTTGTTTTTTTTTATAAAATGAGAAGTTCTGAACTCATTACGTTATCTAAAAAACCCTTGGGGTGGATCCAAGTGCTCCGATCATTCATTTGCATATTCATGTTTTGGTGGCATACTCACCGTTGTTTATTTCTTTAGGAATTTCATCATAACTAAGAAAGCACAAAGGCACCCCTATAACACTCGATCCAGAAAAATGGATAATGAAGATGGCGTGCAGGAACAGATGAAGGCCGATCTATCGGCCTTAAAAGATCAAATGGCTTCCATCTCGGAGGTCATGTTAAAAATCCAGAAAACTATAGAGGATAAAGCCACGGCAACCGCCTCCAGTACAGTTAGGGAAGCGGAGCCGGTGCTACAGCCCGCCTTAAATCCGGGCCGAGACAGAAACACGGCAGTGTTTGGTCGAAGGTATGGCCCGCAAGCTTATCCTTATGGCTTGCCTCCAGACTTCACTCCTCGTGCCACCCCGGAAGATTTAAGCCAAGCCCCTACTTTCGAGGGGCAACTCCCACCTTATGACAACTATCCCGGGCAAGACGATGAGGAAGGAGATACCCATCTCGGTCCCCTGCTCCACCTCAAAGATCCGTCCCCCCATGAACTACCCCAACCAAACTTAGTCCACCATATCCCGGCAAGACGATGAGGAAGGAGATACCCATCTCGGTCCCCTGCTCCACCTCAAAGATCCGTCCCCCCATGAACTACCCCAACCAAACTTTGGAAGATAAGGGAAAGATTGAGGCGCTTGAAGAGAGGTTGAGAGCATTCGAGGGCCTCGGCAATTACCCATTCTCGGATCTAGCAGACTTATGTCTCGTACCCAATATCGTCATTCCTCCCAAGTTCAAAGTACCGGACTTTGATAAGTACAAAGGGACGACATGTCTGGAAAGGCATCTTCGGATGTATTGCCGAAAAATGGGGGCGTATTCTGCGGATGAAAAGTTGTTGGTCCATTTCTTTCAAGACAGCTTGGCCGGAGCAGCTGTAGCATGGTATACCAATCTGGAAGCTTCCCAGATCCGATCATGGAAGGACTTGGCAACTGCCTTCATTAGGCAGTACCTGTACAATACGAATATGGCTCCCGATCGGAACCCGCTTCAGAGTATGACTAAGCGAGAGCATGAGTCCATTAAGGAATATGCCCAAAGATGGAGAGATCTCGCAGCCCAAGTCGTACCACCCATGACGGAGAGGGAGATGATCACAATTATGGTAGATATGTTACCCACATTCTACTATGAAAAGATGATAGGCTACATGCCAGCTAACTTTGCGGATCTCGTCTTCGCCGGAGAAAGGATTGAATCCGGACTACGAAAAGGCAAGTTCGAATATGCTTCCAATGTGGCCTTCAACAACAACAGAGGAGCCCCAGTAGTGGGCGCGAGGAAAAAGGAAGGAGACGCCCACGCGGTCACCACCGCCCCGATGTGGATGAAAGCACCCCAAAATATCCAAAGCTCATACCAGCCCAATCCCCCAAATTTTTCAATCCGAGCCGGGAGTTCCCCCCCGACTCAAGTAAAAGGACCGCCCGCGGCAAAGAGAACGCCGGCCCAACGTGCAGCTCCAGCAACGCCCCGACCAGTCAACAATACGGCCCCGGCACGAGCTATAATAATGCATAGAGCTCACTCCCGAAAGATAACTTCTCTCCTATTCCCATGGCATACTCCGAATTATGGCCTTCATTATTGGAGAATCATTTGGTGGTAGCCATACCCGGGAGGGTCTTCCAGCCACCCTACCCCAAGTGGTATGACCCGGGTGCCAAGTGTGCGTACCATAGTGGAGCTCCCGGACACAACATTGACTCCTGCCGCCCGTTAAAGTATAAAGTGCAGCACCTAATCAGTGCTGGCTGGCTATCGTTTCAAGAGGAAGGCCCAAATGTTAAAACTAACCCGCTAGCTAGTCATGGAAAGGCTAGCGTGAACGCCATCCAAGAAGGTGGGCCATCGCGGGCAAGGAGATTAGGAGAGGTGGCTACTTCCAGACGTTTCATCTACCAATTGCTGCAAGCGGCATGTATGGTCTCCCGTGGCGGAGGCGAAAGGGACGAATATTTGTTTCACCTCAGGGAGTCGCACGACATGGAAACCTGTCCCACGGTAGAAGAATTGCTTCAGCGGCTCATGGATTACGGGCAGCTTGAAGTGTCCATAGGAGGGAGGGAAGAACCACAAATTTGTATGCAGTCGGAAGAGAAGAAGGTTCCTCTAACCCCCAAGGCCCTAGTAATTTGTTTTACTAGGAAAGGGACCGGCTCCACACCCATATACCCCCGGACAACGCCCAAGCCAACGCCATTTGCATATCAAAGTAATAAGGCCGTTCCGTGGAAGTATACCCCTCCTGCGTTCAGTGAAAGAGTTGCAACTGAAGTTGACTCCCTGTCAACTAAGGTGACCAACATCACCGGCCTCAGTGGCGTAACTCGCAGTGGTCGGGTGTTCGCTTCCCCTCACCCGGCGGAGTTGCCCTCCAAGGGGAAAGCTCCCATGGTCCAAGAGCCCACAGACGTAGCCACTCCCTCGAAAGAAGTAGATCCTTCAGTGGTAAGAGGGGCTGAAAAGAAAGAAGGTCTTTAAGGAAAGACGGTGACTTTGGAAGAGGCCCATGAGTTCCTTCGCCTCATCCAACAAAGCGAGTTTAAGGTAGTCGAGCAACTGAATAAAACTCCAGCAAGGATCTCGTCGCTTGAACTACTCATAAACTCCGAGCCTCATCGTACGCTGTTGACAAAAGTCCTCAATGATGCCCATGTAGCCCACGATATCTCAGTGGAGGGTTTTGAAGGCATCGTTAATCATATAACCACCAACAATTATATCGCGTTTGCGGAAGAAGAGATTCCCGTAGAGGGGAGAGGACATAACAAGGCTCTTCATGTGTCGATAAAGTGTATGGACCATGTTGTCGCAAAGGTGCTTATCGACAATGGATCGAGTTTAAATGTAATGCCGAAGACCACTTTGGAAAAGCTTCCTTTTAGTGCGTCACGTTTAAAACCGAGCTCGATGGTGGTGCAAGCCTTTGATGGTACTCGACGGGAAGTGATGGGGGAAATCGACATTCCCATTCAGATAGGCCCCCACACTTGCAATGTGGTGTTTCAAGTAATGGATATAAATCCCGCCTATAGTTGCCTCTTGGGAAGACCTTGGATTCATGCGCTGGGAGTGGTCCCTTCAACGCTTCACCAGAAATTGAAGTTTGTAGTGGGTGGACTTTTAGTGATAGTGTCGGGTGAAGAGGATATGTTAGTGAGCTGCCCCTCCTCCGCACCATACGTAGAAGCGGCAGAAGAATCATTGGAAACGGCTTTCCAATCCTTCGAGGTAGTGATCTGCGCCTCTGTGGAACCAAGTCCGTCGCTACCTTCTCTCTCCAACGCGGCCATAATGGTGGCACGTGTTATGCTCAGGAACGGATTTGAGCCCGGAATGGGTCTAGGCAAGGACAGCCTCGGGAATGCCGACGTGGTCGATATCAAGGGAAATCCATACAAATATGGATTAGGGTATGAACCCGGGATACCGGGGAGGAGGCATGTGCCGTCAAGACTTCGGGCGGATAGGGTATGGCCCGGCCGTATTAGCCAGAGTTTCACCAGTGTCAGACTGGTGTCCGAGGAGGAGGTGGCCGCAATAGAAGAGGAGTTCCCTCAAGACCCGCCAAGTTTTGTGCAACCATGCCATCCCGATTCTCAAGTGGGGAACTGGCGCGTGATAAGCCAGTCAGAAGTCTATACCGTTGATTCAATGTAATTAGAGCCTATAGATTTCCTTTCTCTTTTGTTTTGTGAAACCTACCTTATTAAATAAACAAAGAGATCTTGTTTCATCTGTTCTTGCAATTCCACCTTTTCTCATATCATTTTGCATGTTTTTGTTTCTTTTGTCTTGTTTGGTATAGATATGAGGGTCGATTCTTTGAGGATCCTAACAACGAGGGTTTTACAATCGATTTCGACCGAGATGTAAGCCAAATGATGAATGAAGAAGAGGAAGAGGAAGTCCTTTCACCGAAGTTGGAGAGGTTGATCGCTCAGGAAGAACGTGAAATGAAGCCTCACCAAGAAAAAACTGAATTGGTAAACTTGGGGACCATGGAGGAAAAGAAAGAAGTAAAGGTAGGAATCGGTATGACCGCGCCTATCCGACAAGGCTTGATAACCCTTCTTGAAGAGTATCAAGATGTCTTTGCATGGTCATATCAAGACATGCCCGGTCTAGATTCCGACATTGTGCAGCATAAGTTGCCTTTGAATCCTGGGTCTTCCCCGGTTAAGCAAAAGTTACGAAGAATGAGACCCGAGATGTCTTTAAAAATTAAAGAAGAAGTAAGGAAGCAATTTGATGCAGGGTTCTTAGCTATAGCTCGGTACCCAGAGTGGGTGGCCAACATTGTCCCAGTCCCGAAAAAGGATGGCAAGGTTCGAATGTGTGTAGACTACCGGGACTTGAACCGAGCCAGTCCTAAAGACAATTTTCCCCTGCCACACATTGATATATTGGTAGATAATACAGCCAAGTTCGCCCTTTTCTCATTTATGGATGGTTTCTCGGGGTATAATCAAATAAAGATGGCACCCGAAGATGTAGAGAAAACCACTTTCGTCACTCTATGGGGGACGTTCTGCTATAAAGTGATGGCCTTCGGGCTGAAAAATGGTAGGGCAACCTATCAGCGTGCCATGGTGGCGTTGTTCCATGACATGATGCATAAGGAAATAGAGGTCTACGTAGATGACATGATTGCCAAGTCTCGGACTGAGGACGAACACCTTGTCATTCTATGTAAGCTGTTTGGAAGGTTGCGGAAATACCAACTAAAACTAAACCCAACCAAATGCACCTTTGGGGTAAAGTCGGGGAAGTTGCTAGGATTTATCGTAAATCAGAAAGGGATAGAGATAGATCCCGAGAAAGTAAAGGCCATCCTTGAAATGCCAGAACCACACACGGAGAAGCAGGTTCGGGGGTTCTTGGGCAGGTTGAATTATATCGCGAGATTTATCTCACAACTCACCCCTACCTGTGCGCCCATTTTCAAGCTATTATGTAAGAACCAGGCGGTCCTGTGGAACAGTGACTGCCAAGAGGCCTTCGAGAAGATCAAACAGAGTCTCGCGAACCCCCCGGTACTCATGCCACCTGTAACAGGAAAACCTCTTTTCCTGTACATGACCGTGTTGGACGAGTTTGTGGGGTGCGTGTTGGGTCAGCACGATGATTCTGGGAAAAAGGAGCAAGCCATCTACTATCTAAGCAAGAAGTTTACCGCATGTGAGATGAATTACTCAATGTTGGAAAGGACGTGTTGTGCTCTAGTATAGGCATCACATCGGCTTAGGCAGTACATGCTCAGCCATACCACGTGGCTTATCTCTAAAATGGATCCCGTGAAATACATCTTTGAGAAACCGGCCCTCACAGGACGAATCGCTAGGTGGTAGGTACTATTATCTGAATTCGATATCGTTTACATCACCCAAAAGGCGGTAAAGGGAAGTGCCTTGGCGGATTATTTGGCCCAGCAACCTCTCCAGGATTATCGGCCGATGCGCCCCGAGTTCCCAGATGAAGATATCATGGCCCTGTTCGAAGAGAAGCGGACGCGCGAGGACATAGACAAATGGATTGTTTGCTTCGATGGGGCATCTAATGCTTTGGGCCACGGAGTAGGGGCAGTCCTGGTATCCCCAGATGATCAGTGTATTCCTTTCATGGCTAGGCTAGGTTTTGATTGTACCAACAATATGGCCGAGTACGAAGCATGCGCCCTCGGGGTTCAGGCGGCCATTGATTTTGATGTAAAACTACTCAAGGTGTATGGAGACTCGGCTTTGGTGATACGCCAGTTGAAAGGAGAATGGGAAACTAGGGATCCGAAGTTGATACCCTATCAAACTCACATCTTGAGGTTAACCAAGTACTTTGACGACATTTCTTTCAACCACATACCTCGGGAAGAGAATCAAATGGCTGATGCATTAGCCACCCTAGCATCCATGTTTCAACTTGCCCCACACGGGGATCTGCCGTACATCGAATTCAAATCTTAGGGCAGGCCGGCATATTGTTATGCAATCGAGGAAGATAGGGATGGGAAACCGTGGTATTTCGACATCAAACAATATGTTGAGAACAAAGAATACCCACCAGGGATTTCTGACAATGACAAAAGGACGTTGAGGAGATTGGCTACTGGTTTCTTTGTAAGTGGTACCATCTTGTACAAACCAAACCACGACATGACCCTCCTACGATGCATAGATGCCAAAGAGGCGAACTTCATGATTGAGGAGATCCATGAGGGTTCATTTGGGACACTTGCCAATGGGCATGCTATGGCCAGAAAGATCCTTAGGGCCGGATATTACTGGCTCACTATGAAAAGCGATTGCTGTGCTCATGTAAGGAAATGTCATAAATGCCAGGCGTACGCGGACAATGTCAATGTTCCGCCACATCCTCTAAATGTTATGTCCGCTCCTTGGCCTTTTTCCATGTGGGGAATAGATGTCATTGGAGCCATCGAACCCAAAGCGTCGAATGGTCACCGCTTCATTCTTGTGGCGATAGATTACTTCACCAAATGGGTCGAAGCGGCTTCTGCAATCTTTGATTCAGGGAAATATTTCTTTAAGAACTTTTCTACAACTTCATCCCATGACTTCAAACTGTTTCCCTCAAAAGAATGAAGCCATCTCTTAGCTTCTCCAGCCAAAGAAAACAAAAACAAACTCAACTTGATTACCTCTGCTGGCACACCTTCCAGCCTAATGGTATTGCATATCTCTATGTAAGTGGCCAGGTGAGCATACGGGTCTTCATTTGGGAGACCATGAAAAAGATTGTTTTGAATCAGTTGTATCAAATAGGGAGGATAAGTAATTGATTGGGCTTGAACCTCTGGCTGTGTGATACTGGTAAAGAATTGTGGCACAGTCGAACTTGAATAATCCTCCAGGGTTACTCTTCTTGGCTCTTCAGCCATGATTGGTTCTTCAACAATTTCAGTATGAGAATGCCCTGCAACCGGAAAACTAGAAGATGCCTCAGAAGATCGAGGTTCTTCTTCTGGACTTGCCGCTGCTTCCAAGTCCTGCAAAAAATTTGGATTCTCTCTGCATTGCGCCACCTACAAGTGGCGTTAATCTCCAAATCAATGGGGACCAAATCACCTGCAATAGATCTTCTTTGCATACAAGAAAATAGAGTAGCAATTATCCAGTTCAAAAGAACAATGAGTGTATAGTAACAAAAATATAAACAAAAAGAATTAATAAATCAAAAGAAAATTATAAAGCAATGCCGCAAATTTGAACTAAACTCTTCTAATGAATCTAGTATCCCCGGCAACGGCGCCATAAATACTTTGTTGGATTTCCTCTCCAGTTACTTGTTGGTCCAATTTTCCTTTATAAAAATATGTTCAAGGGAAATTCGATTCGCCGGAAAGCGCACCGGATCGTCAAGTATTTAAAATTAAAACGGATGAATCCGAGAATCGAACTCAGGGAAACTAGTATTAGATAGAGTTATATTCAGAAATAAGGCATTGTTGAAACAAACATTGAAGGTTGATGATTAAAAACAGAGTTTAAACTAAAGTCTATGTTAAAAACAGTAGAATTGCAAGTAATTAAAGATGACAGCAATAGGCAAAAGTGTTGGGTCTTTCTTACAAACAAGCTGATACATATGAAGATATTTCTCTAATCAATCATGCTTTTGTGTTCTATGTTGTAGCCTAAAATACTAAACCTCGATCCCTTGCAAGTTTAGACTAATTTAACCTAAGCTTTGTCTGTAGATCCCTCTTGTAAGACTAGGCTTAACTCAAACATCATTATTGTAACAGCATATTCAGAAAACCAAAACCCCACAATCCATCCCTAGCAGCATGGTTATTCAGTCCTACTTCTATTATGTTCTAAGGCAATAGTACATTTCCCAATGCTAAAGTCACCTAACTATACAGACAAATAGGTGATCAGACCAAGAGCATGCAGAAATTAAGCATTGAAAGAAGCATTGAGCACATAAAACACAATTAATTAGATATTAAAGTAATTACATCAGTTGTTCCTTAGAAATCCCTAACAAAGGTGTTTAGCCAGCCATTACAGAAAAACCCTAGCACAAATGAGATAGAGAGTACAGAATAATTTTTCCTTACACAAGAATGGGGATCCCTCCTCCTCTTCTCAACATCTCACAATCACCCTACAACTCACTAATCTCTCTCCAAATGAAGAACCTTAGGCTTCTCTGCATAGCTACTCCTCTTCTCTGTCTCTGGGTCAAGCACTGGACTTGTGGAGTACTTTGTACTGTACAGGTCCCTCTGTCCTAGTTGTGTGTGTGTTGGGTATACCCTAATTCTACATAAGACAGGCTTTAAATAGGCTATGAATCTGCGAGTAAGTGGATTTGAGCTTAGCGCTAGTCATGCGCTGAGCCTTGCTAAAGACAACTGTCGCGCTTAGCGAGCGAATCTCACGCTTAGCGCGCGATCTTAATATTTAAGCTCTATTGAATTCTTTTGCCGCGCTAAGTGCGTTGAAGCTACGCTTAGCGATGGATGCACACTAAGCCCAAATGGTGAGCTGAGCGCAACTACCATTTTTAGCACTTCAAGACTTAGCCTCATTTAACCTGAAATTGAACAGATTTCATCATTAAATCCAATGGAAAATATTATAGAGACAACTATAACAAGAAAACAAGATTTATTTACAAATCCTTACAAAATAACTATAAATTGGGAAAACTATACAAGTTTTGGAAAATGTTTTCTATACAAAAGTTAGTCGTATAAGATGACTAACAATGGGTATTTGACCCTGAATGTTAATGTTAATCTTGTCTATGAAATTTATACTAAATTGTCTTGGGTTTGGTATATAGAGCTCTGTGTTTGGACAAACGAACTTGAACCTAAGAGATCTCAAAACAATGTTGCGAGGAACTAACGAGAGAATATATATATATATATATATATATATATATATATATATATATATATATATATATATATAGGTGAGGGGAGTTTATTGTTTGTTCACAACTTTTGATACAATAGTTGGGGTCAGGAAACCCAATTATGGGGATGTATGTTTGTCCCTGTGCATGCTGGTTGATCGCTCCCCATTGCAGTCACTTTCTGTGCATTTATGTCTCAAGGAAATTTCAATGGGGGTTTATCGGAAAACACATTGGATCGTCAAGTATTTAAAATTAAAACGGATGAATCCGAGTATCGAACACAGCGAACTAATGTTAGCCTGAATTATATTCAGAATTGAAGTATTGTTGAGAGAACATGTATAAGTGATAATTTCAAACAGAATTTAAACTAAACTTGTATGCTAAAAACTATAAAATGTAAGGTAAATAAAATGATAGCAGTAGGTAGATATGTTGGGTCTTTCTAACAAACAAGCTGATGCATAGAAATATATTTCTCTAATCGATCATGCTCTTGTGTTCTATGTTGTAGCCTAAATTACTAAACTTTCAATCCCTCGTCAGGCTGAATATCCAAGTTTCGTCCGTAGATCCCTCATGTAAGACTAGGATCGATTTAGACAACCCTCTTAGGTTTAGACTAACTTAAACTGAGTTTCATCCGCAAATCTCTCATGTAAGACTAGACTTAGCTCAAGTAGCTTACGAAAGTTTAGCGTAATTTAGCCTAAGCTTCATCCGCAGATCCCTCATGTAAGACTAGGCCTAAACTAAACAACAATATTGTAACAACATAAATAAAACCAAAACTTAACCCACAGATCCCTCAAGTAAGATTAAGTTTCGATCCTGTTTCAATCAAGTTCTAAGGCAATAGTACATTTTCCCATGCTAAAGTCACCTAACTGTGCACACAAATGGGTGATCAGACCAAAAGCATACAAACATTAAGCATTGAAGGAAGCATTGAACACATAAAACATAATCAATTAGATATTAGGTATTTACATCAGTTGTTCATTAGAAATCCCCAACTAGGGTGTTTAGCCAGCCATTACAAAGAAACCCTAACAATAAATGAGATTAAAAATAGAGAATGATTGTTCCTTACACAAGAAGGGGGGGGTTCTTCCTCCTCCTCTCAGCATCTCACACTCACTCTCTACTCAATAATCTCTCTCAAATGACAAAACCTAGGCTTCAATGCACAAGCTGCTCCTCTTTGCTGCTTCCAAGGGCTCTTTTCCCGAAATAGGCACTGTGGTTGCTGTGGAATTCTGTGCCCTGGGCCCTCTTTCAAGTTGTACCCTAATTTTGCACAAAACAAGCTTTAAATAGGCTCTGGAATCGCGACGTTGCGCTTAGTGCCACCCTTGCACTTAGCGCGAGTAAGTGGGTTCGGGCCTAGTGCCAATCTCGAGCTTAGCCTGGTTGAAGGCAGCTGCTGCGCTTAGCGTACTGATCTCGCCATTAGCGCACGGCTTTGATACTGATGCTCTACTAGATTCTCCTTTGCGCTAAGTGCGCTGAAGCTGCGCTTAGCAGTGGTTATGCGCTTAGCCCAACTGCTGAGCTTAGTCCAACTGCTACTTTTTGCAATTCAAACTTAGCCTCTTTTTCAGCTAAAAATGCACAAATTTCATCATTAAATCCAATGGAAATGTTCTAGAGACAGTATTAACCATAAAACAATATTTATTTACAAAATTTACTCCAAAATAACCATAAATTGGGGAACTATACAAGCTTTGGAAAATGATTTCTATACAAAAGTTAGTCGTATAAAGCGACTAACACTGGTTTTCAATAAAAAAAATTAAATAGTGTGATGTGATATATTTGTTATTGATGAATGAAATTGTGAATGATGTTGTCATTGTAATTATTGGAATTTTTGGAAAAAAGTCTTAATTATAGAGGAGAATCTGCCCAAAATTTTATATTTTTTGTCTACTTACTTCTTTATTAAATTTCAAATGGGCATAAGAGTTTGTTTCGTATACCATAGTTCTCTTCCTTAATTTAGAATTTCCCCTAAAATAGTCTCGTGGTATTATGGATTGCTATTGTATGAGATTTGTGTTTTCTGAACCTGGAAAATATTAATCCCAGTCATGAATTTATGTATATATATGGGGAATGTGATTGATTGTGATGTTAATGATATTGAGATGACATGATTGTTGAGGTTGATGATGACATTGAGATGAGATGATGTTGATGATGTCATCATGATGGATGCATGTTGTGTGTGTACATCGGGGGGTGCAGTGACTTATTGGATATCCTTGGAAAGGGAATGATTATGTGCATCCAACTTTCTCTTCACTAGTTGGATCCGGGGGGGGACCACCATGGCTCCTCTCTTATCAAGGATTGGTTTAAAAATTATTTAAAGCGTCCCTGGGGGGGAAGGATTGCTTAGAATTTTTAACTATCCACGGTCAGTGCATTTATTGTGCCTATGTTTCATACTTCATAATTGCATGGAAATAGTATAAACTTTGTCAGCAAGTACTTGTGGTTTTGGATGAGGAAAAATGTTGGTACTTGGGAGCATATCACTTGGTTTAGAACTCCCTTGAGACTCATGTTTATCACCATGTGGGGGGGGGGGGGGGAGAAGTAGGGAGTTGGTTGTACACGATAGGGTGACCACGACACTTGTTGCCTAGTTTTCCTAAGTGAGAGTGTCATGTGGACACACTTGGGCTATTTCCTGATGAATGGTACCATATTGCATTTCAAGTTGAGTCAGATGCATGCATCATTCTAAGCATAATTGATTTGAATTGTGGAAAGGTTGAACACTATTTTGTTAAGTGTATGTTGAACTGATGGATTATTGAGAATGATTATGGTTATTGTTATTGTTGATTTTTTATAATAAACTCACCCTTGCAATTTTTTGTACTGTGTGGTTGGTGTAACATCCTGGAAATTTCTACCCGGAATCTTTGGAAACGATGTATTTTGAATGATTATATATATAAGTATTATTCAGTGTCTATGCCTATATGTTCTTGGTAGAAGTAGGAATAGCGGGGGGCAAGATATGCGGGTTGGACTAATTAAGGGAGAGAAATCCATAACTGGGAGGTTATGGGTTAATTCCTAATTAATTAGTTAAAAATCATCGTTTTGCGTGCGACTTAGAATTTAACGAAACCAACCTCTGAACCACGCTCGGGGTTTTATTCTGAGCGTTTTGATATATATATTGCTTGCTTTCGAAAACTGGCCCCGGCGGACGCAGAGAAACGCGAGAAACTGGAATCAGAGAAATGGCACGCAAACCGAGGCAGGATTTTAGCGTTTCAAAGGTCAGATTTTTCTCACTTTTGTGACTGAGTATGGGCCACAGTCAAAAAGAGAAAGTGGGCCCTTTTGCTCCAATCAAATAGGGACATGTGGCAGAGCTTGAATAAAATAATGGAAAAAGGGAAAACCCTTTCATTTAAACCAAAAAGCAACCCTCTCTCTCTCCTCACTCAGCCCCACATTTTCAGAAGCTCTCTCTCTCCCTCTCCCTCACGTTGCTTTTCTTCCTCCCTCATTCACCATTGAAGCTCCACACAAAGCTCCAACCTTTGGTGCTCATTTCTACTCCAAATCGCGAAAGGAGGGCATTTTTGGAGTCGTGAAGTGCGTGGCTACGAGTGGGACTTCGAAATTTCAGGTTTGGGTGGACTTCTTTCCCTCTTGATTTTCGTGGGTATGGGGTTTTGGGAGATATGATGGGTAGTCTTGCAAGGTTTATGCTGTGTGATGATTATTTGTGAAGACATTTGCTGAAAACTTGTTGAAATTGCCATGTTTGGGTGAGTTAGACATACCCATTCTGTTTTAGGGTTTTTGTGATGATGTTTGTGATGTTTATATGCTGAAATTGCTGATGGAAAGCTGTTAGAGATGGAGGGTAGAACTAACCTAGGGTTAGAAAGTGAGAATGTGGTGTTATGAGTGGAAAAAGAGTGAGGCTTTGAGAGTTGGAAAGCTAAGTTTGAATTCTGTGGTAAATGGAGGTTAAAGTGAGTTAATACTAGCTTGAAATGTTATTTAGGACTTGGGAGAAAGCTTGGACTGTGCTAGGGAGAAAAATAAATGACCAAAGTGAACAAAGAGCCATTTCTAGGGCAAATTTGGGTGTTGAAGAGTCAAATTTTGATTCGGTGGGATTTTAGGTGTAAATCCAGTTTGAACAAGTCTAAATAGATGTTATGGACTGGTGTGAGGTGAGAGTTTGCTTCAAATTTACCTCATTCTAAATTTCACTTTTCAAACCTAGAAAACCCATTGAATTAAGGGGTTTTGGACACCTAGATTCTGTGTTGCTGTGTTTTGAAGCTTGATTTTGGGTTAGACATGATTGATACATGAATTGGGACTTGTAGGAATTGATTTGGGCAAGATTGGATGAGGGGAAGTGTGGTTTTCGAAATATGCTCTTTGTGCAGATTTTGCTGTAAAATTGTGCAGCAGAATTCTGCACAAGTGCAGAAAAATCCATGTATTTGCTGGTTGTGGAAAGAGTAATGTATAATGAGTTCTGGATGTTTGCTAGTAGATCCAAACGGTCAAAATGTAGGCTTATGCACTATAGACTTCCAGTAAAATTTTGGAGTCGATCCAACGGTTAACGAATTGGATCGAAGGAATTGTTACTGGGGTCTTTGAGTGGGAAAAGCTGTGATTTTTGGTTGGTGTTTTGGCAGAGTTTTCTGCCTTTGCTCTGTTTTGCTTGGCTGTGATAGCTTGTGCTGTGTGAATGTTGTTTTGCTTGGATGTTGTGGAAGCTTGGGAGGATTGATGGGGACCCGGTGTTGAGAGAAACGAGGATATGGGCTACGTGGGAGTACGTGAGCTCAGTTGGAGGTGGGCAACAGGGGATGGTGGGTTTATGCGCGCATTGTGGATGTGGAAAAACTTGTTGTGCACCATCGCCCGACCGCCACCTAGTACCACATGTGATGGGTACCCCATAATCCTACAAGCTTGAGATGAGGAAGTGTTGAAGGGTGAAACTTCCTGCTTTTATTGTTGACCACAGAGTGGTACCTGGAGATATGTCGCGGGGGTCAGGAGACCTTGGGGACGTCAGGTGGGGTGCTATTGCCCAAAACCAAGCTTGACCAATCCCGACCCAACCCGGGCATAGTCGGTCAGTGAGAACCTGTGATGTACCTAAACAGGCGAGCTCCTGGCAGTCAACAGATAAAAGGAACAAAGACCACAAAGCAAGGAGGCTTGTGGTGGCTGGCCAGCTGTGAAACTTGATTGATATGTGAGATATGGTCTCTGGTAATCGATTACCAAGGGTGGGTAATCGATTACAAGGCTTAAAAATGAAGACAGGAGGCTAAGATGGTCTCTGGTAATCGATTACCAAGAGGTGTAATCGATTACCAGGCTTGAAAACGAAGTCAGGAAACTTAGGGAGCCTCTGGTAATCGATTACCAGCCTGTGTAATCGATTACACAGAGGAATGGGTCACTGGTAATCGATTACCAGGCATGTGTAATCGATTACACAGTGTATCATTGCATATTTCATGTCCTGAGGCTGTGTAATTCAAGTTTAGCCTCTGGTAATCGATTACCAAGGCTGTGTAATCGATTACCAGAGATGGAGAGCCTTAAAATACCCCTTTTATTGCATGTAGTGGTTATGAGATGCATTGTGTGCAGCGCAGTTAGATTCTTGTGAAAGAGTCTACCCCTTTCTCTTCTTTCTTGTAGATCGTGATGGCGGCGCAGCTAATCCGTGATCGAGTAGAGATGGAGTGCCTAGAGGGAGCTTGGGAGACCCTCGAAGGCAACACGAGGTGCCGATTTCGGGGCACCATTCGATTCACGGCTACTTCTTTGGTGCATCCAGATGAACCTGCACGGACGCTTCAGCGCACGGTGGAGTGGACAGCTCCTTGGATTAGCTTTGTGTATTTTTGAGGGTGGGTGTATCTAGGACTAACTGTTAGGTTTACTCTTTTGTTTTTGTATGGGTAGACCTGATGTATAGGCATTTGATGATTGTATACATGTGGCTGAAGCCACCGCTATGGATACCTTTGCTCTGGATGACACTATATATTTTGTAAAAACCCCCATATTTTGGACAGCTTTAAATGATGAAAGCATTTACGATCAATCTTGTTATTTGAAAAGAAAGCATTAGCAACTTTATTTGTAAAAGAGTTTATCGACTGTATTTTATTCTTTTATTTTCATGTGACGACCTAAAGTAATGGCTGGTACGTTCTTTCTTTTGAAAAAGCAAAATAATTTAGAGAATTATGAGCGGTAAGAAAGAAATGACTCTGAATAGAGTTGTGAACTGGCCATTCAGGACTTTATAGTGAGGATTTTCCTTCTAAACCTAGTATGGTGAAAAGAGAAAGAAATGAAAAAGAAAAAGAAAAAAAAAAAAAAAAAAAAAAATTTACCATGGTTTTTGTTATTTAAATTATTACTATTAAACCAGTCATTAATTTAGGGACGCCACAATTGGTGGTATCAGAGCAAAAGTTGGATTCTAGTGAACCTGTTATGGTCTTGCTGTGTGAATGCTGTGTATCTCTGAAACTTGGGAGTAGGTTTCGGGGAGTGACGTTAAGTCACACATTGTGTGTATTTTTGCTTTCTTGTCTTGAGCATGGATGTGTGACTGATTCACAGGATTGTTGTATGTATAAGTATGTATAAAGAGAAGGATGTTGTTATAACTGTCATAGCCTGCGTGGTACACTCTCTCATTAGGATTTCTTGGGTGCTAATAGTTTCCCTACAGGATAGGTATGGCAGGACGTGGTAGGGATCAGAACCGTGATGTCCTTGACCGCATCACCGCTGTGCTGGAAACTCTAGTGCAGGAACGTGATGTGGAGCCGGCGGAGTATCGGGGACTCATGGCTTTCCGTAAGAACCACCCGCCAAAGTTCAGTGGAGACTATGATCCGGAAGGTGCTAGGTTGTGGTTAGCTGAGACGGAAAAGATTTTTGAGGCGATGGGTTGCCTTGAGGAGCATAAGGTCCTTTATGCGACATTTATGCTCCAAGGGGAGGCCGAGAATTGGTGGAAGTTCGTGAAGCCTTCATTTGTTGCACCTGGAGGCGTGATTCCTTGGAATGCCTTCAAGGACAAGTTCCTGGAGAATTACTTCCCACGAGATCTCAGGAAGCGGAAGGCGAGGGAATTTCTGGATTTGAAGCAAGGAAACATGTCTGTTGGGGAGTACACGGCTAAGTTTAATGAGCTTCTGCAGTATTGGCCTCAATACCAAGATGCTCGGAATGAGGAAGATTTATGTGCTCAGTTTGAGAATGGGCTTCGGTTGGAGATCCAACAAGCGGTTAGTTATATGCAGATTACGGATTTTAATCAGTTGGTGACAAAGTGCAGGATTTTTGAAGATAAGATGAAGGAGAGGCAAGCTAGAGGAGTTGGAGGACCTCAGAGGAACCATCCTTTTAGAGGAAATGGTAACAAGAGGATGAAGCCGTATGCTAGCAACAAGGGGAAGCAACCTATGGCTACCTCCAACATGAGCCAGTCAAGGGGGACTGGGGTACAATGCTTTCAGTGTGGAGGACCGCATATTAAGAGAAATTGCCCACAGCTCCAGCAGACACAGGAGAACCGTTGTTATGTGTGTGGCAAGGTGGGCCATTATGCTCGAGAATGTAGGGTGACCGGGAGACCGACGGTAACAGCCAATTCCAACACCGTCAATCGTGGACCCACTAATTCCACAAGGAGCGGTAATGTTAGCAACAACAACACTAGTGGTGGAAGACCAAAAGTACCCTCTCGGGTATTTGCTATGAGTGGATCAGAAGCAGCTGCCTCCGACGATTTGATACGGGGTAAGTGTTTGATTGCTGATAAACTACTAGATGTACTTTATGATTCAGGTGCCACACATTCTTTCATATCTCATGCATGTGTGGAGAGGTTGGGGTTATGTGCGACGGAGTTGCCATATGATATGGTGGTGTCTACTCCGACGAGCGAGCCTGTAACCACCTCTCGGGTGTGTTTGAAGTGTCCTATAATTGTTGAGGGTCGATCTTTTATGGCGGACTTGATTTGCCTACCTTTAGCTCATCTAGATGTGATCTTGGGGATGGATTGGTTATCTTCTAACCATATCTTTCTAGACTGTAAGGAGAAGATGCTAGTGTTTGGTGGAGATGTAGTTCCACGTGAACCATTGAAAGAGGATGCGGCCAACGAAGAAACGGAAGATGTTCGAACTTACATGGTGTTGTTCTCTATGTATGTGGAAGAGGACGCTGAAGTTAATAGTATACCGGTGGTGTCGGAATTTCCGGAAGTTTTTCCGGATGATGTTTGTGAATTGCCACCTGAGAGAGAAGTGGAATTCATTATTGACTTGGTGCCTGGGGCGAATCCAGTGTCGATCGCGCCTTATAGAATGTCTCCGGTAGAACTAGCAGAGGTGAAGGTACAAGTACAGGATCTTTTGAGCAAACAATTTGTTCGTCCAAGTGCATCACCATGGGGAGCACCGGTCTTGTTGGTTAAAAAGAAGGATGGAAGTATGAGGATGTGTGTAGACTACCGGCAGTTAAACAAGGTCACTATCAAGAACAAATATCCCCTACCAAGGATAGATGATTTGATTGACCAATTGAGGGGAGCGACGGTATTTTCGAAGATCGATCTGCGATCTGGGTATCATCAAATCCGAGTTAAGAAGGAAGATATCCCAAAGACTGCATTTCGGACTCGGTATGGGCACTACGAGTATTTAGTCATGCCATTTGGAGTGACTAATGCTCCGGCTATTTTCATGGATTATATGAATCGTATATTCCATGATTACTTGGATCAGTTCGTGGTTGTGTTCATTGATGATATCCTAGTGTATTCGAGGAATAAGGAGGAGCATGAGAAGCACTTGAGGATTGTGTTGCATATTCTGAGGGATAGGAAGTTGTTCGCCAAACTGTCGAAATGTGACTTTTGGTTGGAGAAAGTGCAGTTCTTAGGGCACGTGATTTCTAAGGACGGGGTTGCGGTGGATCCGAACAAGGTGGAGTCGGTTATGGAGTGGCAACAACCGACAACTCCAATGGAGGTTCGAAGCTTCTTGGGGTTGGCAGGCTATTATAGAAAGTTCATTGAGGGATTTTCTAAATTGGCATTGCCCCTAACTAAGTTGACTCGTAAGAATGAGAAGTTTGTCTGGAATGAGAAGTGTGAGCAAAGTTTCCAAGAGTTGAAGAGGCGGTTGACGACAGCTCCAGTGTTAATTTTGCCCGACCCTAAGAGAACATTTGAAGTGTATTGCGATGCAAGCGGGCAAGGCTTGGGGTGTGTGTTGATGCAAGAGGGAAGAGTAGTGGCGTATGCTTCACGTCAATTACGTCCTCATGAAGTTAACTATCCGACTCATGACTTGGAACTAGCAGCGGTGGTCTTTGCCTTAAAGATTTGGAGGCATTATTTGTACGGTACTCGTTTTGAAGTTTTCAGTGATCACAAGAGTCTCAAATACTTGTTCGATCAGAAGGAACTCAATATGAGACAACGAAGATGGATGGAGTTCCTCAAGGATTATGATTTTGGACTTTCCTACCATCCAGGAAAGGCTAATGTAGTAGCCGATGCGCTAAGCCGGAAATCTTTACATGTTGCGACTATGATGAGTTTGGAGCAGAGATTGATAGAGGAGTTCCGAGATTTGAATCTAGCAATTGAGGTGCGACCCAAGAGCTTATTTGTGGGAGCATTGCAGATCACCAATGAATTTGTAGATCACATACGCGAGGCTCAAGGGGATGACCCATTTTTACAAGGCAGGGTGTTGGAAATAATGGGGGATAAGGATGTGGAGTTTGAGAAGGATACAACCGGATTAATTAGATTCAAGGGGAGGATATGTGTGCCATCTCTAGATGATTTGAAAGTTAAGATTTTGGAGGAAGCACATAAAAGTCGTCTTAGTTTCCATCCAGGAATGACTAAGATGTACCAAGATTTGAAGAGAAGTTTTTGGTGGCATGGCATGAAGAAAGATGTAGCTGAATATGTAGCAAGATGTTTGACATGTCAAAAGGCTAAGGCTGAGCACCAGCGACCATCGGGAGAATTGAAGCCATTGGAGATTCCGAAATGGAAATGGGAGAGCATATCTATGGATTTTGTATCTAGTTTACCCAAGACTAGTCGTGGGCATGATGCTGTGTGGGTCATAGTAGATCGACTCACCAAATCTGCTCATTTTATCCCAGTGAATATGAAGTATAGAATGGAGAAACTCGTGGAGTTGTACATCAAGGAAGTAGTAAGGTTGCATGGAATTCCTTCTAGTATTGTATCTGACAGGGATCCGAGGTTCACTTCGCGATTTTGGACGAGTCTACATGAAGCCTTGGGGACAAAGCTGAAGCTTAGTTCAGCTTATCATCCTCAAACAGATGGTCAGACTGAACGAACCATTCAGACTCTAGAGGATCTACTTCGGGCGTGTATTATAGAGCAACAAGGTAGCTGGATGGATTGTTTGCCATTGATTGAGTTTACTTACAACAATAGCTACCAAGCCAGTATTGGTATGGCTCCTTTTGAAGCTTTATATGGACGAAAGTGCAAAACTCCTATTTGTTGGTATGATGATGGAGAAGCGGTACTTCTTGGACCTGAAATGCTACAACAGATTAACGAACAAGTGAAGTTGATTCGAGGGAAGATAAAAGCATCTCAGGATAGGCAGAAGAGCTATTATGATAGAAGGAGGAAGCCACTAGATTTTCAGGAAGGAGAACATGTGTTTTTGAAGGTTTCTCCCATAACCGGAGTCGGAAGAGCTCTTAAGGCTAGGAAGTTGACACCCAAGTATCTAGGTCCATATCAGATTTTGAAGAAGATTGGGCCTGTAGCTTATCATATCGCCTTACCTCCGAGTTTATCGAATTTGCACCCTGTGTTCCATGTCTCTCAGCTGAGACGATACAACCCGGATCCATCACATATTCTTGCAGTGGACGAGGTACAGGTGAAGGATAACCTCACCTATAAAGCACAACCTCAGAAGATCACTGACCGAAGAATGAAGTCGTTGAGAGGAAAGGAGATCGCATTGGTGAAGGTGCAATGGGGAACCGATGAGGGTGATTCTACATGGGAGTTGGAAGTTAGGATGAGAGAATTGTACCCAAGTTTGTTCATAGAGTAGTTAATTTCGGGGACGAAATTCCTAAAAGGGTGGGAGTATTGTAACATCCTGGAAATTTCTACCCGGAATCTTTGGAAACGATGTATTTTGAATGATTATATATATAAGTATTATTCAGTGTCTATGCCTATATGTTCTTGGTAGAAGTAGGAATAGCGGGGGGCAAGATATGCGGGTTGGACTAATTAAGGGAGAGAAATCCATAACTGGGAGGTTATGGGTTAATTCCTAATTAATTAGTTAAAAATCATCGTTTTGCGTGCGACTTAGAATTTAACGAAACCAACCTCTGAACCACGCTCGGGGTTTTATTCTGAGCGTTTTGATATATATATTGCTTGCTTTCGAAAACTGGCCCCGGCGGACGCAGAGAAACGCGAGAAACTGGAATCAGAGAAATGGCACGCAAACCGAGGCAGGATTTTAGCGTTTCAAAGGTCAGATTTTTCTCACTTTTGTGACTGAGTATGGGCCACAGTCAAAAAGAGAAAGTGGGCCCTTTTGCTCCAATCAAATAGGGACATGTGGCAGAGCTTGAATAAAATAATGGAAAAAGGGAAAACCCTTTCATTTAAACCAAAAAGCAACCCTCTCTCTCTCCTCACTCAGCCCCACATTTTCAGAAGCTCTCTCTCTCCCTCTCCCTCACGTTGCTTTTCTTCCTCCCTCATTCACCATTGAAGCTCCACACAAAGCTCCAACCTTTGGTGCTCATTTCTACTCCAAATCGCGAAAGGAGGGCATTTTTGGAGTCGTGAAGTGCGTGGCTACGAGTGGGACTTCGAAATTTCAGGTTTGGGTGGACTTCTTTCCCTCTTGATTTTCGTGGGTATGGGGTTTTGGGAGATATGATGGGTAGTCTTGCAAGGTTTATGCTGTGTGATGATTATTTGTGAAGACATTTGCTGAAAACTTGTTGAAATTGCCATGTTTGGGTGAGTTAGACATACCCATTCTGTTTTAGGGTTTTTGTGATGATGTTTGTGATGTTTATATGCTGAAATTGCTGATGGAAAGCTGTTAGAGATGGAGGGTAGAACTAACCTAGGGTTAGAAAGTGAGAATGTGGTGTTATGAGTGGAAAAAGAGTGAGGCTTTGAGAGTTGGAAAGCTAAGTTTGAATTCTGTGGTAAATGGAGGTTAAAGTGAGTTAATACTAGCTTGAAATGTTATTTAGGACTTGGGAGAAAGCTTGGACTGTGCTAGGGAGAAAAATAAATGACCAAAGTGAACAAAGAGCCATTTCTAGGGCAAATTTGGGTGTTGAAGAGTCAAATTTTGATTCGGTGGGATTTTAGGTGTAAATCCAGTTTGAACAAGTCTAAATAGATGTTATGGACTGGTGTGAGGTGAGAGTTTGCTTCAAATTTACCTCATTCTAAATTTCACTTTTCAAACCTAGAAAACCCATTGAATTAAGGGGTTTTGGACACCTAGATTCTGTGTTGCTGTGTTTTGAAGCTTGATTTTGGGTTAGACATGATTGATACATGAATTGGGACTTGTAGGAATTGATTTGGGCAAGATTGGATGAGGGGAAGTGTGGTTTTCGAAATATGCTCTTTGTGCAGATTTTGCTGTAAAATTGTGCAGCAGAATTCTGCACAAGTGCAGAAAAATCCATGTATTTGCTGGTTGTGGAAAGAGTAATGTATAATGAGTTCTGGATGTTTGCTAGTAGATCCAAACGGTCAAAATGTAGGCTTATGCACTATAGACTTCCAGTAAAATTTTGGAGTCGATCCAACGGTTAACGAATTGGATCGAAGGAATTGTTACTGGGGTCTTTGAGTGGGAAAAGCTGTGATTTTTGGTTGGTGTTTTGGCAGAGTTTTCTGCCTTTGCTCTGTTTTGCTTGGCTGTGATAGCTTGTGCTGTGTGAATGTTGTTTTGCTTGGATGTTGTGGAAGCTTGGGAGGATTGATGGGGACCCGGTGTTGAGAGAAACGAGGATATGGGCTACGTGGGAGTACGTGAGCTCAGTTGGAGGTGGGCAACAGGGGATGGTGGGTTTATGCGCGCATTGTGGATGTGGAAAAACTTGTTGTGCACCATCGCCCGACTGCCACCTAGTACCACATGTGATGGGTACCCCATAATCCTACAAGCTTGAGATGAGGAAGTGTTGAAGGGTGAAACTTCCTGCTTTTATTGTTGACCACAGAGTGGTACCTGGAGATATGTCGCGGGGGTCAGGAGACCTTGGGGACGTCAGGTGGGGTGCTATTGCCCAAAACCAAGCTTGACCAATCCCGACCCAACCCGGGCATAGTCGGTCAGTGAGAACCTGTGATGTACCTAAACAGGCGAGCTCCTGGCAGTCAACAGATAAAAGGAACAAAGACCACAAAGCAAGGAGGCTTGTGGTGGCTGGCCAGCTGTGAAACTTGATTGATATGTGAGATATGGTCTCTGGTAATCGATTACCAAGGGTGGGTAATCGATTACAAGGCTTAAAAATGAAGACAGGAGGCTAAGATGGTCTCTGGTAATCGATTACCAAGAGGTGTAATCGATTACCAGGCTTGAAAACGAAGTCAGGAAACTTAGGGAGCCTCTGGTAATCGATTACCAGCCTGTGTAATCGATTACACAGAGGAATGGGTCACTGGTAATCGATTACCAGGCATGTGTAATCGATTACACAGTGTATCATTGCATATTTCATGTCCTGAGGCTGTGTAATTCAAGTTTAGCCTCTGGTAATCGATTACCAAGGCTGTGTAATCGATTACCAGAGATGGAGAGCCTTAAAATACCCCTTTTATTGCATGTAGTGGTTATGAGATGCATTGTGTGCAGCGCAGTTAGATTCTTGTGAAAGAGTCTACCCCTTTCTCTTCTTTCTTGTAGATCGTGATGGCGGCGCAGCTAATCCGTGATCGAGTAGAGATGGAGTGCCTAGAGGGAGCTTGGGAGACCCTCGAAGGCAACACGAGGTGCCGATTTCGGGGCACCATTCGATTCACGGCTACTTCTTTGGTGCATCCAGATGAACCTGCACGGACGCTTCAGCGCACGGTGGAGTGGACAGCTCCTTGGATTAGCTTTGTGTATTTTTGAGGGTGGGTGTATCTAGGACTAACTGTTAGGTTTACTCTTTTGTTTTTGTATGGGTAGACCTGATGTATAGGCATTTGATGATTGTATACATGTGGCTGAAGCCACCGCTATGGATACCTTTGCTCTGGATGACACTATATATTTTGTAAAAACCCCCATATTTTGGACAGCTTTAAATGATGAAAGCATTTACGATCAATCTTGTTATTTGAAAAGAAAGCATTAGCAACTTTATTTGTAAAAGAGTTTATCGACTGTATTTTATTCTTTTATTTTCATGTGACGACCTAAAGTAATGGCTGGTACGTTCTTTCTTTTGAAAAAGCAAAATAATTTAGAGAATTATGAGCGGTAAGAAAGAAATGACTCTGAATAGAGTTGTGAACTGGCCATTCAGGACTTTATAGTGAGGATTTTCCTTCTAAACCTAGTATGGTGAAAAGAGAAAGAAATGAAAAAGAAAAAGAAAAAAAAAAAAAAAAAAAAAATTTACCATGGTTTTTGTTATTTAAATTATTACTATTAAACCAGTCATTAATTTAGGGACGCCACAGTTGGTGCCTGTGATGATCTCAAACTTTTGTTCTTAGGAACAGATGAGTAGCAGTAAGTGACTTAGAGGGACGTCTTTTGTTGAAGCTACCAAGCCGACGTGATAACGTTGGAATTTATTTTGTGGGAGAGTTGTGTTTTTTTATCAACTCTTCCTTAGTTGGTTTCTTGACTCTTTTTGATTGGGCATGTAAGTCCCAGGTTTAGATATATGTAAAAACTGAATTATGGAAGAGTTGATAACAAAACATTCAAATGTCAGAACATAATTCAGTTTTTACATATATCTAAACCTGGGACTTACATGCCTAATCAAAAGACTTCCTTTTAAGTCACCTACTACTGCTCATCTGTTCCCATGAATGAAAGTTCGAGATCATCACACGCACTAACCACACAGTACAAAAATTGCAAGGGTGAGTTTATTATAAAAGATCAACAATAAAAATAACCACAATCATTCTCAATAATCCATCAGTTCAACATACACTTAACAATCTAGTCATCAACTTTTCCATAATTCAAATCAATTATGCTTAGAATGATGCATGCACTTGACTCAACTCTAAAACACATTATGGTACCATTCATCATGAAATAGCCTAAGCATGTACAGATGACACTCTCACTTAGGAAAACTAGGCAGCATGTGTCGAGGTCACCCTATCGTGCACAGGCAACTTCGCCTCCATGGTGATCAACCTGAGTCTCAAGGAAGTTCCAAACAGAGTGACATGCCCCCAAGTACAAGTATTTTTCCTCATGAAAAACTACGAGTGCTTACTGACAAAGTTTATACTATTTCCATGCAATATGAAGTATGAAACATGAGTATCATCAATGCACTGACCATGAATAGTTAAATATTTTAAGTCATCCCTTTCTTTCTCTAGGGATGCTTAAAACTCTTTAAACACTCTATTTCCCTCTTTAGGGATATCCAACATGGTCACTGCACCCCCCATGTACATACACAACATACATCATCACAATGACATCATCAACATCAACATCATCTCGTCCCAATGTCATTATCAACATCAACACCATCTCATCTCAATATCATTATCAACATTAACATTATCTCATCTCAATATCATTATGAACACCAACATCATCTCATCTCAACATTATCATCAACATTAATATCATCTCATCTCAACATCATCATCAACATCACAAGCAATCACATTTGACATACATACATATAAATTCATGCCTGGCATTCACATTCCCCAGGTCTTCAGGCAACATAAACCTTATACAACAACAATCCATAATTTCATGAGACTGATATTTTAAGGAAAATTCTAAATTAAAGAGGAGAACTATGGTATTCAAAACAAACTCTTATGTCCATTTAAAATTTAATAAAGTAAATAGAAGAAAACATATTAAATTTTGGGCAGAGTCTCCTCTATAATTAAGACTTTTCCCAAAAATTCCAATCATTACAATAACAACATCATTGACAGTTTCAACCATCAATAACAAATATGTCACATCCCATTAGTTAAAACACAATTTTTCTTGAAATCTGGCATGCATAGGGACATACATACATACATTCCCATGATTGGGTTCCCTGACCCCAACTATGGTATCAAAAGCTGAACACAAACAATAAACTCCCTTCACCTATCTATATCTCTTTCTTAGTTCCTTGTGGCATTGTTCTAAGATCTCTTAGGTTCACGTTTGTTTATCCAAACATAGAGCTCTATATACCAAATCGAAGATAATTTAGTATAGATTTCAAAGACAAGGTTAATATCAACTTTTGGGGTCAAATACCCATTCAATTAAAAAAAAGGCTAAAGGGGTGTTTTGAGATCCGCATCAAAGAGACATCATTTTGAAATTCTGATCACACGTTGTGGTCAGGATTCAGTGAAGGTTACAAAAATAAAGTATATTTTATGAAAAGGAAACTTTTACAAAGTTTCATTTTCAAGGTTTTTTCAAAGGAAGTGTAAAAACATCCAATAATGGTACCCAAGTCACAAGAAATGCAAAGATAGGCTCAAACTAACTAGGAGAAGGCATAGAAATCATAATTACCTCAAAGAAACCATGAAGGGAAGATTGGAGGTTCTATTCTCTAGCGAATCCTCAAGTTGAGTTTTGAAGATTCCTCTCTAGTTAAAGTGTTCCTTTCCGTGCAGTGGTCTAGTGGCAAGCAATGGCAGCTTGTGATGGTCACCGGTGGTCGGTGGCGGTGGAGGAGGAAGTTGGGGGTGTTGGGAAAGAAGATGTAATAAAAATGGTTGTTTTACGCTACTAGACATATTTATAGCCTACAAGACTCGCCCGGGCGAAATTTTGCTCGCCTAGGCGAGCTGATCCAACTTAGATTCGCATGGGCAAAATTTTCTCACCTGGGCGAATTCTTCTCCATCAAATCATACTGCATATGTAGTTTCAAAATCCCAACGGTCCAAACATGAAAAGTTGGGTTTTAAGCCTACAGTCCAAATTGGAAGGCGATCCAACGGTTAACATATTCAGAATCGTGGTTTTACTAGAACAGGTTTAGATAAAATTTGAAATCTCATAATTTCAATCTAAGCCAATAAAACTCGACATAACTCAACATTCACATCAAGAAAATCACACATGGCTAATTCATAGTTCTTATACTCGTACACTCACTTGCTATATGCCCTTTATGTTGACATTTAAAACAATGAATGCCACAATTTCAATTAGTGGAAACTGTGGAGTTACCTTGAGGCTCATTTTTGGAGGACTCAAATTTGGTCATAGTTGTAGGGGTTATTGGTGGTGCCTTCTCTTCTCAACTCACATAATTTAACTTCCATGCATTTGAAGTTGAATTTTTGGTTACATGAGTACTGCGCCACCTCTTGAGTTGTTGCTGAATTTTGATGGCCTTTTGAACCATCTCATCAACATCCATATAGTTTTGCTACTCAATCACATTAGCAATCTCTTCGTTCAATCCATTTAAAAATCATGCCATAGTAGCCACCTCCATCTCTTTGTAGTAATGCTCTACACCACGATTGCACTGGGTAAGACTTTGTAATTTTTTGTACAAGCCTTGGTAGTAGTTGTTGGGCACAAATCTCTTCCTCATCAAGGCATTCATCTCCTCCCAAGTCTCAGTTGGCCTTTCTCTATTCCTCCTCCTATTTAGAACAAGTTGGTCCTAACAAGTAACAACATAGTCAGAAAGTTCAATTACAACAATTTTTACTTCTTGGCCTCAGAATAGTTATGGCATTCAAAAATGAACTCAATCTTCCTTTCCCACTCAAGGTAAGCCTTGGAATCCAAATTTTTCTTGAAATGTTGATATCTTCACATTTATTATGTTCAAGTTGTCATCTTCCTTATTCCCTTATCTTCTATTTCATCCACCCATACTATGATGACTGTTCACTTCAGACAAGTGCACCAGATCACACAAGTAGTATAAAACGGTAAGAACCGAGTATCAAACTCTCGAGGAACTTGTGTTATTTGGTAAGCTATTTCAGCAAATAGGTGTCTGGTGTGTAAAGATAAGTGTGAATATGAATAGGTGTGTCAAATATCAATGCAAAAAGGAAAATCATGCGACAGAAATGATGTGTAAAAACAAGTACAAAACACGTTGGCCTTCCTAATAGGTGCCTGATGCTAAAAAGATATTCTCTATCTAACAATGCTCATGTGTTCCTATGGTGTCTCCTGAGATACTAAACCCAATTCCTTATGATAGTTTAGCCTAATCCTGATCAAGCATCATCCACAGATTTCTCTTGCTAGACTAAACTCAACCAGGATCACATTAAGACACACATACACAACTAAATTATCGCACCCCGATTCCTCGTGATAGTACGACAACTTAGCCCTGTACTATCAAGGACTTTAGAATTATACCAGTTTCCACTGTTGAATGACCCTAACAAAGCACACATCTGTGTGACCAAGGTAAAAGCATACTGGAGTGAAAAGCAGATAACACAGAGAACACACAAAACATCATTAAATAGATAGAAATATATTTACATCAGGTACCTATAGGGAAGATCCAACAGAGGATTTAGCTTTCCATAACCAGGAAGCCATCTTTACAACAAAGAGAAGAACAACATGAAAGATTGCAAAAATACAAGTGGTAAGGATGTCTCCTTCACCTCTAGGATCTCACAATCACTCACAAACTCATCTCAAGCTCTCAAACAGGCTCCTGCTTGAAGCTCTAGTCTCTGCAAATCTTCACATAGCAAAATCTCTATAAACACTCTGGAACTTAGACCTTTCTCTCTCTCTAGAATCTCTAGACATGCAAAGCTCTAAATCCCAGCCCAAACTCCCTTCACAAAATCAGATTTCTGGCTTAAATAGATGGCCTTGTTCGTGCTCGTGCGCTTAGCGCAATTATGGACCGCTTAGCGCGCATTAGTGAATTTTGGCTTAGCGCGTGCCTTTCTCGCTTAGCGGATGGACTGAAGCGGTGCGCTGAGTGAGATGAAGTGGTGCTCTTAGCGAACCTGTACAGCTCATCTTCTTCCAGAGTCTTCCTCGCACTTAGCCTATGAGTGTTGCACTTAGCGGATGCTCGCTAAGCCAGCAGATTGGCTTAGTGAGAAGATGAAAAACAACACTTTTCAAAGCTTGCCTAATTAACCTGAAATTGAGAGAAAATGATTATTAAACACACAAAATGGAAGTACTAAGTATTTATTACCTATACTTAACAGAAAATACTTATAACACTACAAAATAACCATAAATTGGACAAGTTTGATACAATTTACACAAGTTTTATACACAAAAGTTAGTCGTATTCACCGACTAACAACTCCCCCAAATTTATAGTTTTGCTTGTCCTCAAGCAAAAAGAGAACAAATCACTTGTCCTCAAGTGACAATAACGTGCAGTGACTATGTACAAAGGTGTATGCAACAAAAGTTACTGATTGCATGATAAGAGAATGAAGCATTATGTTCTCATCACTTGTCTTTCAGAAAATATGCAGCTATTCAAAGAGAAGAATAAAATGTAAATTGTACTATGAGATGAAGTTAATCATAAGACAGATATTAAGGAAAGTAGCTTAAACCACAATCTCACGGCTACTGTTTCACTCAAGCACAAGTGTTTAAGATATTCATTAATAACAAGTAGCAAGAGGTCCAATCTTTGAATTTCATCTCATGCCATAAAGTCAAAAATGTATAAACAAAATTAGAAGGACTTTCTCAGGCTTCTAGTGAGGCTTGGCTATAAAAATTCATTGGTTTTTCTAGGATTCAAAGGTTTAGATTCTAAGACAGCATAAATCCTAGACTTATCCAAATGATCTTGTGTCATACAAGTAGCTTTCTCACTATCTTTTCCTCTTAATTTGCTTTTGACCTTATTGTAACAACACAATTTTTTCTTTTCTTTTCTTTTCTCTTTTTTTCAACATACAACTTATTTGTTGTGTGTGCTGATGCTTTACCTTTTTCTTTGCATTCTAACTGACTTTACTCACCCAAATTTGGGGTAAATTTTGCGTTGAACCATATGCTCTCCTAGAATCTAAGCAAGGTATCAGGAGATAATCATTTAAGTTCAGGGTTCAATTTATGACAAAATCATTCAGCTTATAAAAGGAGCAAAGGATACAGTTATCTTGCAAGGTAAGCTGTTTGGTCAAAAGGCTTGTGATCGAGGCCGTACTCGAATCAAATAAACATTAAAATGTAGTAACTAGGAAGTGATCCTAGGTCGTTTCCCAACGAGCAATGATAAACCAAATGTTCATAACAAATAGTAGGAAATAGTAACAAAGCGGGGGGGGGGGGGGGGGGGTTGTTTGCTTTTGTAAATTAAATAGCGAGTAAAATTGAATTAGAAAAATATCAGAATTAAAACACGTTGCTTCCCCTTGATTCACAAGCAAGTCTCTTATCCTAGATTGCGAGAATTTATCCTTTATCAGTTTAACCACTTAATCCAACACTAAATTGAATTACTAAGAGAAATTTAACATAAGGCATTCATTATGTGATTAAGCAACACATAAACCAATTACTCATAAACAATCATTAAGCATGAACGTAAATTAAGCACAGAGACAATTAATCAAGCACTGAGCATGCATGAATTAATAGCAACAAATTTAGAGTAATTAGTGAAGAGGAAAAACTGAATAGAATTTAACAATAATAATAGACCCTCAAAGAGAACTGCGCTTGATCCTCAAGAGAAAGCAACGCTGGGGACTTAGCCTTCCATTAATCAATAGATAACGAACTTATAAATTGAAGAACGAAATTTTATTGCTACTAGAATTGCAAAATGGAAAAAAAAATGTCTCAAAGAAAAAGCCGCCTAAAACTAAAAAACGAAAATAGGGGAGAGAGAAGAGAGAGAGGAGAGAGGACCTAAACTAGAACCTTGGTGCTGTTATATAGTTTTTCCAGCCCCAAAGCTTACAAATCTGTTTTAAATCCAAGCCCGTAAATAAAATCAAATCAAATCTAGATAAGATAAGATAAGATAAGATCTAGATGAAATAATATCTAGATGAGATCAAATCTAAATAATATCTAGATAAGATAAGATAAGATCTAATTTTGTAGAATAGAATAGTTTGTCCTCTTCAAATCCATGCCCAATTCTGGATTAAAGCCCAATGCTTCATTAATTCCTGAAATTAGATTAAAAACATCAAATTAGCTTAATGGGCCCAAATAATAAAACTGCCTAATTAATTTCACAATTAAAATTAATCAATACTTAAAATGGTGCAAAAAGGGTTAAGAAATAAGAGAAAATAATGGCACATCAAAACCCCCCATACTTAGCCTTTTGCACTCCTGGGCAAAATGAAATAAAGAACAAAATCCAAGGATATCCGAGAGAGACAAACAAAAACATTTACATATTTCTCAATGAACATCAAGGAATGAAAGGAATGGGTAACATCTAACATGAAGAGATCCCAAGAGTCAAGACATTCGTGAAAATCATCAAAGCAACCCAATCATGGCAAAATAGTTAATCAGCTCAAGAATGAAAAATGATTAAGCCTCACAAGATATACACTCTATCTCTCAAGTGTCTAGGCTACTGTTTACTCTCGACGCACCCATGAAAACAAACACCACATAGACTTGGCAAAATTCTAAAATTGAAAAACAACTTGACAAACACATGCACATGAGGATCAAAAGGTCTTTAAAGGTTGTAATGGGGCCAAGGACAAGGTACGGGAAAAAAATATGGAATAAGTAGCTAAATCCCAAAGGAATAGAGGAGCAATGGGGAATAAGTGGAAATTAAGCACAAGTAGTAAAATCAAACCCTCTAATATCAACAAAATCAACCAAGGCTCCCAAATCAAGTCCTCATAACAAGACCTCATTTATTCAACTTCACTTCTTTTCTTCTTCTTCTTCTTTTTTTGATTGAACAGTACGAAATTGAAGAATTTGCAGAAACTGAATTTTTTTTTATTTTTTCTTTTTGATTTTTTTTAGATTGAACAGTATGAAATTGAAGATTAAAGCAAGAACTAGGAAATATATATATATACATCAAGCATGCCCAAAATAGAACATTAAGCATGGCCAAAAATCATATCTTCCAATGAAACATACCCCCCCCCCCACACTTATTCCTAAAACAATTCCAAAGCTCCAAAATTCCTTAAGGGTAAGGTGATATCATGATTTTTCACTTAAGTCTTGTAATGAGCTTCAAAACAAAGAAAGGGCAACATAGGCTCAAAAGGGCTATCAAACGAATTAATTCAAGGTAAGTCCATTTGGCTAGAAGCTTATAAGAACAAAATTGCCTAAATCATTTCCAAATATGCATGTGAATTAGGAAGCATCAACAAGAATCAAGCCAAGGCTATTGTGCAAGCAATCAATGGGGTAAAACACACCAAAAGATTATGATGATGGATGGCTCAAATTCTCACAAAGGTAAACTTATCACTTTCAAATTGAGCTTTCAAAACTATCATGACATGTAGAGGAAAAACAAGAATTTCAAATCACAAAATGTTAGGAGACTTTTATTTTCAGAACAATTACCCATTACTTGAACATATCCTATAATTCAAAGAAAAACATGCAAATTTAACACAACAAAACTAACAAAATTAAACTAGAACCCAACAAAACTAACAAAATTAAACTAATTTAACACAACTATCAAAACCAAAACCAAAGAACACTCCCCCCCCATACTTAAACAACACATTGTCCTCAATGTAGCATAATTAAAAGATTAAAAGCAATTAAACCATCAAATAGAATCAGACAAATGTAATAAAAGTAAAGAATGAGATAGGAAAGGAAAAACTCCCTAAGTCATGGTGGAGGAAGAGTAGGGTGGAGTAAGGAAGTCTCTTCCACCACTACGTCCACTAAAGAAGGGTTTGTGAGGAATGGCTTAAGTCGGTGTCCATTGACCTTGAAGCTCTTGTGTGTGGAGTCACTTTTGATCTCAACTGTACCATAAGGAAAAACATTAGTAACAACAAAAGCACCAATCCACTTAGACCTCAACTTACCACTCATGAGTCCAAGCTTAGAATTATACAATAACACCTTTTGCCCAACCATGAAGTCCTTCTTAATTATCATGCTATCATGGAACTTCTTGGTCTTTTCTTTGTAGAACTTGGCATTCTCATACGCTTCTAGGCGGATCTCATCTAACTCACTCGGTTGCAACTTTCTTTCCTCACCAGCTTGATCCATAGAGAAGTTGTAGGTCTTCACTGCCCAGTATGCTTTGTGCTCAATCTCCACTGGAAGATGACATGCCTTTCCAAAGACAACCCAATAAGGAGACATTCCTATGGGTGCTTTGTAGGCAATCCTATGTGCCCAAAGAGCATCATCTAGCCTGGTACTCTAATCTTTCCTGCTTGGCTGCACAATCTTCTCTAAAATTCTCTTGATCTCCCCGTTAGAAATTCCTGCCTGTCCATTGGTTTAGGGGTGGTATGGTGTGGATATCCTGTGGACAACCCCATACTTTTTAAGCAAGGCATGCATTGATTTGTTGCAAAAATGGGTTCCTTGATCACTAAAGATTGCTTTAGGTACTCCAAACCTGTAAAACAGATTAGATCTGACAAAATCTACAACAACCTTAGCATCATTAGTTCTAGTGGGCTTGGCTTCCACCCATTTTGAAACATAATCAACTGCAAGGAGAATGTAAACATAAACAAAAGATATAGGAAAAGGGCCCATGAAATCTATACCCCAAACATCAAACACCTCACAAAATAGCATAGGTTGCTGAGGCATTTGTTATCGCCATGTAAGTGCACTTCCTGCTCTCTGACACTGCTCACAAGTGCTACAAATCTTCCACGCATCTTTAAAGATGGTGGGCCAATAAAAGCCACAGTCAAGCACTTTGCGAGTTGTCCTTTGAACACCCAGATGACCTCCCAGTGCGAAAGAATGACAGAATTGCAGGACTGAGTCAGTCTCATGATCTGGAATGCATCGTCTAATGACCTGATCACTGCACAATTTCCACAAGTAGGGGTCATCCCAAATAAAATGCTTAGCATCACTTTTAATTTTATCTTTTTGAGCCTTAGATGCTAAGGGAGGAAAAACAGAAGCAACTAAATAATTGACAATGTTAGTAAACTAGGGAGTAGAAAGAGAATAAAAAATACTACAATATATATAAATGATCATCCGAGAAATCATCCTGAATGGGTGAGTCCTCATCAGACACATGCTCGATCCGACTCAAATGATCAGCAACTAAATTTTGTGCTCCACTCCTATCACGAATCTCCAAGTCAAACTCTTGGAGCCAGAGCATCCATCGGATCAAACTAGGCTTTGAATCAGCCTTCTGCAACAAGTACTTTAAAGCTGCATGATCAGTATAAACAATAATGCGAGTACCAAGCAAATAAGAACGAAATTTTTCAAGAGCAAAAACTATGGCTAGTAGCTCTTTCTCAGTAGTAGTATAATTCGCTTGGGCAGCATCTAAAGTCCTAGAAGCATAATATATCACCCTAGGCAATTTATCAATTTTCTGAGCAAGGACAGCCCCCAATGCATAATTTGATGCATCACACATAATCTCAAAAGGGGCTGTCCAGTTGGGTGCCTGGATGATGGGGGTGGTAGTCAGTGCTCTTTTGAGGCAATCAAAAGCCTCTTTGCATTTATCATTAAAGTCAAACTCCACCTCTTTTTACAACAAGTTGGATAGTGGAAGGGCTACTTTGCTAAAATCTCTTATAAAGCGCCTGTAGAATCCTGGATGACCAAGAAAAGATCGCACCTCTCGCACGCAAGAGGGGTAAGGCAATTGTGAAATAACAAAATTTTTTGCAGGATCTACTTCAATGCCCTTATTGGAAATAATGTGGCCTAAGACTATACCTTGCTCAACCATAAAATGACATTTTTCAAAATTTAGAACAAGGTTAGTTTCAGTGCATCTATTCAAAACCTTTTCTAGACTATCCAAACAAACATCAAAAGAGGCTCCATATACAGTGAAATCATCCATAAACACCTCTATGCAATTTTCTAACAAATCACTAAAAATACTAATCATGCACTGCTGGAAGGTACCAGGGGCATTGCACAGGCCGAAAGGCATCCTCCTATAGGCAAAAGTGCCGAAAGGGCAGGTGAATGTGGTCTTTTCCTGATCCTCAGGAGCAATAGTGATTTGCATATAACCATAAAAACCATCAAGGAAACAGTAGTGAGATTTACCTGCCAGGCGTTCAAGCATCTGGTCAATGAATGGCAGTGGAAAATGGTCCTTTTTGGTATCCTGGTTTAGCCTCCTATAGTCGATGCATACTCTCCAACTGTTCTGCACCCGAGTAGGAATCAGCTCATCCTTCTCTTTTTTATCACGGTGAGGCCGGTTTTCTTCGAAACTACCTGGACGGGACTCACCCATTGGCTGTCGGAGATAGGATAATGGTTCCAACTTGCAAAAGATTGGTTACCTTTTTCTTCACTACATCAAGAATCACCGGGTTGAGTCTTCTCTATGGCTGTCTTACTGGTTTTCCCCATCTTCTAAATTTATTCGATGCATACATGTGGATGGGCTAATACCAGGAATGTCCGCCAGGGTCCAGCCTATAGCCTTCTTATGCTTCTTGAGAACTGATAACAGCTTCTCCTCTTGCTCATCAACAAGGGAGGCAAATATAATTACTGGAAAACTTTTGCTATCATCCAAGTAAGCATATTTTAAATTTGATGGCAGAGGCTTCAATTCTAGTGTGGATGGCTGGATAGTAGTAGAAAGATATGGTTTCTCAGCCTATACCTCATAAAGAATGTCAGAAGTATATGTACTTCCTAAAACATGGTTAGTTCTATCTGACTCTATAAAATCAATCTCAAGAGGTAAAACATCACTAGACATGTAATCAATATCAAATTCAGAATCACTCTCAGCATCAAATTCAGACATATGATCAAGTGCAAATTCAGATTCACTCTCAGCATCAAATTCAGACATATGATCAAGTGCAAATTCAGATTCAATGCATGAAGAGTGACAAACATGCATATTAGAATGAAGATCAGTCATGTATTCATCAACAATATGATCAATTATTTCAACACGAAATACAGAAAGATCTTGAGATGGGTGTTTCATAGCATCAAGAATATTAAAATGAACAGTTATATCACCAAACTCCATAGATAGTGTGCTTGCATATACATCTATCTTAGTTCTAGCAGTTTTAATAAAAGGACTGCCTAGAATGATGGGAACTAATCCTTTAGAAAATCCCTCCTCCATATTTAAAATATAAAAATCAACAGGGAAAATCAGCTCACTAACTCTAACTAAGACATCCTCTATGAAACCAGCAGGATAGGCAACACTTCTATTAGCTAAATGAATTACCACATTAGTTGACTGCAAAGGACCTAGAGATACAAAATTAAAAATAAACAGAGGCATAACACTAACAGAAGCTCCTAAATCTAGCATGGCATTGTCAAACTTATTGTTCCCTATAATCAAAGGTATGCTAAATGTACCTGGATCTTTACATTTTTCAAGGATTTGGGGAACAGATTTACCAATCAATTCGGTGACATTTCTGCCCATACTAATTCTTTCACTTCCTTTATGCTTCCGCTTATTAGTGCATAGCTCCTTCAAGAATTTAGCATATCTTGGAATTTGCTTTATTGCATCCAGCAGGGGTATGTTTACCTCTACTTTTCTAAATGTTTCCAAGATCTCCTTCTCTGCCTCTTCCAGTTTTTTGTTGGAAATTTCTCTTAGAGGGAATGGAAGAGGGATATACTGCTTCTCTTTAGATTCACCTGCATAGAAATTGTTAGGTAACTTACTCTTTACATTTTTGTCATCATTTTTTTCTGGAGTAGAGTGAGGTTGGGCAGGTTCATTTGCTGGTTGAGGTTCTTGACATTGCTTTCCTGATCTCAATGTAATGGCACTCATATTTTTGGGATTCTGGACAGATTGAGAAGGTAATCTGTCAGAATTCTGGGACTGCTGTTGATTTAACTGTGTAGCCAATTGTCCCCTCTGATTAGTTAAGCTCTGAATGGAGGCTTTGGTCTCTTGTCAAAATTGCATGTTTTGCATAGTCATTTGTCTCACAAGTTCTTCAAGGGAAGGTTGCGGTGGAGCCTCAACTGTTTGTTGTTTCTGGGGCTGTTGTTGCTGCTGTATTGGTGGAGGAACATATGGTTTGCTTGGGCCAACAGAATTTTGAAAATAAGGTTGTTGTTGATGCTGTTGTGAAGGATTCGACCATCCAAGGTTGGGATGATTCCTCCACCCGGGATTGTACCTGTTGCTGGAGAGGTCATAATTGTTCTGTTGTGGCTGATTTTGCTACTGAGGTTGAGGAGGTCTGTTGTAGATATTTGTAGCATAAGCTTTAGGCTGTTCAATTGCTTCAGATTGTTGCACAAAAGGGCAAAGGTCTGTGTGGTGGTCGGTAGAGGAGCATAAACCACAGAGTCTGGCGACAGGTGCATACTTTTTATTCATGGCCAGTTGGGTTACTAGGTTAACCAAGGCATCTAGTTTACCTTCAAGCTTCTTAGTCTCGCCTGATGAAGATGAATTTGTGGCTACTTCATGCACTCCTCTAATGACAATAGCATCACTTCTGGCACTAAATTGTTGGGCGTTGGAAGCCATCTTCTCAATTAAATTTCTGGCTTCAGCATGGCTCATGTCTCTAAGGGCTCCACCACTGGCAGCATCTATCATACTTCTCTCCATGTTGCTGAGTCCTTCATAAAAGTATTGGAGGAGAAGTTGCTCAGAAATCTGGTGGTGAGGGCAACTAGCACATAATTTTTTAAATCTCTCCCAGTATTCATATAGGCTCTCTCCACTGAGTTGCCTAATGCTTGAAATATCCTTTCTGATGGTCGTGGTCCTGGAAGCAGGGAAAATTTTTCTAAGAATACTCTCTTGAGGTCATCCCAGCTCGTGATGGACCTTGGAGCAAGGTAATATAGCCAATCCTTTGCCACTCCCTCTAAAGAATGAGGAAAGGCCTTCAGAAATATGTGATCCTCCCGGACATCTGGTGGTTTCATGGTGTAGCAGACAATATGGAATTCTTTCAGATGCTTGTGTGGGTCTTCACCTACAAGGCCATGAAACTTTGGAAGCAAATGGATCAGTCTAGTTTTAAGAACATATGGGACATCCTCATCAGGGTATTGGATGCACAAGCTTTCGTAGGTGAAATCAGGTGCAGCCATTTCCCTTAGAGTCCTCTCATGGGGTGGAGGTTGTGCCATGTTCTCAGAATGTGCAAAATCAGAATGTTCAAAACTATAATGCTCAAAGTCACCAATAACAGAATGCTCAGGATGCTCAAAAGATACTAAATGTTGTCTAACTAATCTATGAAATGTCCTATCATCTATTTTAGGATCAAAGGGTTGTAAGTCAGATGGATTGCCTCTAGTCATACACTACATTCAGCATGCAAAACTAGTTGCCTTCTTATGAAAGTAACAATGTAGGTTTGAACTACAGCTACCATTAAATGATATCCAAATGTCTTGAAATTTTGTGAGCAACCTTATAAAATGATGATATGATAGCACAAAAAATTTCAAATGAAAATTCGAAGTCTAACTATATAAGCTAAAAATGATAAGTTAAGAAAAATAAGAGAATAATACTTGGAAAATAAAAAACTTTTGACAAAATTGCGATTTTTGGAAGACGGAGACCTCAGCCGGCTGCCACAACATGGGAAATTTTTTTCTACCCAAAATACATATATAATAATAGTAATTATGATACCCGGAGCAAAAGTTATGGCCGTTTGAAGTTTTGACAAAAATAAAATTTGCTACTTTTTTGGAACTTTCAAATCTGACCAAACTAAAGGCTCTAGCTATTTTTCCCACAAAATATGGATTAAAAGAATTTACCACAAAAATTCAGCCAAAAATAACAACTCTATCCACTAAAATAAAAAATCCCAAATAATTCAACAAGGGTGGTCGCTAAATCCGTCGCAAAACATTATTCACAGCAAAACACCCAAAACAGAAACAGGAGAAGCGCTTAACAAAAAAACTAAAACAGAACACACACTAAACAAAATACCAAGACACTAAACAACACTAACACACACACTAACACAACACTAACAATTAAACATAAAACACGAAAGAATTAAACACTAACATGACACTAGCTATTATGAACCTTTGGACACTGCTCCCCGGCAACGGCGCCAAATTTGATCAAGGCCGTACTCAAATCAAATAAACATTAAAATTTAGTAACTAGGAAGTGATCCTAGGTCGTTTCCCAACGAGCAATGATAAACCAAATGTTCATAATAGATAGTAGGAAATAGTAACAAAGTGGGGGGGGGGGGGGGGGTTGTTTGCTTTTGTAAATTAAATAGCGAGTAAAATTGAATTAGAAAAATATCAGAATTAAAACACGTTGCTTTCCCTTGATTCACAAGCAAGCCTCTTATCCTAGTTTGCGAGAATTTATCCTTTATCAGTTTAACCACTTAATCCAACCCTAAATTAAATTACTAAGCAAAATTTAACATAAGGCATTCATTATGTGATTAAGCAACACATACATGAATTACTCATAAATGATCATAAGCATGAACGTAAATTAAGTGCAGAGACAATTAATCAAGCACTAAGCATGCATGAATTAATAGAAACAAATTTAGAGTAATTAGTGAAGAGGAAAAACTGAACAGAATTTAACATTAATAATAGAACCTCAAAGAGAACTGCGCTTGATCCTCAAGAGAAAGCAACGCTGGCGACTTAGCCTTCCATTAATCAATAGATAACGAACTTATAAATTGAAGAACGAAATTTTATTGCTACTAGAATTGCAAAATGGAAAAAAAATGTCTCAAAGAAAAAGCCTAAAACTAAAAAACGAAAATAGGGGAGAGAGAAGAGAGAGATGAGAGAGGACCTAAACTAGAACCTTGGTGCTGTTATATAGTTTTTCCAGCCCCAAAGCTTACAAATCTGTTTTAAATCCAAGCCCATAAATAAAATCAAATCAAATCTAGATAAGATAAGATCTAAATTAAATAATATCTAGATGAGATCAAATCTAAATAATATCTATATAAGATAAGATAAGATAAGATCTAATTTTGTATAATAGAATAGTCTGTCCTCTTCAAATCCAAGCCCAATGCTTCATTAATTCCTGAAATTAGATTAAAAACATCAAATTAGCTGAATGGGCCCAAATAATAAAACTGCCTAATTAATTTGACAATTAAAATTAATCAGTACTTAAAATGGTGCAAAAAGGGTTAAGAAATAGGAGAAAATAATGGCACATCAGCTTGTGTATACACAAATTATGGCCTTCATCATATTCTTATTTTACACATATCATTCTGAAATTCAGAGATTCATCCAAAGATTATTACTCACAACTAGTCGTTCACTCACAGAGTAAGGTCACACTCTCACTGGTTTTGGTTCAAGCTTTTCTTTCACAATCAATCTGTCTACTGACTAACAATTCTAAATGCAAGTTCACATTATTGTTCTTTCTTTGTCTAACATACATACTTGCTCAAACTCATGAAAAGAAACACAAATTCCATCAAAATCATGCACTCAATTCAAAATAAAGGCATACACCCATTTTTCACAAAAAGATAAAAGTGTTTTACTGCCATGTCATCAAAAACTAAGTTAAACTGTTCCATATGCTTTAGAATAAGCAAACCAACTATCCAAAAATAAAACTAGCAGTGTGTATAAACATAAAGCAAATACTGTATTAAAACCATAATTAAAATAATAATAAACCAAAAAGCAAAAAGTGTCATCAGGAATCAAAATTCCTATGACTGGTCCTGGGTGTCCTTTGTCTGAACATCCTCCTCATCTGTCAGATGCAATACTGTAGTAGCTAAAGGAGAAGTGTCCATAGCCAGGACTGATGTAGTCGGGTCCTCTGGCATCTCTAGAATAGGAGTGGAGGGGTTTGCTGCATGCTAAGGTGAAGGTATATCCTCCCTTTATGCAGAAGGTTCTGAAGTAGCCTCAAGGGATCGCTCAGGTGTGGCAGCAGCTACCTGTCTCACCTGTGTCTCCTTTGCCTCTTCCCTGTGAAAAGAAGGTTGGGTCCCAGTCCAGGCTACATCTCAGTGAATTGCTCTATTGAAGGAATAGATCCTGGAGGCACCACCACCTATGAACTTTGTAGTAAAATGATCTATCCCCGATGAATGCTCTAAGTCATGGCTTCAAAGTGCTGAGAATCTGTCTGAACTGGGACAGAAGGGGCTGCTGAAGTGGATGCTGGAGTAGGAGCTGCAGAAGTAGAAGGAAGCTCAGTTGGCCTTGCCCTCACCCTCCTAGCCCCTCGAATAGAAACTATTAGATCCTTGAGGTTCCAATAGTTCTTCCTGATGTAGGCCCAGTTATTGACCGAGATCAGGCACTCAAAAGTGAGGCTATCAAAGACAACTCCTCTGGCTCTACATAATGCGGTGATTAGAGCAAGGAACCCAAGTCTAGAAGTGTTAGACTGGGCTATAGAGGTCATCTGGCCAGAGATCAGCGCTCCTATATTCATATCCAAGCGAGAGACTAGGCCAAATATCAGCCTAGCTCTATCCACTATCAAGTCAGAAGTGTGTGATGTGGGGGCCAAGTTGGAGTAGGAGAGGACACTCCAGACCTGAGCTAGTCTAGTCAGATCCTTCCTGAGAATCTTCCCAGGATGGCCCTCTAAGTTCAAGATGAACCCTCATCCAGGTATGCATAAGGCATCCTTTATCTCTCTGTAGTCTGTAGGCAACCTGCAGTATCTAGAGTAAGCGGGTAAGGTCTCCCCTTCAGCTAATACCACAGGTGTCTCCAAGAATATGTTGAGACTGTCAGCATCAATCTTCACCAAATGACCTCTGACTCTCGACTGCTTTGGTGGATGATCCTCGAAACTATATAAATTTGCATAGAATTCTTTCACCAAAGTTAGGTCTATGCTCCCATCGACTAAATTGGTGAGGCATTTAAGGAAATTATGCCTCTCCAATTCAGCCTTAAACTCATCTAGCTCAGAATGATATATTTCTACTTTCATCTCTGGTAAAATGTTTCTCCCCAGAACATTATCTGTGTATCTCGTCCAAGCATCTAAGGAAGAGAATTTCCTTGTGTCATACTGCGCTGTGGGTCTTGAACCAATACTTTTTCTCTTTCTAGAAGCCATCTACAGACAAAGGAATCAAACAGTTGATCAGGACTCAATTTATTAAAAATCAAAATTGAAAAATAAAACTGAAAAAAGACACTGGCCGCTTAGCGAGACATGGTCCGCTTAGCTGGCCTTTGCCAAAAAAACACTACCGCTTAGCGACATGTGGAGCCGCTTAGCGGAAGTTGCAGAAATTGAGCTTCTGCAGAATTGGCTTAGTTGGACAGTGCTCGCTAAGCTGAACATCTGCCGCAAGGATATGCGCTAAGCTCATTAAAGGCTACGCTTAGCGGCACCAACTCTTAAAAAAATTCACTAAGTATTAGGAGCTTAGTGAGCGAAGCTCGCTTAGCTCAGCGGATGCTGTAACAAATCACGCTTGGCCCAGGAAAGCTTGGCTTAGCACGTGGCTATCAACAAAAAATTGTCTAAGCTACCTCGGCTTAGAGATTCAGCCTCGCTTAGCCACAGGTAGTTCAGCAAGAGGATGAGTATTCATCCTCAAAGGATGAACTCGCTTAGCGTGGTAAGCGCGCTTAGCTAGTTCTTCAGAGAATGCCTCTATACAATGAGTACTGATGAACTTGCTTAGCGTAGCATGCTCGCTTAGCGAGTTCATCGCATTTTCCAGAAAACGCAGAAAACATAGTTCATTTTCTTGCACTTTTCAAGCCTCTAAAAGGCATATCAGACATGCAATGTGTGCATCATACTCAATACAGTATACAAGTGTATATAGTCCTAATCTTAAACTAATTCTAACAATACATTAAAACCCTAAAAATCTAAAACTACAAGTGAAGTCTTCTATCCTAAAGATTGGACAAGAAAACAGAGAAAATGCAAAATATACAAATTTTTAGAGAGAGAGAATGCAAAGACGAAGTTTCTGAAATCTGGCAAGTGTAAGTGTAACTGCTATTACACTCACTTAAGCAGTTTTTTGATACTTTCGCTTAGCAGACCGCTGCGCTAAGCAAGCCAAAGAGACATTTGGTTTCTCAACGAGGCTCGCTTAGCGGACCCGCGCGCTTAGCCGACGTTTCAAATTCAAAATAAGTTTTTTTTTTTCACACAGGCTTGACTTAGTGTGAGGATAAGACCGCTTAGCAAGGTTTGTAGATCCGAAAAGCTACAACTCTCGCTAAGCCAAGCTCTGGCCAGCTTAGCTAAAATGATGCATCTTAAGTACAGAGAAGCATGCACTTAGCTAATAAGGACTCGCTTAGCGCTCACATTGCCGCAAGGAATTCAGCTTAGCTGCCACGACTGTCGCTTAGCTTCATGAACCTTAGTTTGTTATGGCCATAAGGAATTTAGCTTGGCAACAATAGATCGTGCTTAGCCAAGGATAAGCTGTAGCTTAGCGATCAGGCTGAAGCTTAGCCGAATTCAGATTGAATTGAAGTTGGCTTAGCTCAGCCTTGGCCAGCTTAGTGGACCAAATCAGCCTCCAATGCAAGGGTTGGGCACTAAGCACTTGAGACTCGCGGCTTAGGGCATGAACAAATATGTGCTTAGTGCAAGGCTTGCGATTAGCGAAAGGACTATTTTTCAGAAATTATTTTCTAATTTATTTTTCAGTCCTTTTTCCAAGAAATTGAAACCCTTATGTTTAAAATTCAAAGATAGGATGATATACTCCTATGTACAGATTATGCAGCAAGTTCCCAATGATCTAATGCATGAAAAACAAAGATAACAAAAATTAAAAACAGGGTTGCCTCCTAGGAAGCGCTTCTTTAACGTCATTTGATTGACGTTTTTACCTCACTGGGTGATCTTATGTTTTGGTTCTTACTTTCAGAACCTCTTGACCTCCTTCCATTACCTGTAAGCAAACATTGTGTTCTGGAGCATGCTTGTTTTCAACAAACAAATCAAAATCAATTTTCTGATCTTCAAAACCTAGCTCCAGCTTCCTTTTCCCTATATCAACTATGCAGCTTGCGGTCAACATTAATGGCCTTCCCAATATTACAGGGATGTCAGTATCTTCAGAGATATCCATTACCACAAAGTTTACTGGGAAGATAAAATGTTTTACTCTGACCAACACATCTTCAATTACTCCATATGGTCTGGTAATGGAGCGCTCAGCTAATTGTAAAGTCATTCGAGAGGGCATTATTTCCAACTCTCCCAATCTTCTGCAAATGCAGAGTGGCATCAAATTGATACTTGCTCCCAGGTCAATAAGAGTTTTTCCCACATTGACTTCTCTAATTGAACAAGGAATAGGTACACTCCCTGGATTTTTATGCTTGGGTGGAAGGATCTGTTGGATCACAGCACTGCAATTTCCTTCCACTATGATGTTTTCCTGATGAATATATTTAGGCTTTCTTGTTAACATATCTTTCAAAAATTTAGAGTAGAGTGGCATCTGCTGCAAAGCTTCTCCGAAGGGCATGGTTATTTCCAGTTTCCTGAAAATATCTAAAAATTTTGCCAGATGACGATATTTTTTTTTCTTGGAAGGTACCACAGGATATGGTACTTCCACACCTTCATCCACAGCTTTTGCACTCCTACTCTTCTTTGCATTATTATTATTTTTTCTTCTTTTTTCATTTTTTTCATTTTCTATTTCTTTTTCTACTTCTTTTACTTTTTCTTGGTCCTTCAATTCTTTATTCTTGACCATTATTTGTTCCTCTTTTTCTTGATTACTTTCACCTCTCACCTCATTTTTCTTGCCATCAGTACTTTTTTTGTCAGCAGTTTTCTTCTTATACACAACACTATCCTCATCCTCAACCTCCAGAAACCTTTTACTCCTTGTCATCACAGCTTTGCATTCCTCCTTGGGATTTTGTTTTGTATTTGCCACAAAACTATTTGATGACTTGTCAGATATCTGCTTGGCCAGTTGTCCCACCTGGACCTCAAGGTTCTTCAGTGCTGACTCAGTGCTTTTATGATTTGACATTGTTACCTGCATAAACTGAGTCAAGGTCTCCTCTAGCTTAGTTGTTGATCGAGGCCATACCCGAATCAAATAAACATTAAAAATGTAGTATCTAGGAAGTGATCCTAGGTTGTCTCTCAGTGAGCAATGATCAACCAAACGCTCATAACATATGTTAATCAAACAGTAATGAAGTGGGGGGGTTGTTTGTTTTTGTAATTTAAACAGTAAGCAAACTTGAATAAGAAAATAACAGAATTAAAACATGTTGTTTCCCCTTGATTCAAAAGCAAGACTCTGAGTGGAGGCTCTTGTTTCTTGCTGAAATTGCATATTCTGGATGGTCATTTGCCTCACTAACTCCTCTAAAGAAGGTTGAGAAGGGGCCTCAGTTGCTTGTTGTCTTTGTTGTTGTTGCTGCTGCTGCATTGGAGGAGGAACATATGGCCTGCTTGGACCAGCAACATTTTGGAAATGAGGGACATCCTGTTGTTGTTGTGGAGGACTTGCCCATTTTAGATTTGGATGATTCCTCTAACCTGGATTATATCTATTGCTTAAAAGATCATAATTATGCTTCTGTTGTTGGTTTTGCTATTCAGGGGGTCTATTATAAATGTTTGCAGCATAAGCTTTAGGTTACTCATTGACTCCAAATTGCTGCAAAGAAGGACAGAGACCTGTATGGTGATCTGTAGAAGAACATAGACCACAGACTCTTGTAACAGGTGCAGATGCAGATTTCTAATTCATGGCAAGCTGAGTTACTAGGTTGACCAAGGCATCAAGTTTTCCCTCGAGCTTTTTATTTTTAGCAGATGAAGATGAATCCATGGCCACCTCATGGACTCCTCTAAGGACAATAGCATCATCTCTTGCACTGAATTGTTGGGAGTTGGAAGCCATTTTCTCAATCAAATTCCTAGCCTCAACAGGAGTCATATCACCAAGAGCTCCACCACTGGAAGCATCAATCATACTCATCTCCATGTTGCTAAGTCCCTCATAGAAATATTGCAGGAGTTGCTCAGAAATCTGGTGGTGAGGGCAGCTTGCACACAATTTCTTTAATCTTTCCCAATACTCATACAAGCTCTCTCCACTAAGTTGCCTGATGCATGAAATGTCTTTTCTGATGGCAGTGGTCCTAGATCCAAGAACACCCTCTTAAGGTCATTCCAGCTGTTAATGGACCTGGGAGCAAGGTAGTACAACCAATCTTTCGCCACTCCCTCCAGAGAATGAGGAAAAGCTTTTAGAAAGATATGATCTTCCTCGACATTAAGGGGTTTCATTGTGGAACAGACAATATGGAACTCTTTAAGATGCTTATGAGGATCTTCACCTGCAAGACCATGAAACTTGGGAAGCAAATGTATTAGTCTAGTCTTGAGAACATATGGAACATCCTCATCAGGATATTGAATGCACAAGCTTTCATAAGTGAAATCAGGTGCAGCCATCTCCCTAAGAGTCCTCTCACGAGGTGGAGGTTGAGCCATGTTCTCAGTATGAAAATTAGTAGTTGAATGCTCAAAATCATAATGTTCAGAATCACCAGCAACAGAATACTCAGAATGCTCAAAATGATCGAAATGCACAGAATGATCAGGATGCACACTATGCCTAACTAATCTATGAAAGTTTAGAAAAATAGGACAATAATACTTGAAAAGTAAAAAAAAAAAACTTAGTAAACAACTGATTTTTCATGTTTGGGAAACCCCAACCGGTTGTAGCGGGTTGTCATAGTATGAGAAATTTTTTTCTACCCCAAATGCATATATAATAATAGTCATTCTGATAACCAGAGCAAAAGTTATGGCCGTTTTAAGTTTTGCTAAAAACAAGTTCCCAAATTTTTTGAATCTCTTAAATTCAGCCACAACAAGTGCTTCTGGTATTTTTCACACAAAATATGGATCAAAAGAAACTACCACACAAAAAATCAGTCAAAAATAACAACTCTAACTATTAAAACAAAAATCGTCAATTAAATTGTAAAATCAGTCGCTAGTTCTCAGTCGCTAATCACTGTTCACTGCATTACACAAAACTGAAACAGGGAAGCGCTAAATAGGGGACGTTATTCAAATGCAAAACAAAACAATACACAAAACAAAACAACACACACTCATAACACTAAACAACAGAGCTACACACAAAACAACTAAACACTATTATGAACCTTTGGACCACTACTCCCCGACAACGGCGCCAAATTTGATCGAGGCCGTACCCGAATCAAATAAACATTAAAAATGGAGTATCTAGGAAGTGATCCTAGGTCGTCTCTCAGTGTGCAATGATCAACCAAACGCTCATAACATATGTTAATCAAACAGTAACGAAGTAGGCGAGGGTTGTTTGTTTTTGTAATTTAAATAGCAAGCAAACTTGAATAAGAAAATAACATAATTAAAACATATTGTTTCCCTTTGATTCAAAAGCAAGTCACTTATCCTAGGTTACGAGAATTTATCCCTAATCAGTTCAACCACTTAATCCAACCCGAAATTAATTGACTAAGTGAAAATTAACATAAGGCTGTCATTATGTGATTAAGCAACACATATACCAATTGATCCTCTCACATGTCCATTAAGCATGAACGAAACTGATCATTAAGCGTGAACGTAAATTAAGCACAGAGACAATTAATCAATCACTAAGCATGCATGGATTAAAGCAACAAACACAGAGCAATTGGTGAAGGGGAAAAACTGATCAGAATTTAATAGTAATAACAAAACCTCAAAGAGAGAGTTGTGCTTAATCCTCATGAGAAAACAACACTGGAGACTCAGCCTTCCATTAATCAGCAGAAACAAAAACGAATTCAAGGGCAGAAGCAAAAAAGGAAATTGCAATTTGAAGCAGAAAATGAATTTTGATTGCTACATGAACAGTGCACGTGAACAGTAACACGAAACTGAAAAATGCAAAACCCTAAAATTTTCTCCTATGCCAACAGTCTCCTTCTACTAAAACCCTGGTGCTGTTATATAGGTCATCAGCCCCAAAGCATACAAATCTGTTTTAAGTCTGTCATACCCTAATTTCGTCCGGGGACCATCTGTTTGTTGGGATGCAACCCTCGTTTGACCACTTCGAGGTACTTGATACCCATCGTTAGACAAAACGTGAAGTTCCATGACATGCCGGAAGTCAAAAGGAAGCATTGTTGCACAATCTGTGAAGTTTCGTGACTTGCCGGAAGTTAGAAGGAAGTGTTAAAGCGTAAACCGTAAAGTTCCGTAACATTCCGGAAGCAAAAGAGGGGACGGTTGCGTAATCCGTAAGGTTTCGTGACATTACAGAAAGAAAACATGTATCGTTACGTAATTCGTAAAGTTCCGTAACGTTACGGAAAAAGAATCAGCAAAAAAAAAAGCAAAAGGGGAGTGTATTTATTAAACAGGGTGTGTAAATAAAAAGGAGTGCATTTAGCAAAGGGGAGCGGGTGAACTTATCAAGATCCTCCACGTTTTGTTGGAAAATGGTTTCCGAAGCTTCTGTAAAATTCCTAAAACTTTGAGTAAGCCTATTTCACTTAATATTGGTGAAATAGAAGAGGAAAAAGAGGGAAATCAAGTGCTATATGCTTGCTTAAAGCTTCCGTAAAATTTCTAAAACCCTAAATAAACATATTTCACTTAATATGGGTGAGAAGGCAGAGAAAAAAGAAGAAAGTCAAGTCCTATATGCTTCCGTAAAGCTTCTGTAACTTTTCCGTAAAATTACGAAAGAAAGGGGGGTGAACTTATCAAAATAGGGGGTGCAAATAACAATTTTGAAATTTTGAATTTGAGCCTTTCAGAGTATTTTCGAAGCAGGATTGCTTCTGGAGGAAGCAACCCAGCTCACCTGGGCGTGCTGGGTGGCAACCTCCTCCCCCTTTTTCCTATAAATAGGCAAAAGGGGTTGTTCTAAATATCCCTCAGCCCGCTGGCTATGTATTTCAGCTGTTTTGGGTGGAAAAAATTGTTTCCATGAAGAAAATCCAAGCTGAGGTACTGCTGAACGCTTCCAAGATGTTTCCCTGAGCGAATCCGTGAAGGTTTTCTGTCGTTCTTCACCGTTCTTCATTCATTCTTCGTTCTTCAACGGGTAAGTTTTTGAATCCGAGACTTTCAATTCATTTCTTATTTTTTTTGGCTTTCATCTTTATTTCGTTCATTTTCGGTTTTCTTTTCTTCCGTCTTTAACGCGCTTTTATCGTTTATTTAAGCCGTTTTCTCACCTAATAAATGATAAAATGAATTTCAACCGATCATCTGTGTTGTAATATCGTTTAATCACTTTTAAAACAAAATCTAACCGATCGTTCACATTGTAACCTCGGTTAAACAAAAAAAAAAAGCAAAATAATAATAAAATAATCAAAATATCTTGAAAAATAATAATAAAATAATCAAAATATCTTTGAATAAAATAATCAATTGACTAATAACCAAAGTGAAACTAAGGCTAAAATCAACTCACAAATCAAGCTTTGTCCGCAAAAGTCACTTAAAACCATTTTAAGGTCCAACGCCTTACACGGTCCTCTTTGCTTTTATCGGTTAACATGGACCGTTCAAAAGCATAAAATCAACATGTAACTTTACCGCTTTTGCAAGAACTACGTAGGTCTAATTTCCTCATCGCAATTGAGGATGCGTAGGAGCAAAAGCCCCGCTTTTGTCGACCACCCCAAGAGATCGTTAATGGTCCAACGCCTTAACGTTTCTCTCCTTTCAAAACCAAGAGATCGTTAATGGTCCAATGCCTTAAACGACATTTGTTCAGTTAAAATATATATTGCAAAAAAAGATAAAAAATAATTTAACCAACGTTTAGTTCTCGAAGAACTACGTAGGTCTGATTTCCTTACCACAATTGAGGAATACGTAGGAGCAAGGGACACACCCTTGTCGACCACAAAAAAATAAAAAATATAAAAGGTACAAAAAGACATAAAGACGTAAAAGGGAACATAAAACAAATTGAAGTCATGTTTGCACACTTGATTAAAGGTTGTCGTCCCTTGTGACGGACGCGTGGGGTGGTAATACCTTCCCCGTGCGTAAATACAACTCCCAAACCTTTCACTTAAAGTTCGTAGACCACGCCTTTTCCGGTTTTTCTGACGTTTTCCTCGAATAAACGTTGGTGGCGACTCCGAGCATCTTCCTCCCATGGAAGACGCACCCGTAAGCCTCGCGTCGCCCTCCCGCCGAAGGGTAGGTTGCGATAGTTGACGACTCCACTAGGGACTATTGTTAGAGAATTAGGTCAATCAATCAGTGTGCTTTCTTTACTATGACTTCCCTTTTGTTCTTGTTCTTTGTCTATTTTTTCTTATGTTCTTGTGTATATAAACTCTTTTGATGCTTTTAGTGTGTTTTAAAATGTATGCATGAGGTAAATATTTATTCATTTGGTGCACACAAACACCAACACTATTTGCACACACGGTGAGTGGAAAAAGGGCCATATACTCGGGTTCGTGGGAACATAAGGAGTGGAGGTGAATCTATGATCATGCTAGGTCTCCGACTTGCTTGATTACAGTGAACCCTCATCTAGAGTTTTTCTCTTTAACAACATGTTGTTGCTAGTAGTCCCTACTGCTGCAATATGTTCTTCGAATGGGATGATACCTCTAGAGACCATCAAGAGAGATACGACCACCTTGGGAACTATCACTAAAAGCCCTTTTAGCTCCCTCCCATATAGGTCCCTAAAATAGGAACACGGAGCAAGCACGCTGCGTGCCATTTTTCACACTGCCATGCATGTAGTCAAATGTCGTGTACCCCTTTGATTATATTTGTTTGTGGATAGTGTCGTACTATGCACATTCCCATGTTGTGCCTTATCATGCACGGGTTTCGTCTTGATCCCCTCTCTTTGGCAAACCAACGGAAGGTCCGTGTCACCTTCTTAAATACATACGTCGGGCGCCGTGCTCCCCCAAGACGTTGTATTTAAGAAGGAGACAATTTCTCGGGCTCCCGTATTCATAAATTGCATCTGTGTCATATGCATTTCTTCATGCATTCATCCATTCCACCCATGATAGATGTCAGAGTTTTGATTCGCACTGGGTTTTGTTTCGCTTTAGTAAAACATGGGAACAAATCAAACCGGAAAAAGGTTTTGTTAAGTCAAGATTAAGGGCCTAGATATCACCAGCATTAAGGAGTTGGGGCGGTTGATGGGACCTCTCCAAATGCAAGCCTTCCGCAAGGTGTACAGAAAGATTTTAGATTTGACCATAGCAAAGATATCCACGGAATTCGTTGTATCACTCACCCAATACTATGACCAGCCTTTGAGATGCTTCACGTTTGGAGACTTCCAATTAGTATCGACAGTTGAAGAATTTGAGGAGATTCTAGGATGTCCTTTTGGGGGAAGGAAACTGTATCTTTTCTCCGGGTTTCTTCCCTCCTTGAGTAAGATTGCAGTTGTGGTCAGGGATTCGGAAAGAGAATTGGATTGTGAAAAGCAAACTCAAAACAGCGTAGTGGGCCTACCACAAAAGTACTTAGAAGGCAAGGCAAGGGATATGGCGAATCAAGAAGAGTGGGTCCCGTTTATGGACATATTAGCATTGCTAATCTTTGGGGTTGTCCTCTTTCGAAACATGGATGGTTTGGTGGACCTAGCCGCAATTGATGATTTCCTTGCATATCACCATAGCAAAGAAAGCCCGATGGTAGCTATCTTGGCAGACTTATTTGACACATTTGACCGAAGGTGCGAGAAGAGTAGCGCACGGATCATCTGCTGTTTACCCGCTCTTTGTGTATGGTTGGTTTCACACCTATTCCAATAAGACATAAGGCATCCATGTCCGCTCCGAAGCCATCGCTCGTGTGTCGAAAAGAGAAGAGTAGATTGGGACCAACACTTGGCTAGGATAGGAGGTAGAACAATCAGCTGGTTTCCTCGATGGAAGGAAGGAAAGGAGGGAGTCCTCTTCTCATGTGGGGACTACCCAAACATCCCGTTGATAGGGACAAGGGGTTGTATTAACTACAATCCCGCACCTCATGAGGGGAGCACCAGTGGAAGAGAGCCTCTCTCCTTTCCTTGTGAGAGATTTCGGCGCGCAAAGTTTCAAGATTATACGAAGAGTCCATAAGGCGTGGGAAAGCCCGTTAAGGAAAGATAAAGAACTTAGGGGCATCCGTAATGGCATCATCGGTGGTTATCATGAATGGCTGAAAGTTCGTACACGAGGGTTAGATTGGCTTTCCAAGTTAAAGATTATCGACGAAATGAACTTCGAAGCTTCGGAAGAGGATGAAGAAGTCCGAGCTCTAAAAACAGAACTAGGAAAAGCAATACTTGCCAAAGAAAAATTCAAGTTAGTCACTACAGACGTCCGGAAATAGTGTGCCGGGTTACGAGAAGAAAATGCAGCTACCGCAAGAGCCCTTGAAAGAGAAACCAAGAAGGCTCGCAAGGAAGAGCATGGTCGAGACAAATTTTGTGGAGCTTTGTGGGGCAGCAACAATGAGCTCAAGCTTCGAAGGGAAGAGAGAGACCGGTCACAAGCACATAGCATTGTCTTGAAAGAGGAGTTAGCTGCTTGCTCAAGGTCCAAGAGAAACTTGTCTCAGCGTTTATCCGAGACAGAGACCAACATGTTAGCCATCGTCAGCAAGTACCAAGAAGAATTAAATGTAGCCACGACCCACGAGCACAAAGTGGCGGATGAGTATGCCCGAGTGTAGGCGGAAGAGGAGGCTAGAGGGAGGGTGATCGACTCGTTACATCAAGAGGCAACAATATGGATGGATCGATTTGCTCTTACTTTGAACGGGAGTCAAGACCTTCCCCGATTGCTAGCTAAGGCCAAAGCAATGGCGGACACCTACTCCGCCCCCGAGGAGATCGATGGACTTCTGGGCTATTGTCAGCATATGATAGACTTAATGGCCCATATAATTAGAAACCGCTAGGAAGTTTGTATTGTCGCTCAGATCTTGACTAGTTATAAACTTTCTGAATAAAATGAGTTTATCCCGCGTTTTTACTCCAAAGATCAGTGTGAATCAAATCACTCCCGCATTTTATCTCTAGCATGCATTCATATCATGCATCGCATAAGCATCTCTTCATGGCATTATAATAAACATATCGTTTCTGCATTTTTCCGTTATCATATTCCAGCATCACATTTTGCATGAGTCATTGCATCATCATGCATATGCGTTCAACATACTTTTTGTTCTACGAACTGCATACCTTTTGTTTTCATGTTCGCTCATGCATGATCCTTTCATTTTCCTCTGCAAAACAAAAACAAAAAGGGAAGCATGAAAATTCATGATGCATTCTTAGTTGCATATATTCGGTACCATGAGCCAACCATGTTGGGATCATAAACCCATTTCACTTAAAAACAAAATAATTGAACATGGTACCTAATGCATGGTTAACTAAGAAAATATGTTTCTTCGGGCATCTCAATCCATCTCATACGTGTTCCCGAGTCTTTCATCTCTGTCATACCCTAATTTCGTCCGGGGACCTTTGCTTGATGACATGCGACCTTTCTTTGGTCCTTGTGAGGTGCTTGGCACCCATCATTAGGCAATTTGTGAAATTCCAGGACATGCCGGAAAACTGAAAAAATATTGATGCACAATCCGTAAATTTCCGTGACACACCGGAAATCAAATGGAAGCATCGTTGCATAATTAAGTGAGGCTCCGTAACATTCCGTGAGTCAAAAAGGGGATGATTATGTAATCCGCAAGGCTCCGTAACATTACGGAAAGAAAACAAGTATCGTTACGAAATTCGTAAGTTTCAGTAACTTTACGAAAAAAGAATCACCAAAAAAAGCAGAGGGGGGTGTACTTAGTAAAAATGGGGGTGCAAATAGCACCCAGGCCCACTTGGGCCCTCCAGAATATTCCTCCAGAAGGCTGTTGCTTCTGGAGGAAGCAACCTGGCTCGCCTGGGCGAGCTGGGCGGCAACCACCTCCCCTATTTTGCTATAAATAGGGGAGGAAGTGAAGAAGAAAAGGGTTCAGCCCCTTTGGCACTTCTCTCTCTTTCGAATTTGCTTGGAAAAATTGTTTCCGTGAAGAAAATCTAAGCCGAGGCGCTTCCGAAACGTTTCCGTAACGTTTTCCGTGAGAAATTTCGCAAAGGTTTCAACCGTTCTTCGACGTTCTTCATTCGTTCTTCATCGTTCTTCGATCTTCAACGGGTAAGTACCTTGAACCAAGCTTTTCGATTCATTCTATGTACCCACGGTGGTCCCCATTGTGTTTTGTGTATTTTTATTCCCGTTTCATTTACTTTTTATACCCCCTGTTGACGTGCTTAAGCCATTTTACTTAAGTCGTTTCTCGCTTAACTTAAAAATAAAATAAATTTCCACCGAACGTTTGAATTGTATTATCCGTTAACTTCGGTTAAAATAAATTCCGACCATTCGGTCGTGCCGTAACCACGTTGGAAATCAAAAAGAAGTAAAAAATAATATAATGATCAAAAAACATCTTTTAGCAAAATAAAGCGGAAAATCAATCGGACGTTTTCTCTTTGGGATTTCTCATTCTTAATTGAATTGACTAATAACTAAGGTGAAACTAAGGCTAAAATCAACTCGCCAAGTCAAGCTCGTCCACAAAAATAGGATTTGTCATTTCAATTTCTCACTAAGTAAAAATGGATCATTTTTAAGGTCCAACGCCTTAAAATGATCACCTCTTGATTAAAAAAGAATCACTTGATAAGAAAGAACTACGTAGGTCTGATTTTCTCATCCCAATTGAGGAATACGTAGGAGCAAAGGGAAACACCCTTGTCGACCACAAAAAGAGAAAAAAATATAAAAAGGGTATAAAGGATATAAGGACATAAAAGGGAACGTAAAAATCAAAGTCATGTTTGCACATTCGATTAAAGGCTGCCGTCCCTTGTGACGGACGTGTGGGGTGCTAATACCTTCCCCGTGCGTAAATACAACTCCCGAGCCTTTCACTTAAAAGTTCGTAGATCGCGTCTTTTCCGGTTTTTTCGACGTTTTCCTCAAATAAACGTTGGTGGCGACTCCGCGCGTATTCCTTTCGTGGAACACGCATCGCACAAGTCACGCGTTGCCCTCCCGCCGAAGGGTAGGTTGCGACAGTTGGCGACTCCACTGGGGACTGTTTTTAGAGAGTTAGGCCATTTAATCTTGTGCAATGTTTTACCGTGACTTACCCCTTTGTTGGTTTCCCTTCATTATGTTCTTGTGTATATAAACTCTTTGTTGCTTTTAGTGCGTTTTAAAATGTATGCATGAAGTAAATATTTATTCATTTGATGCACACAAACACTAACACTATTTGCACACACGGTGAGTTGAAAAAGGGCCCTATACCCGGGTTCATGGGAACATAAGGAGTGGAGGTGAATCCGTGATCATGCTAGGTCTCCGACTTGCTTGATTACAGTGAACCCTCATCTAGAGTTTTTCTCTTTGAAAACATACTGTTGCTAGTAGTCCCTACTGCTGCAGTATGTTCTTCGAAGGGGATGATACCTCTAGAAACCATCAAGAGAGATATGACTACCTTGGGAATTATCACTAAAAGCCTAGTTAGCTCTCTCCCTTATAGGTCCCTTAAATAGGGGCACGGAGCAAACACGCTGCGTGCCATTTTTCACACTCCCATGCATAAGTGTCACGTACCCTTTTGCTTGTATTTTGTGAATATTGTCATACTGTACATTCCCGTGTTGCGCCTTTCGCATATGCATCACGCACATTGGAAAACCAACGGACGGTCCGAGTCACCTTCTTTAATACATACGTCGGGCACTTTGCTACCCCAAGATGTTGTATCTAAGAAGGAGACAATTTCCCGGGCTCCCGTGTTAATAAATTGCATCTGTGTCATATGCATTTCTTCATGCATTCATCCATTCCACCCATGATAGATGTCGGAGTTTTGATTCGCACTAGATTTTATTTCACTTTAGTAAAAGATGGGATCAAGTCAAAAGCCTTCGCTTAAAAAGAGGTTCTATCAAGTCAAAATCAAGAGCTTAGAGGTCACTAGTTTACGAGAGTTGGGGCAATTAATGGGTCAACTTCAACGGCAAGCCTTCCGCAAAGCCTATGGTAAGATTTGGGACCTAGCTAGGGTAGAAGTCTCCATGGAACCGATTGCATCCCTTTCCCACTATTATGACTAGCCCCTAAGGTGCTTCACATTTGAGGACTTCCAGCTAGTGCCGACTGTGAAAGAGTTTGAAGAAATCCTGGGATGCCCACTGGGAGGAAGGAAGCCATATCTTTTCTCTGGGTTCTATCCCTCCACGACAAGAGTTGCCAAGGTAGTGAAAATCTCAGCACAAGAGTTGGACCGTGTAAAGCAAAACAGGAATGGGGTAGTCGGAGTACCAAGGAAGTGTTTGGAGGAAAGGGCAAAGGCCTTGGCAAATCAAGGCGAATGGGCTTTCTTTTATTGACATCTTGGCGCTTTTGATCTTTGGAGTTGTCCTCTTTCCGAATATGGAAGGGTTAGTGGACCTAGCAGCGATTGACGCTTTCCTCGCCTTTCATCATGGCAAGGAAAGCCCGGTCGTCGCCATTTTGGCCATGTATGACACGTTCGACTGGGGATGTGAAAAGAGCAGCGCAAGAATTGTTTGTTGTGCACTGGCTCTCTATGTGTGGCTGGTTTCACACCTTTTTTCTCCAAGAAGGTAGGCCCGTCTATCCGCTACAAGGTCACTGCTCGTGCGTCGAAAAAGGAAAGGCGAATTGGGACCAACTCTCGGCTAGCATGGAGGGGCGTCTGTTAATTGGTTCCCTCGCTAGAAGGAAGGAAGAATCAGGATTCTATCTTCATGCGAAGGATGTCCAAATGTTCCCTTGATGGGAACAAGGGGTTGTATTAATTATAATCCCGTCCTCGCCAGAAGACAGCTTGGCTACCCCATGAGAGGAGTGTCATCAGACGAAAGCATCACGCCTTTCATCGCACGGGGTTTCAGTGACCCCAATGCGAGGGTACTCTAAGGAGTTCACAAGGCCTGTGATGCGGTGTGAAGAAAGGACAGAGAGCTTAGGGGAAGCAGTAATGGGAGCATCGGCGGCTATCATAAGTGGCTGAGAGTCCGGACACAAGGATTGGATTGGCTCCCAAATCTAAAGACTATGAGAGATGATGAGGTTAAAGCTTCAGAAGAAAGTGATGAGGTACAAGCCCTAAAGGCAAAGCTTGAAAGAGCCCGGGTAGTCGAAGAGAAGTTCAAGTCCATAGCCATCAAAGTCTGAAAAGAGTATGATGAACTAAGGGACATCAATATGGCCACCGCTGAAGCCTTGGAACAAGAAACCAAGAAGGCCTGAAAGGAAGAACACGACCAAAGCAAAGTTTTGAGGGGCTTTATAGGGCAGCAATAGTGAGCTCAAGCTCCGAAGAGGTGAAAGGAATCATCACGGGTCAAAGGCATGATCTTGAAGGACGAGCTAAAGGCTTGCCTTAGGTCGAAAAGAAATTTGTCCCAACAGTTAAGCGAGACTGAAGGGAATATGTGGGCCATCATCGATAAGTTCAAAGAGAAGCTAAATCTAGCAGCGACTCACGAGCAAAGGCTAGAGGATGAGTACGCCAAGATATCAGCAGAAAGGGAAGCAAGGGAAAGGGTAATTGATTCATTGCACCAAGAGGCAACAATGTGGACGGACCGATTTGCTCTTACTTTGAACAGGAGTCAAGAACTTCCCCGATTGCTAGCCAAGGCCAAAGCAATGGCGGACACCTACTCCGCCCCCAAGGAGATCCACGGACTTCTCAGCTATTGTCAGCATATGATAGACTCAATGGACCATATAATTAGAAACCGCTAGGAAGTTTGTATTGTCGCTCAGATCTTGACTAGTTATAACTTTTTGAAAAAAATGAGTTTATCCCACATTTTTACTCCAAAAATCAGTGCGAATCAAGTCACTCCCGCATTTTATCTCTAGCATGCATTGTATGTTGGTCTCGTCCTTTGTCACGGGAAGCCGGAAGGTCCATATCACCTTCTTAATTGTACACATGGGGCACTGCGCCCCCAAATGCGCAAGTAAGAAGAGATAATTTTTCGGGCTCTCGTGTCCGTAAAATGCATTCATATCATGCACCACATAAGCATCTCTTCATAACATCATAATGAACATATCGTTCCTGGATTTGTCCGTTATCATATTCCAACCTCACATTTTGCATGAGTCATGGCATCATCATGCATATGCGTTCAACAAACTTTTTGATCTGCAAAATTGCATACCATTTGTTTTCATGTTTGCTCATCCTTGCGTTTTCCTCTACAAAACAAAAACAAAAAAGGGGAAGCGTGAAAACTTCACACTACATTCTTAGTTGCATGTGTTAGGCACCATGAGCCAACCATGTTGGGATCATAAACCCATTTCTAAAAAAAAACACACACAACAACAAAACAAAATAATTGAACATGGTACCTAATGCATGGTTAACTAGGAAATGGTGTTTCTTCGGGCATCTCAATTTCATAATTACATTTTCCATGCATAGCTTAAAGTATGCCCGAGTCATTCATCCCTATGAGATGTTGTTGAAGTATTGGCGATCAGAATTGCCATTCCTTGGATTATAGGGTTGAACCAAGCTCATGCTTTTACAAAAAGGTTCATCAAGTCAAGTTGAAATATGGAAGTAACCGTCTTGCAAAATTGGGGCAAAAGATGAATCGAGTCACATCACTGCTTCATCTACTGCCAAACATATTTAGGATTGTTGATGTCCTTGTTACTTCCAGTTTCACTTTGACAAAGATGTCATGGACCATGTTGAAAATCTAAATTGATTCAACCCCATATCCTGCGTAAAAATTCGCAATACTTCAACTGTACATCATTCGCATACATCCATGCTTTTCATTGGTTGCATTGCTCATTGCATTCTTTCCTTGAAAAATAAAATAAAATAAAAAATGAACTTAATCATTGTTATCAAAAGGAAAAAAGCATGCTTTACGGCGCCCTTACCGAACTCGTGCTAGAGCTAGAGTAATGGGTGAAGCAGAGGAGGTGCAAGAGAAGATGAAGGCCGAAATGGAGGCCATGAAAGAGCAAATGGCCATAATGATGGAGGCCATGATGAGCGTGAAGAAGATAATGGAAGCCAATGCGGTTGCAATTGCCGCTACCAGCGTTGTTGCTAAGGTGAACCTGATGTCCCCATCCGGCATCAACCAAATGAATCATCCAACCTCAGATATGGTAGGCAAAGATTTGGGAAGTACAGGCAGCCCCCATGATGTGCAAATTCAAAACGAGCACGCCTTCCTGCCATATGGCTTACCTCTCAACTATACGCCACCCAATGTGGCGTACAGTCCCAATAAGAATGTCAATAACTCCACTCCTATACCCATTGAGAGCCAACAACCCCGAACTGATCATGCACATGTCTCTTAAACCGTGGAGGAGACGCATGAAATTCCCCACCACGATCTAGCGAATTCGAGCCTTGCCTCGGATATGCCGCTGAAGGGCAAGTAGTTGGTGGTGTATCCCTGCAAAACATTTTGGAGGGCCCTCAGTGTCACCCACAACCACAACCCTCACATTCCACAGCGGTTAAAAACCCTCATGCAATGGCAGAAATGGGAAAGAGGAAAGGCTCAGGGCCATTGAAGGAGGTAAAGATTATGCCTTTCCTAACCTAGAAGAGTTGTTCCTAGTACCCAATATCATCACCCCTCCCAAGTTCAAGGTGCTGGACTTTGACAAGTACAAGGAGACTACTTGCCCCAAGAACCATCCAAAGATGTATTGTCGGAAGATAAGGGCATACGCAAAGATGAGGAACTGCTAATACATTTCTTCCAAGAAAGTCTTATTGGGGTAGCTGTTACCTGGTACACTAACTTGGAACCTTCCCGAGTCCATACTTGGAAGGACCTAATGGTTGCCTTCGTTAGAGAGCATCAGTACAATTCTGATGTGGCTCCGAATCGGATGCAACTACAGAACATGTGCAAAAAGGGGGCACGAATCTTTCAAAGAATACACCCAAAGATGGAGAGACTTGGCAACTCAAGTAGCACCCCCAATAACAGAGAAAGAGATTATCACAATGATAGTAGACACGTGACCGGTGTTCTACTATGAAAAATGGTGGGTTACACACCTTCAATTTTTATAGATTTGGTCTTCGCCAGCAAAAGGATTGAAGTGGGTCTGAAAAGAGGCAAATTTAATCATCCTGCTAGGACGACTGAGAAAACTGGGGCAAATAAAGAGGGTGAGGATGAGAGAGAAACCCATGTTGTGACTGCCATTCCTGTACGGCCAAGTTTCCCACCAACCCAGCAATATCTTTACTCAGCCAATAACAAACCTTCTCCTTACCCACCACCCAGTTATCCACAAAGGCCATCCCTAAATCTACCACAAAGTCTGTCTACCGCACTTCCAATGACGAACACCACCTTTAGCACAAACCAAAAACACCAACCAAGAAGTGAATTTTGCAGCGAGAAAGCCTGTAGAATTCACCCCAATTCCAGTGTCCTATGCTGACTTGCTCCCATATCTACTTGATAATTCAATGGTAGCCATAACCCTAGCCAAGGTTCATCAACCTCTATTTCTCCGAGAATACGACTCGAACGCAACGTGTGCTTGTCACGGAGAAGCCCCGGGGCGTTCCATTGAGCATGGTAGGGCTCTGAAGCGTAAGGTGCAAGGTCTAATTGATGCGGGCTGGCTGAAATTTGAGGAGAATTGCGTGTAAATCCTGACATTGACAAGAGATGCCACACATGGGGCAATTTTGAAAGCTGTTGTTAGGTGTCCCTAATGACTCATCAGGGTTTCCAAGTTTATGCCATTATTGTAAACCATAGCTACAATGTTAAATGAAATGGATAAAGTTGATATCTTTGTCCCTCATCCTCTCACAAACGCATGTTTGCTTATTCAACTTTCATCGGAATGTGGGTGCAAGCCATTGGTCTGTTTGCTCAAGCGACCTGCGCTCCTGAGTGTTGACTTCCAAGACTGTTCAATCAGAGATTACTCGTCTTGCACGTTGGTGGGGGTGCCGTAAAACAACGAGTAAAGTTCAAAACAAGTAAGTTTCAAAATAAAATAAAATAAAAGTGTTCAAAAAGAAAAAAAAACATTTGATTGACTGTGCTTTCAAGACGTTCATGTGACCTCATTTTATCATCCTGGAAAGTTTGTCTTTTTAGAGAGAAGTGAGTTATCAAGAATAGGATGCTGGACAAATGGCCTCAGTTACCTTGAGAAGAAGAGGGGATTGAATTAAGATACGAATATTATTCCCCAATTAAACTTTCACTCTCTCTTTTCGGATTAACAATGCACATAGGGACAACCCTTCCCTTGTGTTCAAGAATCCCCTACAACAAGAGACCCACGGTCTCTTAATCCCTTTTCAGAAATAAGAAGTAGAGAAGAAGAGGTCTCTCTTAAAAGAGGTAGATTGTAAAATGAAGATCAATCAAAAATTCCTTATTGAATATGCAAGTGGTTGACCAAGGAATCTTTTTGAGAGGATAAGACATTTCAGTTCAGAAATACTCTTGATCTTTCGAGAGGATAAAACTGTTTGGGCAATAAAAACTCTCTTTAAAACATTTGAATGGCCGTTCATAAAACATTTGAATAGATATGTCTCTTGGAAATTATTTTCTGAAAATCCCCTCTGGTAATCAATTACAAGACTTATGTAATCGATTACAGGTTTTAAAAATTTGAATTAAAACATTTTCGACTACTGGTAATCGATTACCAGAGAGCAAATCTCAATTTGAAATGATAGAATTCTTTGGTCAAACCTTTTGTTTGTTTCAATTTGGAAACTTCTTCCTAAAGATTCTAAGAGATCAAACTTGATCATATATCTTGACTTTCTTGGATTCTTGTCTTGAATAAAACTTAGAAGCATTTGATCCTTTAGCATCATCAAGACATCAAAACATCTTGCTTCTACATAGGAGTCATTTGACTTAATCCATCAACTGAAAGATCCTTCAACTATTTCTCGTCCTTGGAAAATTCTTTTTGCAAGAATCAACTGCTTCTTTCATTCTTCCTCACTACGAGGTCGTGAAAACAAGACAACACTTGGTACCTCTAAGCCCTACACTGGGGCAACGAAAGGCACCATGCAAAAACCTCAAGCGAACCTAGGGGAAGATTAGAAGTTCTCACCCAATAGGTTCCCTCCTACAAGGTCATGACGAAAGGCAACGATTGGTACCTCAAAGCCTTACACTGGGGCAATGAGGGGCACCGTGCATGAGCCTCAAGTGAACATAGGGTCCGATCAAAAGTTCACACCCATCGATGTTTTTAAACAAGAAAAAAAAAGGGAGACAAGCCCTGGAATTTCAATAGATTGATTAAGCATCAAACGGCTCCATTCCCGTCACTCCAAAACGGTCAAGTGACTAAATCAAACAGAACATACACTCTAAGGGAGTTCCCGGAGAGATTTGCAAAAAGATAGGATGAGGTTGCATGAATTATCACCTCTTTCAAAAGGACAGTCAATTTGTGTTTTCCAAAAAAATTAAATCAAAATCAAAATCACAAAATAGGGAAAGAATGACATGAACATTGTACAAACTTTCCATTTCATTGCATTATTTCATATGAAGTCCGCATTTACCAAATTTCACAACAAAGGTTGCATGCATCTGCATCCCTAAAAATCATGTTGACTACATAGATTCCCTACATCTAAATGTCCAAATCTTTGGAATTTGGGATGACCGGCTCTCTCGATGAGTCGATCCCTTGCTTTCTCATAAGGATGGACCCTTGGGTACTAGTACCCTTGTCTCCAGAGGACTATACGTCCTCACCTTCAGAGGGCTATACGTCCTCACCATCAGAGGGCTGCACGCCCTCACCTCCAGAGGACTACATGTCCTCGCCTTGAGAGGGCTACACGCCCTCACCTTGGGTACTAGTTACCCTCACCGTCAGAGGACTACACGTCCTCGCCTTGAGAGGACTACACGTCCTCACCATCAGAGGGCTGCACGCCCTCACCTCCAGAGGACTACATGTCCTCGCCTTGAGAGGGCTACACGCCCTCACCTTGGGTACTAGTTACCCTCACCGTCAGAGGACTACACGTCCTCGCCTTCAAAGGGTCATGTACCTTCAACTTCAGAGGACTACACGTCCTCGCCGTCAAAGGGTCATGTGCCTTCACCTTTGTAGGGCTACACGCCCTCACCTTCAGAGGACTACACGTCCTCACCTTCAGAGGGCTACACGCCCTCGCCATCAGAGGACTGCATGTCCTCACCTTCGTAGGGCTACACGCCCTCACCTTTAGAGGATCACACGTCCTCACCTTCAGAGGGCTACACGCCCTCTCCATTAGAGGACTGCATGTCCTCACCTTCAGAGGGCTACATGCCCTCGCCATCAGAGGACTACATGTCCTCACCTTCGTAGGGCTACACGCCCTCACCTTTGGAGGACTACACGTCCTCGCCTTCAGAGGACTACACGTCCTCGCCTTCAAAGGGTCATGTACCTTCACCTTTGTAGGGCTACACGCCCTCACCTTCAAAGGACTATACGTCCTCGCCATCAGAGGACTACATGTCCCCCATTTTCAAAGGGGGACATGCCCTCACCTTTAGAGGATTGCATGTCCTCGCCATCATAGGATGACACTCCCTCGCCTTCAAAAGGCGACACGTCCTGAACTTCAGAAGGCTACACACCCTCGCCTTTAGAGGGCTACGCGTCCTCACTTTCAGTGGGCTCTATATCCACACCTTAAGATAATTTAAGGTCCTCTGTCCTTAAATGCTTAACCGAGACTTGCACTCCCGGTTAAGGGACCAGTAGTTTCCTTTTAACGGTTCCTGGGCCACCCCCTGATATTGGAGGAGGGCCAACTGTGCGAGCACAACCAGAGAGGGAGGCTATCACACAGCTACTATGCATACCGGGGCAAGATTTCACCCGTGCCGCTGCAAAGAGACGAGTGCGGATCATGCGCACCAACATGACTACTCTTACATAGATATAGATGACATTGCTACTTAGCAACATTCTGCCCAGTGACCGCAATGCCAATCTCCCCCTGCAAAAGTATCAGTTGGTCTGTGTCGTCCCGACATGGGTAAGTATGCATATGGTTCAACTGATTTCTAATACCATCTATTGTTTGCAAGGATCGCACCCACAAAGACACCCAGTGGACCTGAAGAAGTCCAACAAGGCCCTGGGGTTTCCAGCTCTGGTTACGGGCCTCTGTCGGCCCTACAGGGTGCCCGTTCCCCCCAGCAAGTTCATGTCGTCGTGGCATAGGTAAGTATGCACCTCCCCCAACTGATTTTTGATGTCATCTATTGTTTGCAGGGATTGTGCCCGCAAGACACCTAGTGGACCCGAAGAAGGCCAACAGGGTCTTGGAGTTGCCAGCTCTAAATACGGGTCTCTGTCAGTTCAAGGGAGTGCCTGTTGCCCCCAGCAAGGTCATCAGGCCCCCTACCAATCGAGCTTTCATCAAGAAGTATTGCGCCCCCAGGCAGATGCAGGGCGAAACACCAAAACAAAAATACCTTACAAAACATATATATGTATGTTTAAGTAGCATGATACCTTATATATGCATGTATATAGCAAAAATACCTCAAAAAAAATATACACATGTTTAGATAGCAAAATACCTCATGAAAAAAGAAGAAAAAAAAACAAACAAGAAAAAGAAATAAACAAATCAAAAAAGAAAAAAGAGAAAAAAGAAAAATAAGTTGTCTAGCTGAAAAGCCAACATGCTTTTGAAATGAGATGACTTCCAACTTGTCTTTGAAAAAATTCACTGATCATAACTAGTTTTTGGAAAAAATGTGTATACACCTGAAGGGTGAATGCTGTGAAGTTTTCCCGGACGCTCGAAATGGACTCGGATGAATGCACAAATTGATAAAAGAACATATTTTGGAAACATTGGGTTGATTTAAAATAGAGGAAATAAATCCTGAGCCCTAGCATCACATGACCATAAAAGTTTGACACTTGAGTGTCCACATAGGTGCATGCATGACCAGTTTTGCATGAAGTTTCCAAATCATCATTTTTGCATTTGTGTCATGGAAATAATGTGGGGCATCCCTTTTCTCCTTGAACCAAAACCAAACCCTGACATGTACCATGCCTAGCCATTCTACAAGTCTTAAGCCAAAATCCTGACTCACCATAAACCTTGACCCAGGGTGAGAATGTCAATCCTTACCCTCGGGAGCAAAAAAAGAAGAGAAGGGAAATTTCCAATCAAAGAAAAAGAGAAGGAAAGTTTCCAATCAAAGGAAAAAAGAAAGAAAGGAAATTCCCAATCAAATAGTGGGAGAAAGAAAAAAGAAAAGAAAGAAAATTCCCAACCGAAGTATGGGAGAAAGTAAAAAGGGAAGGAAAGAAAGTTCCTGATCAAAGAAACTAGAAGAAATGTGCAGAAAGGTCTTTTTGACCAGACAATATCTGAACAATACAGAATTGTCACCAAATGAACAAAAAGAAGGAAGGGAAACCACGACCTAAAGTGGTCTTCTCCCTTTAATTACCAACCAAAATCCTGTGCGTCGGTGACTTGTTCGCCTCACGCAAAACCAAAACAGAAAAATCAAAAGCCAAAAACGCACAAAAGCCGAAAAAACCACCAAAAGAACCCATTCCCAAGGGAAGTCCTATTGATTCATGATCACGCATGTAATTTTTGATTTGATAGGAAATAATTTGCAAAGTCAAGTCATGACATATCTATGGTTCGGAATTAGGATGAAACACTTACCTATGCGAGATTGATACACTTTGAGTGATTTTCTTCTATTTTTGTCGAACCCAGTGTTTCCTCTAAATGGTCATGTAGAAACGAAATGCTAATATCCAAAATCTCAGTTAAGGTTATGGGGGATTTCATCAGCAGACTCTCCTTCCCTGGTAGACGCATTGTTTGTCACTCAAAAAAGCATATGCTGCTCTAAATCAGTTGGAATATTTGTCTCTTTGCTAAAGCATGTTTGCATTTTTAGCGAAGAAAACACCGAGACTTTTTCAAGTTATCCAGAACTATGTAGGTCTGAGTTCCTCATTGGAGGATACGTAGGAGCAAAAGCCTCGCTTTTGTCGACCACACTGCTTTCTGTTACCATGACCCAAGAGCTGGTAGCCTACGGAGACACCTTACGGTTATCCGCACCTCGAGTGTGATTGATAAGCGGAGGCCAATATGGTCATCTGCGCCCTTTCCGGAGATGTAGGCATCTTCTGGTGGAGACTTTTTCAAGTCTCACAAGTTATCTAGAACTACGTTGGTCTGAGTTCCTCATTGGAGGATACGTAGGAGCAAGAGCCTTGCTTTTGTCGGCCGCCCCATAATCTTTGTCATACTGACCCTAAGGTCATGTGACATGCACCCTTGTGTCATCCAGAGGCGGCGGGCCCGATGACACGCAGAGACAAAATTTGGTCATTCTGCACCCTTGTGTCATCCAGAGGCGGCGGGCCCGATGACACGCAGAGACAAAATTTGGTCATTCTGCACCCTTGTGTCATCCAGAGGCGGCGGGCCCGATGACACGCGGAGATACCTTACGGTTATCCGCACCCTTTTTTCATCCAGAGGCGGTGGGCCCGATGACACGCAGAGACAAAATTTGGTCATTCTGCACCCTTGTGTCATCCAGAGGCGGCGGGCCCGATGACACGCGGAGATACCTTACGGTTATCCGCACCCTTTTGTCATCCAGAGGCGGCGGGCCCGATGACAAGCAGCGGCCAATGTGGTCATTCTGCACCCTTCGTCAATCGCGGCCGACAAGCCCGTTGACATGCGGAGATTTACATCATCTTCCGCACTTACAAGATCTGTCACACTGACTTTTGAGTCATGCTGACGGGCGGAAATACCCGAGTGGTTATCCGTATAAACATTCTTTTGCTATCTGTAAGACAGAACGCCCGATGGCATGCAGAGACTGACATAGTCTTCTGCACCTTTTGTTCCTCCGGGAACAACAAGTCATTTACATGCGGAAATTTTATGGTCACCCGCGACTCTCGTCAACCGAGAGGAACGAAATTAGTGTCATACCCTAATTTCATCCGGGGATCTTTGCTTGATGACATGCGACCTTTCTTTGGTCCTTGTGAGGTGCTTAGCACCCATCATTAGGCAATTTGTGAAATTCCGGGAACAACAAGTCATTTACATGCGTAAATTTTATGGTCACCCGCGACTCTCGTCAACCGAGAGGAACGAAATTAGTGTCATACCCTAATTTCGTCCGGGTACCTTTACTTGATAACATGCGACCTTTCTTTGGTCCTTGTGAGGTGCTTGGCACCCATCATTAGGCAATTTGTGAAATTCCGGGAACAACAAGTTATTTGCATGTGGAGATTTTATGGTCACCCGCGACTCTCGTCAAATCGAGAGGAACGAAATTAGTGTCTTATCTTTACTTTCCTTTTATCTCCAATAAAAGACAAGTAAAGAGGGGCAACTGTCATACCCTAATTTCGTCCGGGGACCTTTGCTTGATGACATGCGACCTTTCTTTGGTCCTTGTGAGGTGCTTGGCACCCATCATTAGGCAATTTGTGAAATTCCAGGACATGCCGGAAAACTGAAAAAATATTGATGCACAATCCGTAAATTTCCGTGACACACCGGAAATCAAATGGAAGCATCGTTGCATAATTAAGTGAGGTTCCGTAACATTCCGTGAGTCAACAAGGGGATGATTATGTAATCCGCAAGGCTCCGTAACATTACGGAAAGAAAACAAGTATCGTTACGAAATTCGTAAGTTTCCGTAACTTTACGAAAAAAGAATCACCAAAAAAAGCAGAGGGGGGTGTACTTAGTAAAAATGGGGGTGCAAATAGCACCCAGGCCCACTTGGGCCCTCCAGAATATTCCTCCAGAAGGCTGTTGCTTCTGGAGGAAGCAACCTGGCTCGCCTGGGCGAGCTGGGCGGCAACCACCTCCCCTATTTTGCTATAAATAGGGGAGGAAGTGAAGAAGAAAAGGGTTCAGCCCCTTTGGCACTTCTCTCTCTTTCGAATTTGCTTGGAAAAATTGTTTCCGTGAAGAAAATCTAAGCCGAGGCGCTTCCGAAACGTTTCCGTAACGTTTTCCGTGAGAAATTTCGCAAAGGTTTCAACCGTTCTTCGACGTTCTTCATTCGTTCTTCATCGTTCTTCGATCTTCAACGGGTAAGTACCTTGAACCAAGCTTTTCGATTCATTCTATGTACCCACGGTGGTCCCCATTGTGTTTTGTGTATTTTTATTCCCGTTTCATTTACTTTTTATACCCCCTGTTGACGTGCTTAAGCCATTTTACTTAAGTCGTTTCTCGCTTAACTTAAAAATAAAATAAATTTCCACCGAACGTTTGAATTGTATTATCCGTTAACTTCGGTTAAAATAAATTCCGACCGTTCGGTCGTGCCGTAACCACGTTGGAAATCAAAAAGAAGTAAAAAATAATATAATGATCAAAAAACATCTTTTAGCAAAATAAAGCTGAAAATCAATCGGACGTTTTCTCTTTGGGATTTCTCATTCTTAATTGAATTGACTAATAACTAAGGTGAAACTAAGGCTAAAATCAACTCGCCTAGTCAAGCTCGTCCACAAAAATAGGCTTTTAAAGTTTGTCATTTCAATTTCTCACTAAGTAAAAATGGATCATTTTTAAGGTCCAACGCCTTAAAATGATCACCTCTTGAGTAAAAAAGAATCACTTGATAAGAAAGAACTACGTAGGTCTGATTTTCTCATCCCAATTGAGGAATACGTAGGAGCAAAGGGAAACACCCTTGTCGACCACAAAAAGAGAAAAAAATATAAAAAGGGTATAAAGGATATAAGGACATAAAAGGGAACGTAAAAATCAAAGTCATGTTTGCACATTCGATTAAAGGCTGTCGTCCCTTGTGACGGACGTGTGGGGTGCTAATACCTTCCCCGTGCGTAAATACAACTCCCGAGCCTTTCACTTAAAAGTTCGTAGATCGCGTCTTTTCCGGTTTTTTCGACGTTTTCCTCAAATAAACGTTGGTGGCGACTCCGCGCGTATTCCCACGAGTCACGCGTCGCCCTCCCGCCGAAGGGTAGGTTGCGACAATCTCTATGAAATGTTGTCAAGTATTGGCGATCAAAATTGCCATTCCTTGGGTTATGGGGTTGAACCAAGCTCATGCTTTTGCGAAAAAGGTTCATCAAGTCAAGTTGAAGTATGGAAGTAGCCACCCTACAAAAAAATTAGGGCAAAAGATGGATCAAGTTACATTGCTGCTTCATCTATTGCCAAACACATTTAGGACTGCTGATGTCCTTCTTACTTCCAGTTTCACCTTGATAAAGATGTCATGGACCATGTTGAAAATCTAAATTGATTCAACCCCATATCCTGCGTAAAAATTTGCAATACTTCAACTGTGCATCATTTGCATACATCCATGCTTTTCATTGGTTGCATCGCTCATTACATTCTTTCCTTGAAAAATAAAATAATATAAAATAAAATGAACTTAATCATTATTATCAAAAAGAAAAGAGCACGCTTTGTGACGCCCTTACCAAACTCGTGCTAGAGCTAGAGTAATGGGTAAAGCATAGGAGGTGCAAGAGAAGGTGAAGGCCGACATGGAGGCCATGAAAGGGCAAATGGCCACAATGATGGAGGCCATGATAAGTATGAAGAAGATAATGGAAGCCCATGCGATTGCAATTTCCGCTACCGGCGTTGTTGCTAAGGTGAACCCGATGCCCCCATCTGATCTCAACCAAATGAATCATCCAACCTCAGATATGGTGGGCAAAGATTTGGGAAGTACGGACAGCCCCATGATGTGCAAATTCAAAACGAGCACGCCTTCCTGCCATATGGCTTGCCTCCCAACTATGCACCACCCAATGTGGCGTACACTCCTAATGAGAATGCTAATAACTCCACTCCTATACTCATTGAGAGGCAACAACCTCAATCTGATCATGCATATGTCTCTCGACCTATGGGGGAGACACATAAAATGCCCCACCACAATCTAGCCGACTTCGAGCCTTGCCTCGGATATGCCACTGAAGGGCAAGTAGTTGGTGGTATACCCCTGCAAAACACTTTGGAGGGCCCTCAATTTCGCCCCCAACCACAACCCTCACATTCCACAATGGTTAAAAACCCTCATGCTATGGCAGAAGTGGGAGAAGTTGGATCATCTAGAGGAGGCGAAGATTATGCCTTTGCTAACCTAAAAGAGTTGTTCCTAGTAACCAATATCATCACCGCTCCCAAGTTCAAGGTGTCGAACTTTAACACGTACAAGGGGACTACTTGCCCCATGAACCATCTAAAGATGTATTGTCGGAAGATGGGGGTATACGCAAAGATGAGGACCTGCTGATACATTTCTTCCAAGAAAGTCTTACTGGGGTAGCTGTTACCTGGTACACTAACTCGGAACCTTCCCGAGTCCATTCTTGGAAGGACCTAATGGTTGCCTTCGTTAGGCAGTAGCAATACAATTCTGATATGGCTCCAGATAGGATGCAACTACAGAACATGTGCAAAAAGGGGTATGAATCTTTCAAAGAATACGCCCAAAGGTGGAGAGACCTGGCAGCTCAAGTGGCACCTCCAACGATGGAGAAATAGATGATCACAATAATAATAAACACATTACCAGTGTTTTACTAAAAAAATGGTGGGTTACACACCTTCAAGCTTTGCGGATTTGGTCTTCGCTGGCGAAATGATCGAAGTGGGTCTAAAAAGAGGCAAATCTGATCATTGTGCTTTGATAAATGCAAAAAAACTGGGGCAAATGAAGAGGGTGAGAATGAGGGAGAAACCCATACTGCGACTACCATTCCTATACAACCAAGTTTCCCACCAACCCAACAATGTCATTACTCAGCCAATAACAAACCTTCTCCTTACCCACCTCCCAGTTATCCACATAGGCCATCCCTAAATCAACCACAAAGCATGTCTACAGCACTTCCAATGACGAACAACACCTTTAGCACAAACCAAAACACCAACCAGGAAATGAATTTTGCAGCGAAAAAGCCTGAAGAATTCACCCCAATTCTGGTGTCCTATGGTGACTTGCTTCCATATCTACTTGATAATTCAATGGTAGCCATAACCCCAGTCAAGGTTCATCAACCTCCATTTCTCCGAGAATACGACTTGAACACAACGTGTGCTTGTCATAGAGAAGCCCTGGGGCGTTCCATTTAGCATTGTAGGGCCCTGAAGCGTAAGGTGCAAGGTCTAATTGATGCGGGCTGGCTGAAATTTGAGGAGAATCGCATGTAAATCCTGACATTGACAACAGATGCCACACATGGGGCAATTTTGAAAGCAGTTGTTAGATGTCTCTAATGACTCATCAGGATTTTCAAGTTTATACCATTATTGTAAACCACAGTTACAATGCTAAATAAAATGGATAAAATTGATATCTTTGTCCCTCATCCTCTCACAAACACATCTTTGCTTATTCAAATTTCACCGGAATGTGGGTGCAAGCCATTGGTCTATTTGCTCAAGCGACCTGCGCTCCTGAGTTTGGACTTCCAAGACCGTTCAATCCGAAATTACTCATGCTACACATTTGGTGAGGGTGCCGTAAAACGAAAAGAAAAGCAAAAATAAGTTTCAAAATAAAAATAAAAAAAAGCATTTGATTGACTGTGTTTTCAAGTAAAAATATAGACGTTCATGTAACCTCATTTGACTTAATCCATCGATTGAAAAAATCCTTCAACTATTTCTCGTACTTGGAAAATTCTTTTTGCAAGAATCAACCGCTTCTTTTAGTCTTCCTTGCTAGCAGGTTGTGAAAACAAAACAAGGATGGATACCTCAGAGCCTTACACTGGGGCAATGAGAGGCATTGTGCATGAACCTCAAGTGAACCTAGGGGCAGATTAGAAGTTCTCACCCAATAGGTTCCCTGCTACAAGGTCATGACGAAAGACAACGATTGGTACCTCGAAGCCTTACACTGGGGCAATGAGGGGCACCGTGCATGAGCCTCAAGTAAACCTAGGGGCAGATTAGAAGTTCTCATCCAATAGGTTCCCAGCTACAAGGTCATGACGAAAGATAACAATTGGTACCTCAAAGCCTTACACTGGGGCAATGAGGGGCATCGTGCATGAGCCTGAAGTAAACATAGGGGCAGATCAAAAGTTCTCACCCATCGATGTTTTTAAACAAAAAAAAAGGGGACAAACCCTGGAATTTCAATGGATTGATTAGACATCAAACGACTCCATTGCCATCACTCCAAAATGGTCAAGTGACTAAATCAAACAGAACATACACTCTGAGGGAGTTCCCGGAGAGATTTGCAAAAGATAGGATAAGGTTGCACGAATTATCACCTTTTTCAAAAGGACAGTCAATCTATGTTTTCCAAAAAAAAAATTAAACCAAAATCAAAATCACAAAATAGGGAAAGAATGTCATGAACATTGTACAACTTTCCATTGCATTGCATTGTTCCATATGAAGTCCGCATTTACCAAATTTCACGACAAAGGTTGCATGCATCTGCATCCCTAAGAATCATGTTAACTGCATAGATTTCCTACATCTCATATCTAATCTTTCGAATTTGGGATGATCGGCCCTCTCAATGAGTTAATCTCGTGCTTTCTCATAAAGGTGGACCCTTGGGTACTAGTACCTATCACCTTCAAAGGACTGCACGTCCTCACCTTCAGAGGACTACACGTTCTCACCTTCAGAGGGCTGCACGTCCTCACCTTCAGAGGATTGCACGTCCACACCTTCAGACGACTACACGTCCTCGCCTTTAGAGGACTACACGTCCTCGCCTTCAGAGGACTACACGTCCTCGCCTTCAGAGGACTACACGTCCTCGCCTTTAGAGGGCTGCACGCCCTTGCCATAAGAGGACTATACTGTTGGATCAAGTGGCCTCAGAATAATTAAGAAGGGGGGGTTGAATTAATTATTCCTAAACCTTTACTAATTAAAAAATTACTCTTTTAAGGCTTTTACTTTTGTTGTTAAGAGAATATGGAGTAGAAGAGAAACTTAATAGAAAGTAAAAACGGAAATTAAAATGCACAGCGGAAAGTAAAAGCGTAGGGAAGAAGGAAACAAACACACAAGAGTTTTTATACTGGTTCGGCAACAACCCGTGCCTACCTCCAGTCCCCAAGTGACCTGTGGTCCTTGGGATTTCTTTCAACCTTGTAAAAATCCTTTTACAAGCAAAGATCCACAAGGGATGTACCCTCCCTAGTTCTCTTTGAAACCCTAGTGGATGTACCCTCCACTAGAACTGATCCACAAGAGATGTACCCTCTCTTGTTCTCAGTCAAACCCAAGTAGATGTACCCTCTACTTGTACCACAAAGGATGCACCCTCCAATGTGTTAAGACAAAGATCTTAGGCTGTTACACCTTTGATACATTGTGAATGGGGATACAAAAGAATTCTCAGGCGGTTAAACCTTTGAACGCTTTTGTATTAGGGAATGGGAAGAATCAAAAGAATTCTCAGATTGTGTCGTTTTGAATTCTTTGACAAGGGAGAAGGGAGACACAAAAGAATTCAGGCGGTTAGTCCCTTGTTCTTTTGGAAAAGAGAGAAGAGAGACAAAAAGAATTCAGGCGGTTAGTCCTTGGCGAATTCTTTTTGGCAAAGGGAGAAGAGAATGAAAAGATGAATAACACAAGTTTTCAAGGTTTGGAAAACCAGAAAACTTCAGAAAGCTTTTGGTACAAAGAAGAAGAAGAAGTTCAAAGAGATTCAAGGCTTGTAAAGGGTTGTATAAGATTAATTTTGAAAAGTAAAATAAAGCCTTGCTTTTATAGACTCTTCATGTCTGGTCAGGAAGGCCATTCAAAAGAGTTATAACTTTTAGAAAAACTTAAAACCCATTTGAAAAAGTCAAAATCTTTTTGAAGAGTTACATCTTTTGATTTTTCAGAAATAGTCACTGTTAATCGATTACCAAATAAGTGTAATCGATTACGCAAAGCTTTTGAGTGAAACAATGTGACTCTTCACTTTTAAATTTAAATTTCAACGTTCAAGGACACTGGTAATCAATTACCCAAAACATTGTAATTGATTACAGCCTTTTGAAAATATTTGGAACGTTGTAAATTCAGTTTGAAAACTTTTTTAAACTCATTTTGCTACTGGTAATCGATTACAACAATATGGTAATCGATTACAGAGAGTAAAAACTCTTTGGTAAAGGTTTTGTCAAAAACTCATGTGCTATTCAATGTTTTGAAAAAACTTTTTAATACTTATCTTGATTGGGTCTTTTCTTCATTCTTGAATCTTGAGTCTTGAATCTTGATCTTGATTCTTGAGATCTTGAGTCTTGATTCTTGATTCTTGATTCTAGGCTTTCTTCTTGAGTCTTGAATTCTCCTTGATTCTTGAACTCTTGACCTGTTCTTGATTCACTTGAGATGTTCTTTGATTCACTTGAGTTGTTCTTTGATCTTTTGAGCTTTTTGTTCATCACCTTTGTCATCATCTTTTGTTGTCATCATTGTTATCATCAAAACACTTTTGAATCATTGTTGATTCATCATGAAGCTTTGCATCTACAATCTCCCCCTTTTTGATGATGACAACTTCTGAAATCAAGAAACACACACACTTTTTCCTAGTCGATCAGTCTTATAAATGCTCCCCCTTTGTTTTTGAATTTATGCTTATCTTAAAATTAAATTGATTACTCATGTGAGTTGTTGATTTATCCCTATTTCTCTCCCCCTTTGGCATCAACAAAAAGCCAAAGTTCGAATCAAACTTAAAGTATGCAAATATATCTTAAACATTCATACAGCATTCATAAAAAAATATTAAACACAACATGAAGTAAAAACCATGAAGCAACAATCATAAACAGATTAACTTATAAAATCCACATAGTCAAATAACATACTTATTCAACCAAACCATGCAAATAAGGAAATAATAAATTGTTCAAATACCATAGTAATATAGCCAAAATACAAGGCTGAAAATCAACGTAGTAATAATATTAAAATATAATTCTAAGATGATGGAGGCGGCGGTGGTGGAAGATCAAAGCTTGACCGGATGTAAGATACATCTTCTTCAACCTTTTTCATCCTTGACTCCATTTCGTTGAAGCGCATATCCACTTGCAATTCTAAAGTATCAAACCTTTCACCAACAAAGGTTTGAAGACCATCAAACCTTTCCAAAATCTTCGAAAGAAGAGATGAATCTTCTCCCTCATGTCCTTCTTCACCAATATTTCTAGCACCCTTCTTTACCCATGATCCATCATGCTCCTTAATATAACCAAAGGATGCTATGACTGAAGCGCCTATAAGGAATGATCTCTTGATTGGAACATAAGGTTCAGAATCAAGAGGGATGTTGAAATGTTGAAGGAAGAGGGTAACAAGGTGAGGATAAGGCAATGGGGCATTCAATTGCAATGCCTTATGCATGCGATATCTAACAAGATGTGCCCAATCAATTTGTAAACCTTTATGAAAGGCCCACATGACAATGAGATCTTCATCAAAAATCTGGGCAAGGTTTGAAGATCTAGGAAGCAAAATGCGAACTATAAGGTAATGGAGGATGCGGCTTTCAAAAGCCAATGAACCGGCAAGAAGTCTTCCGGTCATATCCGCTTGGTTGGTGCAAACCAACCGGCGGGCATCATGCACAGAGAAATCGAATTTCCATTCATCAATCGGTGCACCCTCAAAAGGCACAGCTTCACTAGGCAATTTGGTTAAGTCAAAAAATAGGGATTGATCAATGACCATCTTAATCCCATAGATTTCAGACATTAGAACACCTTCATGAATTTCTAAATTAGAATAGAAGGCTTTGACTAATTCAGAATAGACAGGTAATTTCAGAGACATGAATGGAATAAGATTGGAGTTTTCAAATGCTTGGAAGCATTCAAAATTCTCATTTGAGAAGAACTCCATATCTATGAATTTTGGGTCTACAATGGAACGAGAGGAAAAGAGGTTTGTGTACCGTATACGCTGTTCCTCTGATGAGAATAATGATCCAGAGGGAATGGAGGGAGGAATTGGTGCTTCCTATGACCCGGAATGCCGCTGACTCCGACTCGAAGTTCCTTTCCGCTTTTTCGATGGTTCTGCCATTTGAACAGTTTTTTTCGGGATTTCAATCGGTTCAAATGAAAGAGATTGAAAAAAAAATGAAGTTTGGGCTTTGTGGGGAGTGATTTGGATAAGAATTGAGTGAGATATGGCTGGAAGAAAAATTGGGGGCGAGGGTTTTCGAGAGAATGAAAGGTTGCAGGTTTCAGAATTTAAAATTTGAATATATAAGTGCAGGGATGCGTCGTAATCGATTACAAAAATATGGTAATCGATTACCAGAGAGCAACTTTGCCAGAAATAACTGCTTATAATCGATTACACTATTATGGTAATCGATTACCAGTGGTTATTTTAGCCATAAAACAAAAATAGAAGGCTTTCTAGGAGAGGAGAAGTTTTGAAAACTATATTTGAAAATACTTTATGACTAATTTTCAATCATGTAATTTACATATCATGTCATGCAAAAATATTTAAAACATGAAGATAATCAATTTTATCAAGAACAATCACAACACAAGTATGAAGAATATTGATTTTACTTAAATAAATGAACGAATATTTCATGCAAATAGAATGAAATCAATCAAGCAAATATACTCATGATTTCAAACAATCAAAAGATAAACAAATAAAGAATTGTTAGTCATCATAGTCAAATTGTTTGAATAAAAATTTCAACTTTAAGAGAAATTTTAATAAGATAATGGTTTTGATATTACCTTTTTCAGGATTGAAGTGTCTAGATCTTCAAAGATGAGGATCATTCTTTTTCTCCTTGTTTTTCATCCTTGAGAGATGTTCTCGTCACTTTCATAATCTTTGGTCAAAAGATTAATCTCCTTTTCTGAACCATCGGATGAATCATTGTCATCCCATGCAATGTATGCTTTCTTAGTTCTTCTTTCGTCAAATCTTTTCTTTTCACTTTTCTTCGACCATTCTTCATTTGACGGACAATTGGCCTTGATGTGACCAATTTGGTTGCATTTGTAACACCTAAGGACTTGAGAATCCTCTTGTGATTTTCTTCCATTATTGAAATTCTGACGCCTATCAATTCTTCTTTTCTTGATGTATTTCTGAAATTTCTTAACAAAGAAGCAAAAATCTTCATCATCTGAATCTTCTTCTTCGTTTTCTTCTTGTATTGAAGATGAGGCTTTAAGGGCTATGCTTCTCTTCTTTTTGTCATTTTGTTCATTCTGATTGAGGCGTTGAAGTTCCATCTCGTGTTCTTGCAATTTACCAAATAAAGTGGCAAGAGACATGGAAGAGAGATCTTTGCTTTCAGAAATAGCAGTTACCTTGGGCTATCATTCCCTACTTAAACATCTTAAGACTTTATTAATTAAATCCTCATTAGGAAAAACTTTTCCTAATGATGCAAGATGGTTTACAATATGTGTAAACCTTTTTTGTAAACTCTGAATGTTTTCATTTGGATTCATCCTAAATAACTCATATTCATGGGTAAGGGTATTTATTCTAGACCTTTTTACATCTGTGGTTCCTTCATGGGTTAACTGGAGAGTATCCCACATATCCTTGGCATTAGTACAATTTGACACTCTAAAGTACTCATCTATCCCTAGGGCTGAAGTGATGATATTTTTGGCTTTGAGATTGTACTGGATTTTTCTCCTATCTTCTTCTGTCGACTGATCTCTAGGTTTTTGGGTTGAAGTACTTGTGCTTACATCTACTATAGTGGGTATATGTGGTCCTAATTCTATTGCTTCCCATATATTTAGATCTATGGCTTCAATGAATATTTGCATGCGGGTTTTCCAATAATGGTAACCCTCACCATTGAAAATGGGTGGTCTGTGAATAGAATCTCCTTCAGGAAACAAGGGATTTGAGGAGGCCATCCTACAAGAAACCTGCTCTGATACCACTTGTTGGATCGAGTGGCCTCAGAATAATTAAGAAGGAGGGGTTGAATTAATTATTCCTAAACCTTTACTAATTAAAAAATTACTCTTTTAAGGCTTTTACTTTTGTTGTTAAGAGAATATGGAGTAGAAGAGAAACTTAACAGAAAGTAAAAGCGGAAATTAAAATGCACAGTGGAAAGTAAAAGAGTAGGGAAGAAGGAAACAAACACACAAGAGTTTTTATACTGGTTCGGCAACAACCTGTGCCTACCTCCAGTCCCCAAGCGACCTGCGGTCCTTGGGATTTCTTTCAACCTTGTAAAAATCCTTTTACAAGCAAAGATCTACAAGGGATGTACCCTCCCTTGTTCTCTTTGAAACCCTAGTGGATGTACCCTCCACTAGAACTGATCCACAAGAGATGTACCCTCTCTTGTTCTCAGTGAAACCCAAGTAGATGTACCCTCTACTTGTACCACAAAGGATGTACCCTCCAATGTGTTAAGACAAAGATCTCAGGCTGTTACACCTTTGATACTTTGTGAATGGGGATACAAAAGAATTCTCAGGCGGTTAAACCTTTGAACGCTTTTGTATTAGGGAATGGGAAGAATCAAAAGAATTCTCAGACTGTGTCGTTTGGAATTCTTTGACAAGGGAGAAGGGAGACACAAAAGAATTCAGGCAGTTAGTCCCTTGTTCTTTTGGAAAAAAGAGAAGAGAGACACAAAAAGAATTCAGGCGGTTAGTCCTTGGCGAATTCTTTTTGGCAAAGGGAGAAGAGAATGAAAAGATGAATAGCACAAGTTTTCAAGGTTTAGAAAACCAGAAAACTTCATAAATCTTTTGGTACAAAGAAGAAGAAGAAGTTCAAAGAGATTCAAGGCTTGTAAAGGATTGTATAAGAATAATTTTGAAAAGTAAAACAAAGCCTTGCTTTTATAGACTCTTCATGTCTGGTCAGGAAGGCCATTCAGAAGAGTTATAACTTTTAGAAAAACTTAAAACCCATTTGAAAAAGTCAAAACCTTTTTTGAAGAGTTACATCTTTTGATTTTTCAGAAACAGTCACTGGTAATCGATTACCAAATAAGTGTAATCGATTACACAAAGCTTTTGAGTGAAACAATGTGACTCTTCACTTTTAAATTTGAATTTCAACGTTCAAGGACACTGGTAATTGATTACCAAAACATTGTAATCGATTATAGCCTTTTGAAAATATTTGGAATGTTGTAAATTTAGTTTGAAAACTTTTTCAAACTCATTTTGCTACTGGTAATCGATTACAACCATATGGTAATCGATTACCAGAGAGTAAAAATTCTTTGGTAAAGGTTTTGTCAAAAACTCATGTGCTATTCAAAGTTTTGAAAAACCTTTTTAATACTTATCTTGATTGAGTCTTTTCTTCATTCTTGAATCTTGAGTCTTGAATCTTGATCTTGATTCTTGAGATCTTGAGTCTTGATACTTGATTCTTGATTCTTGATTCTAGGCTTTCTTCTTGAGTCTTGAATTCTCCTTGATTCTTAAACTCTTGACCTGTTCTTGATTCACTTGAGATGTTCTTTGATTCACTTGAGTTGTTCTTTGATCTTTTGAGCTTTTTGTTCATCACCTTTGTCATCATCTTTTGTTGTCATCATTGTTATCATCAAAACACTTTTGAATCATTGTTGATTCATCATGAAGCTTTGCTTCCACATATACGTCCTCACCTTCAGAGGACTACACGTCCTCACCTTCAGAGGACTATACGTCCTCACCTTCAGTGGATTGCACGCCCTCACCTTCAAAGGGCGACACATCCTCAACTTCAGAGTGCTGCACGTCCTCGCCTTTAGAGGGCTACGTGTCCTCACTTTCAGTGGGCTCCATATCCACGCCTTAAGGTAATTTAAGGTCCTCTGCCCTTAATGCTTAACCGAGACTTGCGCTCCCGGTTAAGGGGCCAGTAGTTTCCCTTTATCAGTTCTTTTTCCTGGGCCGCCCCCTGATATTGGAGGAGGGCCAACTATGCAAGTACAACCAAAGGAGGAGGCTATCGTGCAGCTACTGTGCATACGGGGCAAGATTTCCCCCGTGCCACTACAAAGAGACGAGTGCGGATCATGCGCACCAACATGACCACTCTTACACAGATATGGATGACGTTGCTACTTAGCAACATTCCGTCCAGCGACCGCAATACCGATCTCCCCATGTGGAAGTGTCAGTTGGTCTGTGTCGTTTCGACATAGGTAAGTATGCACGCGGCTTAACTGATTTCTGATGCCATCCACTATTTGCAGGGGTCGCGCCCACAAGACACATAGTGGACCCGGAGAAGTCCAACAGGGCCCTGGGGTTTTCAGCTCTGGTTACGGGCCTCTGTCAGTTCTACGGAGTGCCCGTCACCCCCAGCAAGGTCATCAGGCCTCCTACTAACCGAGCTTTCATCAAGAAGTATTGTGCCCCCAGGCAGGTAGAGGGCGAGACACCACAACAGCCTGGGGATGGCCAGCAACAGGCAACAAATGCACCGCCGCCACCTCTAGAGCCCCTCAGCTCATCCACAAAAAGGTTAGAGTATTGCCTACGACACATGGCCGACCAATAGGCGACCAAGTCCAAAGCCAAGGGTAAGCAAAGTACTAGGTCCGTGACCAACAAGTCATCATGCGTCCAGCTTAAGACGTTAAAGAAGCACTACTAGGAGGCAACCTAGTACCTTTTGAATCTATGCTTGTTATTTGATCACTTTTTATAGTAGGACACACCTAGTTGCTCATGATCCTAGGAATTTAAATAAAACAAGCACAAGCTCGAAAGGTAGTCATACCTCACAAAATATATGTATGTGTGTTTAGGTATGAGAATTCCTTAGATATGCATGTATGTAGCAAAAAGATGCCTCACAATATATATATATATATATATATATATATATATATATATATATATATATATATATATCTGTGTGTGTGTGTGTGTGTATGTTTAGGTAGCAAGATACCTTGGATATGCATAGCAAAAATACCTCACAAAAATATACACATGTTTAGGTAGCAAAATACCTCATGAAAAAAAAAACAAGAACAAAAAATATATCTTTCAGCTGAAAAGGCAACATGCTTTTGAGAAGAGATAACTTCCAGCTTTTTTTTTGAAAAAAATTCACTGATCATAACCAGTTTTTGAAAGAAAATGTATATACACCTAAAGGGTGAATGCTGTGAAAATTTTCCAAAACGCCCAAAATGGAATCGGATGAATGCATGAATTGATAAAAGAACATGTTTTGAAAGCACTGGGTTGACTAAAATATAGAAAATAAATCTTGAGCCCTAGTATCACATGACCATAAAAACTTGATGCTTGAGTGTCCACATTGGTGCATGCATGACCAGTTTTGCATAAAATTTCCTAATCATCATTGTTGCATGTGTGTCATGGAAATAATGTCAAACATCCCCTTTATCCCTGAACCGTTGGCCAAACCCACGCCCTGACATTTATCATGTCCAGCCGTTCTACAAGCCTTGAGCCAAAATCCCAACTTACCATAAACCTTGACCCAGGGTGAGAATGTCCATCCTTGCTCTCGGAAGAAAACAAAAAAAAAAGAAGAAAAAAAAGGAGAAAAGGAGAAAATTCCCAACCAAAGAGTGGGAGAATGCAAAAACGAAAGAAAATTCCCGATCAAACATCGGAAGAAAACAAAAGAAATATGCAGAAAGGACTTTGGACCAGACAACATTTGAAAAATACAGAATTGTCACCAAGTAAACAAAAAAGAAAGGAAACCATGATCTAAAGTGGTCCTCTCCCTTTGATTGCCAACCAAAATACGGTGCGTCGGTGATTTGTTCACCTCACACTAAACAAAAACATAAAAGGAAAAGGCCAAAAACACTCAAAGCCAAATTTCCCACCATGAAAACAAACCATTCCCAAAGAAAAGTCCTATTGATTCATGATCACGCATGTAATCTTTGATTTGATAGGAAATGATTTGCAAAATCAAGTCATGACATGTCTATGGTTCGAAATTAGGATGAAACACTTACCCGTGTGAGATTGATACACTTTGAGTGATTTTCTTCTATTTTTGTTGAACCCAGTGTTTCCTCTAAATGGTCATTTAGAAGCGAAATGCTAACGTCCAAAATCTCATTTATGGTTATAAGAAAATTTCATCAGCATACTCTCATTCCCCGGTAGACGCAATGTTTTTCATCCGAAAAGCATATGTTGCTCTGATCAGTTGGAAGTTTTGTCTCTTTACTAGAGCATGTTCGCATTTTAGTGAAGAAAACACTGAAACTATTTTAGTCTCACAGTTATCCAGAACTATGTAGGTCTGAGTTCCTCATTGAGGATACGTAGGAGCAAGAGCCTCACTTTTTTCGGCCGCCCCACAATCTCTGTCATACTGACCCTGAGGTCATGTGACATGCAGAGACAAATTATGGTCATTTCGCTCACCTTTTCACCATTCAAACGCAATCGTGTTCGATGGCACGCAGAGACAAATTATGGTCATTCTATGCCTTTTGTCATCCAGAGGCGGCAGGCCCGATGACATGCGGAGACAAATTATGGTCATTCCGCTCACTTTTCGCCATTCAGACACAATCGTGTCCGATGGCACGCAGAGACAAATTATGATCATCTGCGCCTTTTGTCATCCAGAGGCGGCGGGCCCGATGACATGCGAAGACAAATTATGGTCATTCTGCTCACTTTTCGCCATTCAGGTACAATCGTGTTCGATGGAACGCAGAGACAAATTATGGTCATTCTACGCCTTTTGTCATCTAGAGGCAGCGGGCCCGATGACATGCGGAGACAAATTATGGTCATTCCCCTCACCTTTTCGTCATTTAGACACAAACGTGTCTGATGGCACGCAGAGACAAATTATGGCCATTCTGCCCCCTTTTGTCATCCAGAGGCGATCGTGCCCGATGACACGCAGAGACAAATTATGGTCATTCCGCTCACCTTTTCGCCATTCAGACACAAACGTGTCCGATGGCACGCAGAGACAAATTATGGTCATTCTGCGCCCTTTTGTCGTCCAGAAGCGATTGTGCTCGATGATACGCAGAGACAAATTATGGTCATCCGCACACTTTTGATGCCTGTAAGACTCGACGAGTGATAAACGCGCAGAGACAAATTATGGTCATTTTGTGCCCTTTGTCATTCAGGAGTAGCGAGTCGAGTGATAAACGCGTAGAGACAAATTATGGTCATTCTGCACCCTTTGTCATTCAGGAGCAGCGAGTCGAGTGATAAACGCGTAGAGACAAATTATGGTCATTCTGCACCCTTTGTCATTCAGGAGCAGCAAGTCGAGTGATAAACACGCAGAGACAAATTATGGTCATTCTGCGCCATTTGTCATTCAGGGACAGTGAGTCGAGTGGTAGGCGGAGACAAATTATGGTCATTCTGCACACCTTTTTTTCCATCCAGGCTCGATCGTGTTCGATGGCACGCAGAGAAAAATTATGTTCATTCTGTGCCTTGTGTCAACCAAGACGAACGAATTCGACAGTATCAGGATGATGTTGGTTGTTCGGTGCTGATCATTTTCAAAATTTTTGCAGGTGCCACTGGCGGGGATATTGACCGGCCGAATGGTGTTCTGCTCGAACAACATTAGTGTCTTATCTTTACTTCTCTTTTATCTCCAATAAAAGACAACTAAAGAGGGGAAACTGTCATACCCTAATTTCATCCGGGGACTATCTATTTGTTGGGATGCGACCCTCGTTTGACCACTTCGAGGTACTTGATACCCATCGTTAGACAATCCGTGAAGTTCCATGACATGCCAGAAGTCAAAAGGAAGCATTGTTGCACAATCCATGAAGTTCTGTGACATGCCGGAAGTCAAAAGGAAGTGTTAATGCATAATCCGTAAAGTTCCATAAGATTCTGGAAGCCAAAGAGGGGACGGTTACGTAATCCATAAGGTTTTGTGACATTACGGAAAGAAAACAAGTATCGTTACGTAATTCATAAAGTTCCGTAACGTTACGGAAAAAGAATCAGAAAAAAAAAAAAGCAAAAGGGGAGTGTATTTAGTAAATAGGGGTGTGTAAATAAAGAGGAGTGCATTTAGCAAAGGGGAGGGTTTCTGGAGCTTCCGAGGCTTTTGTAACGCTTCCATAAAATTCCTAAAACTTTGATTAAGCCTATTTAACTTAATATTGGTGAAATAGAAGAGGAAAAAGTGGGAAAGCAAGTCCTATATGCTTTCTTAAAGCTTCCGTAATGCTTCTGTAAAATTCCTAAAACCCTAAATAAACATATTTCACATAATATGGGTGAGAAGGAAGAGAAAAAAGAAGAAATTCAAGTCCTATATGCTTCCGTAAAGCTTCCATAACTTTTCCATAAAATTAAGAAAGAAGGGGTGAACTTATCAAAATGGGGGGTGCAAATAGCAATTTTGAAAATTTGAATTTGGGCCTTCCAGAGTATTTTCGAAGCAGGATTGCTTCTGGAGGAAGCAACCCAGCTCGCCTGGGCGAGCAGGGCGGCAACCTCCTCCCCCTTTTTCCTATAAATAGGCAAAAAGGGGTTGTTCTAAATATCCCTCAGCCCCCTGGCTATGTATTTCAGCTGTTTTAGGTGGAAAAAATTGTTTCCGTGAAGAAAATACAAGCCGAGGTGCTTCCGTAACACTTCTGAGATGTTTCCGTGAGCGAATCCGTGAAGGTTTTTCGTCGTTCTTCACCGTTCTTCGTTCGTTCTTTGTTCTTCAACGGGTAAGTTTTCAAATTCGAGACTTTCAATTCATTTCTTGTTTTTTTGGCTTTCATCTTTATTTCGTTCATTTTCGGTTTTCTTTTCTTTCCTCTTTAACGCGCTTTTACCGTTTATTTAAGCCGTTTTCTCACCTAATGAATGATAAAATGAATTTCAACCGATCATTTGTGTTGTAATATCGTTTAATCACTTTTAAAACAAAATCTAACTGATCGTTCACGCTGTAACCTCGGTTAAACAAAAAAAAAAGCAAAATAATAATAAAATAATCAAAATATCTTGAAAAATAATAATAAAATAATCAAAATATCTTTGAATAAAATAATCAAAAAAATCAATCGGACGTTTTTCTTTGGAAGTTTCCGTGGATCAATTAACTAATAACCAAAGTGAAACTAAGGCCAAACTCAACTCACAAATCAAGCTTTGTCCGCAAAAGTCACTTAAAACCGTTTTAAGGTCCAACGCCTTAAACGGTCCTCTTTGCTTTTATCGGTTAACATGGACCATTCAATAGCATAAAATCAACATGTAACTTTACCGCTTTTGCAAGAACTACGTAGGTCTGATTTCCTCATCGCAATTGAGGATACATAGGAGCAAAAGCCCCGCTTTTGTCGACCACCCCAAGAGATCGTTAATGTTCCAACGCCTTAACGTTTTTCTCCTTTCAAAACCAAGAGATCGTTAATGGTCCAACGCCTTAACGTTTCTCTCCTTTCAAAACCAAGAGATCGTTAATGGTCCAACGCCTTAACGTTTCTCTCCTTTCAAAAACAAAAGATCGTTTAATGGTCCAATGCCTTAAACGACATTTGTTCAGTCAAAATATATCTTGCAAAAAAAAGATAAAAAACAACTTAACCAACATTTAGTTCTCGAAGAACTACGTAGGTCTGATTTCCTTACCACAATTGAAGAATACGTAGGAGCAAGGGAAATACCCTTGTCGACCACAAAAAAATAAAAAATATAAAAGGTACAAAAAGACATAAAGACGTAAAAGGGAACATAAAACAAATTGAAGTCATGTTTGCACACTTGATTAAAGGCTGACGTCCCTTGTGATGGACGCATGGGGTGCTAATACCTTCCCCGTGCGTAAATACAACCCCCGAACCTTTCACTTAAAGTTCGTAGACCACACCTTTTCTGGTTTTTCCGATGTTTTCCTTGAATAAACATTGGTGGGGACTCCGCGCATCTTCCTCCCATGGAAGACGCACCCGTGAGCCTCGCGTCGCCCTCCCGCCGAAGGGTAGGTTGCGACAAAGTCCAAGCCCAAAAATGAAATAAAATAAAACTGGACAAAATAAAATAAAATTGTTTGCTCTCTTCAAGTCCAAGCCGGTTCAGCCTAATTTCGGATCCAAGCCCAATTGCTTATAATTCTCCTGAAATTAATTAAAAACACAAAATTAGTCAAGTAGGCCCAAATGATAAAACTGCATAATTAATTTGACAATTAAGGCTAATCAGTAATTAAAATGGTGACAAAAAGGGTTAAGAAATATGAGAAAATAATGACACATCAAATTCCCCCACACTTAGCCTTTTGCACTCTTGGGAAAAATCAAAAGGCAGAGCAAGGAACAAATCTAGAGACATTAAAGAGAGACAAACGAACACAAAAACATTTATATATTTCTCAACGAATCCCAAGGAATGAAAGGAATGGCCAACATCCAACATGAAAATAGTTAAAGAATCCAGACAGTCATGAAAATCATCCAAGCACCTCAAACATGGCAAGGTAGTCAATCAGCTCAAGAATTGAATGAAAAGTGATCAAGCCTCACAAGATATGCATTCTATCTCTCAAGTGTCTAGCCTACTATTTACTCTTAGAGCACTGATGTGCCATTATTTTCTCCTATTTCTTAACCATTTTTGCACCATTTTAAGTACTGATTAGTCTTAATTGTCAAATTAATTAGGCAGTTTTATTATTTGGGCCCATTCAGCTAATTTGATGTTTTTAATCTAATTTCAGGAATTAATGAAGCATTGGGCTTGAATTCAGAATTGGGCTTGGAATTGAAGAGGGCAGACTATTTTATCCTACAAAATTTCATCTTATCTAGAGTTTATCTTATCTAGATATTATTTAGATTTGATCTCATCTAGATATTATTTCATCTAGATCTTATCTTATCTTATCTTATCTAGATTTGATTTTATTTTATTTATGGGCTTGGATTTAAAACAGATTTGTAAGCTTTGGGGCTGGAAAACTATATAACAGCACCAAGGTTCTAGTTTAGGCCATTCCCTTCTCTCCTCACCTCTCCTCTCTCTCCTGTTTTCGTTTTTAGTTTTAGGCTTTTCTTAGACACTTTTTCGTTTTGCAATTCCAGTTTTGACTTTTCGTTTTAGCAATAAAATTTTGTTCTTCAATCCATAATTTCGTTCTCTATTGGTTAATGGAAGGTTAAGTCTCCAACGCTGCTTTCTCTTGAGGATCAAGCACAGTTCTCTTTAAGGTTCTATTATTACTGTTAAATTCTGTTCAGTTTTTCCTCTTCACTAATTACTCTGAATTTGTTGCTATTAATTCATGCATGCTTAGTGCTTGATTAATTGTCTTTGCGCTTAATTATGTTCATGCTTAATGATCGTTTATGATTAATTGGTGTATGTGTTGCTTAATCACATAATGAATGCCTTATGTTAAATTTCGCTTAGTAAATTAATTTAGGGTTGGATTAAGTGGTTGAACTGATAAAGGATAAACTTGCGTAACGTAGGATAAGAGACTTGCTTGTGAATCAAGGGGAAGCAACGTGGTTTAATTTTGATATTTTCTAATTCAATTTTACTCGCTATTTAATTTACAAAAACAAACAACCCCCCCCCCCAATTCGTTACTATTTTTCTACTATCTGTTATGAATGTTTGGTTGCTCATTGGTCGTTGGGAGACGACCTAGGATCACTTCCTAGTAACTGCATTTTAATGTTTATTTGATTTGGGTACGGCCTCGATCAAATTTGGCACCTTTGCCAGGGAGCAGTGTCCAAAGGTTCATAATAGCTAGTGATTCATGTTTTATGTTTAGTTGTTTTATGCTTTTGTGTGTTGTGTTCGTGTTGCTTTAAGTGTTGTTTAGTGTCTTGTTATTTTGTTTAGTGTGTTGTTTTTTTTAGTTTTTCTGTTCAGCGCTTCCCCTGTTTCAGTTTTTGTGTTTTTCTGTGAATAGTGCTTTGCGACGGATTTAGCGACCACTTTTGTTGAACTGAAAAACAGGGTAGTAGTGGAAATCCCTTAGCGATAGATTTTAGAGACCACCCTTGCTGAATTAATTGGGATTTTTTGTTTTGGTAGCTATAGTTGTTATTTTTGGCTGAATTTTTTTGTGGTCACTTATTTTGATCCATATTTTGTGGGAAAAATAGCTGGAGCCCTTAGTTTTGTCAGATTTGAAAGTTCCAAAAAAGTAGCAAATTTGATTTTTGTCAAAACTTCAAACGACCATAACTTTTGCTCCGGGTATCAAAATGACTATTATTATATATGTATTTGGCCAGCTGAGGTCTCCTTCTTCCAAAAATTGCAATTCTGTCAAAAGTTTTTTATTTTCCAAGTATTATTCTCTTATTTTTCTTAACTTATCATTTTTAGCTTCTATAGTTAGACTTTGAATTTTCATTTGAAATTTTTTGTGCTATCTTCTCATCATTTTATAAGGTTGCTCACAAAATTTCAAGTCATTTGAATATCATTTAATGGTAGTTGTAGTTCAAACCTACATTGTTACTTTCATAAGAAGGTAACTAGTTGTGCATGCCGAATGTAGTGTATGACTAGAGGTAATCCATCTGACTTACAACCCTTTGATCTTGAGATAGATAGGGCATTTCATAGATTAGTTAGACATCATTTAGTACCTTTTGAGCATCCTGAGCATTCAGTTATTGGTGATTTTGAGCATTATAGTTTTGAACATTCTGATTTTGAACATTCTGAGAACATCGCACAACCTCCACCCCGTGAGAGGACTCAAAGGGAAATGGCTGCACCTGATTTCACCTATGAAAGCTTGTGCATCCAATACCCTGACGAGGATGTCCCATATGTTCTTAAAACTGGACTGATCCATTTGCTTCCAAAGTTTCATGGCCTTGCAGGTGAAGACCTACACAAGCATCTGAAAGAATTCCATATTGTCTGCTCCACCATGAAACCACCAGATGTCCAGGAGGATCACATATTTCCGAAGGCCTTTCCTCATTCTTTAGAGGGAGTGGCAACGGACTGGCTATATTACCTTGCTCCAAGGTCCATCACGAGCTGGGATGACCTCAAGAGAGTATTCTTAGAAAAAAATTTCCCTGCTTCCAGGACGACGGCCATCAGAAAGGATATTTCAAGTATTAGACAACTTAGTGGAGAGAGCATATATGAATACTGGGAGAGATTTAAAAAATTATGTGCCAGTTGCCCTCACCACCAGATTTCAGAGTAGCTTCTTCTCCAATATTTTTATGAAGGACTCAGTAACATGGAGAGAAGCATGATAGATGCTGCCAGTGGTGGAGCCCTTGGAGACATGACCCTTGTTGAAGCCAGAAATTTAATTGAGAAGATGGCTTCCAACTCCCAACAATTTAGTGCCAGAAGTGATGCTATTGTCATTAGAGGCGTGCATGAAGTAGCCACGAATTCATCTTCATCAGCCGAGACTAAGAAGCTTGAAGGTAAACTAGATGCCTTGGTTAACCTGGTAACCCAACTGGCCGTGAATAAAAAATCTGCACCAGCCGCCAGACTATGTGGCTTATGCTCCTCTGCCGACCACCACACAGACCTTTGCCCTTCTGTGCAATAATCTGAAGCAATTGAACAACCTTAAGCTTATGCTGCAAACATCTACAACCGACCTCCTCAACCTCAGCAGCAAAATCAGCCACAACAGAATAATTATGACCTCTCCAGCAACAGGTACAATCCTGGGTGGAGGAATCATCCCAACCTTAGATGGTCGAATCCTTCACAACAGCAGCAACAACAACAACAACAACCTTATTTTCAAAATGCTCCTGGCCCAAGCAGACCATACGTTCCTCCACCAATCCAGCAACAACAACAACAGCAGCCCCAGAAATAGCAAACAGTTGAGGCTCCTCTGCAACCTTCCCTTGAAGAACTTGTGAGGCAAATGACTATGCAAAACATGCAGTTTCAGCAAGAGACCAGAGCCTCCATTCAGAGCTTAACTAATTAGATGGGACAATTGGCTACACAATTAAATCAACAATAGTCCCAAAATTCTGACAGATTACCTTCTCAATTTGTCCAGAATCCCAAAAATATGAGTGTCGTTGCATTGAGGTCGGGAAAGCAGTGTCAAGGACCTCAACCAGCAACATCTTCCTCATCCGCAAATGAACCTACCAAACTTCACTCTACTCCAGAAAAAGATAATGACAAAAATTTAAAGAGTAAGTTACCTAACAATTTCTATGCAGGTGAATTTCCCACTGGTAATTCTGATTTACAAAAGCAGCATATCCCTCTTCCATTCCCTCCAAGATCAATTTCCAACAAAAAAATGGAAGAGGCAGAGAAGGAGATCTTGGAAACATTTAGAAAAGTAGAGGTAAACATACCTCTGCTGGATGCAATAAAGCAAATTACAAGATATGCTAAATTCTTGAAGGAGTTATGCACTCATAAGCGGAAGCTTAAGGGAAGTGAAAGAATTAGTATGGGCAGAAATGTCTCCACATTGATTGGTAAATCTGTTCCCCAAATCCCTAAAAAATGTAAAGATCCAGGTACATTCAGCATACCTTGTATTATAGGGAACATTAAGTTTGACAATGCCATGCCAGATTTAGGAGCTCCTGTTAGTGTTATGCCTCTATCTATTTTTAATTCTCTATCTCTAGGTCCTTTGCAGTCAACTGATGTGGTAATTCATTTAGCTAATAGAAGTGTTGCCTATCCTGTTGGTTTCATAGAAGATGTCTTAGTTAGAGTTGGTGAACTGATTTTCCCTGTTGATTTTTATATTTTGAATATGGAGGAGGGATTTTCTAAAGGATCAGTTCCCATCATTCTAGGCAGACATTTTATGAAAACTGCAAGAACTAAGATAGATGTATATGCAGGCACACTATCTATGGAGTTTGGTGATATAACTGTTCATTTTAATATTCTTGATGCTATGAAACACCCATCTGAAGATCTTTCTGTATTTCATGTTGAAATAATTGACCATATTGTTGATGAATACATGACTGATCTTCATTCTAATCTGCATGCCTGTCACTCTTCATGCATTGAATCAGAATTTGTACTTGATCATATGTCTGAATTTAATGCTGAGAGTGAATCTGAAATTTATATTGATTACATGTTTGGTGATGTTTTACCTCTTGAGATTGATTTTCTAGAGTCAGATAGAACTAACCATGTTTCAGGAAGTACACATACCTCTGACTTTCTTTATGAGGTACAGGCTAAGAAACCATCTCTTTCTACCATTATCCAGCCGCTCACACCAGAATTAAAGCCTCTGCCATCAAATTTTAAATATGCTTACTTGGATGATAGCAAAAGTTTCCCAGTAATTATATCTGCCTCCCTTGTTGATGAGCAAGAGGAGAAGCTGTTATCAGTTCTCAAGAAGCATAAGAAGGCTATACACTGAACCCTGGTAGACATTCTTAATATTAGCCCATCCACATGTATGCATCGGATAAATTTAGAGGATGAGGCTAAACCAATAAGACAGCCACAGAGAAGACTCAACCCGGTGATTCTTGATGTAGTGAAGAAGGAGGTAACAAAGCTTTTGCAAGCTGGAATCATTTATCCTATCTCCGACAGCCAATGGGTGAGTCCCGAAGAAAACCGGCCTCACCGTGATAAAAAATGAGAATGAGGAGTTGATTCCTACTCAGGTGTAGAACAGTTGGAGAGTCTGCATTGACTATAGGAGGCTCAACCAGGTTACCAAAAAGGACCATTTTCCACTGCCATTCATTGACCATATGCTTGAATGCCTAGCAGGTAAATCTCACTACTGTTTCCTTGATGGTTTTTCTGGTTATATGCAAATCACCATTGCTCCTAAGGATCAGGAAAAGACCACATTCACCTGCCTCTTCAGCACTTTTTCCTATAGGAGGATGCCTTTCGGCCTGTGCAATGCCCCTGGTACCTTCCAGCGGTGCATGATTAGTATTTTTAGTGATTTTTTAGAAAATTGCATAGAGGTGTTTATGGATGATTTCATTGTATATGGATCCTCTTTTGATGTTTGTTTGGATAGTCCGGAAAAGGTTTTGAATAGATGCATTGAAACTAATCTTTTCTAAATTTTGAAAAATGTCATTTTATGGTTGAGCAAGGTATAGTTTTAGGCCACATTCTTTCCAATAAGGGCATTGAAATAGATCCTGCAAAAATTTCTGTTATTTCACAATTGCCTTACCCCTCTTGCGTGCGAGAGGTGCAATCTTTTCTTGGTCATGCAGGATTCTACAAGCGCTTTATAAGAGATTTTAGCAAGGTAGCCCTTCCACTATCCAACTTGTTGCAAAAGGAGGTGTAGTTTGACTTTAATGATAAATGCAAAGAGGCTTTTGATTGCTTCAAGCGTGCGGTGACTACCACCCCTATCATTCAGGCACCTGATTGGACAGCCCCATTTGAGCTAATGTGCGATGCATCCAATTACACGTTGGGGGTTGTCCTTGCTCAAAAGATCTCCTTACTTTAGCTTACTTCTTTTCCGCCATGACTTAGGGAGTTTTTCTTTTCCTATCTCCTTCTTTACTTTTATTACATTTGTCTGATTCTATTTAATGGTTTAATTGCTTTTAATCTTTTAATTGTGCTACATTGAGGACAATGTGTTGTTTAAGTATGGGGGGCAGTGTTCTTTGGTTTTGGTTTTGCTAGTTTTGTTAATTTTGTTAGTTGTGTTAAATTTGTTAATTTTGTTAGTTTTGTTGGGTTTCTAGTTTAATATTTTAGGTCAATTCTGTTTTCATGTACAACTTTGCATATTTTTCTTTGAATTATAGGATATGTTCAAGAAATGGGTAAATATTTTGAAAATAAAAGTCTCTTGACATTTTGGGATTCGAAATCCTTGTTTTTCCTCAACATGTCATGATAGTTTTGAAAGCTCAATTTGGAAGTGATAAGTTTACCTTTGTGAGAATTTGAGCCATCCATCATCATAATCTTTTGGTGTGTTTTGCCCTATTGATTGCTTGCACAATAGCCTTGGCTTGATTCTTGTTGATGCTTCCTAATTCACATGCATATTTGGAAATGATTTAGGCAATTTTGTTCTTATAAGCCTCTAGCCAAATGGACCTACCTTGAATTAATTCCTTTGATAGCCCTTTTGAGCCTTGTTTCCATTTCCTTGTTTTGAAGCTCACTACAAGCCTTAAGTGAAAAACCATGATATCACCTTACCCTTAAGGAATTTTGGAGCTTTGGAATTGTTTTGGGAATAAGTGTGGGGGGTTTTGTTGGATAACATGTTTTGTTGGCAATGCTTCATGATGTATTTTTGGGCCATATTGATGTACATTGTATATGGGTTAAATGTTGGACATGCTGCTGAATGATATGCTAGTTCTCAAATGTTACTGTTCGAAAATAAATTCAAGTTTCAAGTTGAATCAATTAAAAAAAAAGCAATAAAGTTGAGTGAATAAGATCTTAAATAAAAGAAGAATGATGAGACTCTTGGTTCTACTCTTTATGTTTAAATTTTATCTTTAGGTCTTCTTATTTTTTCTTAATATGCACTTATTCCCCATTGCTCCTCTATTCCTTTGGGATTTAGCTACTTATTCCATATTTTTCCCTACCTTGTCCTTGGCCCCATTACAACCTTAAAAGACCTTTTGATCCTCATGTGCTTGTGTTTATGGGTTGATTGTCAATTGTAGAATCTTGCCAAGTTTATGTGGTGTTGGTTTTCATGGGTGCTTTGAGGGTAAATAGTAGCCTAGACACTTGAGAGATAGAGTGTATATCTTGTGAAGCTTTATCACTTTTCATTCTTGAGCTGATTTACTATTTTGCCATGATTGGGTTGCTTGGATGATTTTCACAAATGTCTTGACTCTTTGGATCTCTTCATGTTAGATGTTACCCATTCCTTTCATTCCTTGATGTTCATTGAGAAATATGTAAATGTTTTTGTTTATCTCTCTTTGATATCCTATGATTTTGTTCTTTATTTCATTTTGCCCAGGAGTGCAAAAGGCTAAGTATGGGGGTTTTGATGTGCCATTATTTTCTCCTATTTCTTAACCTTTTTTGCACCATTTTAAGTATTGATTAGTCTTAATTGTCAAATTAATTAGGGAGTTTTATTATTTGGGTCCATTCAGCTAATTTGATGTTTTTAATCTAATTTCAAGAATTAATGAAGCATTGGGCTTGAATCCAGAATTGGGCTTGGACTTGAAGAGGGTAGACTATTTTATTCTACAAAATTTTATCTTATCTAGACTTTATCTTATCTATATATTATTTAGATTTGATCTCATCTAGATATTATTTCATCTAGATCTTATCTTATCTTATCTTATCTAGATTTGATTTTATTTTATTTATGGGCTTGGATTTAAAACAAATTTGTAAGCTTTGGGGCTGGAAAACTATATAACAGCACCAAGGTTCTAGTTTAGGCCCTTCCCTTCTCTCCTCTCTCTTCTCTCTCTCCTATTTTCATTTTTAGTTTTAGGCTTTTCTTAGACACTTTTTCGTTTTGCAATTCCAGTTTTGACTTTTCATTTTAGCAATAAAATTCCGTTCTTCAATCTATAATTTCGTTCTCTATTGATTAATGGAAAACTAAGTTCTCTTTGAGGTTCTATTATTACTGTTAAGTTCTGTTCAGTTTTTCCTCTTCACTAATTACTCTGAATTTGTTGCTATTAATTCATGCATGCTTAGTGCTTGATTAATTGTCTCTACGCTTAATTACGTTCATGCTTAATGATCGTTTATGATTAATTGGTGTATGTGTTGCTTAATCACATAATGAATGCCTTATGTTAAATTTCGCTTAGTAATTTAATTTAGGGTTGGATTAAGTGGTTGAACTGATAAAGGATAAACTCGCGTAACCTAGGATAAGAGACTTGCTTGTGAATCAAGGGGAAGCAACATGTTTTAATTCTGATATTTTCTAATTCAATTTTACTCGCTATTTAATTTACATAAACAACCCCCCCCCCCAATTCGTTACTATTTTCCTACTATCTGTTATGAACGTTTGGTTGATCATTGCTCGTTGGGAGACGACCTAGGATCATTTCCTAGTTAATTCATTTTAATGTTTATTTGATTCAGGTACGGCCTCGATCAACCTTATATCTTAACAATCACATTAACAGTATCCATAACATTTTGAGGCATAATAGTAACCATTAGAGAACAATTGCAATTAATTTCAACATTGATCATACAAATCACAAACATTACATACAACATCAAATTACAAATTTGTGAATTAGTACAAGTTGATCCTCATGGGTTTAGTAATTTTCTTTGTCTTAGCTTACAAGTTCATAGTGGATCCTATAGTGGTTCTTAGGGCTCCCTGACACTCTACCTATGGTTTTCTTCATTCTAAATCCATTTGTAGTCTTAGAATTACCAAATTAAGTCATCTAATGTCCAGCATCAAGTTGTTGCCCTGTTTGACAAAGTTTCACTCTTAAACTTGTCTTCAAATTTCTAAGTGTTCTGGAAATCAGTTTTTCATAAATTTTACATGCTACGCTATATTTTCACTTCTAACAAACTCATTTTTGAAGTAAAAAATTTAACAAAAAGAGTCCATACAGCCATAACCACCATTTTAATTTCATGACAGATTTAATCCTAGAAAATATCCTTGAACTGGTTTTGTTCATAATTTTTGCTAGAAAACTCCGATTTAAGTGAAATTTAAGACTAACCCTAAGTTTAGACACCCAAAGAACTCATTTTAATCTTAAAAACTTCAATAAAAACAACATATCACACAGTTCCAGAAAAGGAAGTTGCTATGAAATTTTGAACATCAACACGTCATGCAATGAAGTCTAGCCTCCAATGGTAACAAGATCAAGGTTCAAGAAGTGGAAAGACCCCCCTTCATGAAGCTTGCAAAAAAATGCTTAGATGAAACACAAACTCGGATTTGGATGTTCCCAAGCTTCAAAGGATGATAAAAGAAATTTGGAACCAAGAATAAAGGTTTTGCACAAAAATGGTGAGGAAACAAGAAGAAAATGAAGATTAATAGCCTTTTACCAAAGCTTTGAGAAAAGAAGTCTCAAGAACACTTGTATGAAGCTTGGAAAAAGAAGAAGAAAATGGATTCCCCTCCCTCCCTTGAAGAACTCGTGCACAACAATGGAGAATGAAGGTTCCAAGTGTGATATTTTTTTAGAAGTGAAGAGATAATAAGGCTTCAGGCATGGTTCAAATGAGACATGATTAGGGTTAAAGTTGACAAGATCAAATTGACAACATGAATGACCATTTGATAGCCATGGTGTGTGACACCCTTAACCCCGACATATATATAAATAAATAAAATATATAAAAATATTGGTAAACAAATTCACGTGGGTAAAAGGTTCACATTCACTTCACCATTACCAAATAAAACTTATTAAAAATATATTCGGCTCTAAACAAGGCCGTCAAAATTTACAAAAAATGTTTTATTAAATCGGTGAGGTGAAATAAAATAGACTAACATCATGCAATTAATATAGAACTTATGCCCTAACGTCACATCCTATCAGAGCATTGTGTCCCGACGTCCTTCAGCACAAGGTTCCTTAAAGCAATTCACCTAGTCATCTATTCCCCTGGACAGAAAGTTCAAGATCATCACAGGATCCAAACACAAACAACACACAGGGGATAAGTTATCACATTCCTAACTAATAGAGAAACAAGACAACAAAATATACACATCATATAAATGAGATACAACTTACTTAAACATAACTCACGTAATTCCACCACTTTGTCATTTAAAATTCACTTTTCAATCATCAATCACATTACACATGAATCACACACTCCGATCAAGACATAATAACACATCAATTTCATAATAAGCAATTAGTAGGTGTATGCAACAGTTATGCTAAGGCTCAAGCCTATATGCAATGTGGTACCATGTCAGTGAAAAACCACCCTAGAGCGCTTAGAAGTACATAACAAGACACACCACACAATGAGTATGTCAGGTAACTCTCACTTAGTAAAATCATAGGAAGATCAGTCAGGGTCACGCTATTTTGCGAGAATGCTCCAACCATGTGGGATCGGCACAGGCTTAAAGGAGCACTCAAACCAGGTGACCCCCAAGGCCTACACTCCGAAGAGTCCGTCAGGGCCTCTCCCTCCTAATTTAGGTCCAACCCCTAAAATAATTTTTGCCTGCAGACATTGCTCATGAATTATACAATACCCATGACCTCACACTTGTGTTTTAAACACATTTAACAAAATTGCGCTACAATTTAACACTGGTTCCTAAATAGGAAACCTATATTTTCTCTTTAACACTGGTTCCTAAATAGGAAACCTACACTTTCTCTGTAACACTGTGCATCAACACTTTCTCTTGATAACACTGGTCTGGTTATTGTACAATTCACAGCTTACAACACAAGTAATGTCACATCAAGTGTTAACCACACACTTATTCACAACCAAAACTCATTCACAATTTCACATCACATAATGTCACAATCCATCATCACATGTTTACACATATCTCACAAATTAACACATGTTCAACTTTGCACTTATACTCAATCTCAATAACAATACTATAATCTCAAAGCAACATGTTATTCCACAATTCATCACATATTTCATTCATAGACACTGCTCATGAATTATATACAATACCCACGACCTCACACTCGTGTTTTAAACACGTTCAACACATTGCGCTAGAATTTAACATTGGTTCCTAAATAGGAAACCTACACTTTCTCTTAACACTGCGCATAAACATTTTCTCAATATCAACACTGGTCGGGTTATTTATAATTCATAGCTCACAACATAATTATTGTCACATAAGTGTTAGACACACACACTTATTCACAACCAAATATCATGTCCACAATTTAACATCTGATAATGTCACAATCAATCATCTCATGTTTACATTTATCTCATAAATTGAAACATTCCACTTTGTACTACTCGATCACCAAAATAATATTATAATGTCATTATAATAATTTATTACACCTCATAACTCATATACACATTACACGGTAATCATATTTGCATGACACAAAACATATATATATATATATATATATATATATATAGCAAATCAAGCTACATTATTTTTAATCAAGAGAGTTTTTATAACAATTAATTTAATATTACATCAAAAGAAATTACCACTAGGCATTAACCTTACAACTTTCTTTAATTTAGGATTTTAGTATTACAATAAATATATACACATAACATGTTGGTCATTGTTTTAGCCGTGTGAATTTACAAATCCCAACGGTAAAGCCGTGTGAATTTGAATCGCGAACCATATATCACAATTGCATGACAATCCAACGGTTACAGAATCCAGGATCGTAGTTTTACTAAGATAGTTTTGGGTTTCTATGCGAAAAGAAAAAAGTTTCTATAAAAAGGATTTTCTCTCCACTCCGACATCTTTAGAAAATTCCCAACGGTGACAATGTTCATACATGCGTTCTGACCGTGGTGCTCAAATTTCATGATGATCCAACGGTCAATGAGTCTGAGATCGTCATTTTTCAGAGATAGGTTTGGTGGTATGCGGGAAAAAGAGAGGGTTTTGGGAAGAGAAGAGGGGAAAACGAAATTGAGAGAAAGAGAAGGAATCGTCAGTGTGAAAACTGACCTAACATGTCTCTATTTATAGCTAGGGTACTTACAATTGATCATTTACTCTATTCATTTATTTTTATTATTTTATAAAAAGAAACTCTATTTTATTCTCTATCAAATGAATAAATAAAATACCTTTTTTATTTTCTCTCAAACCATTATTTTAATTAATAAAGTTATTTCTTCTTATTTATTTAATTATAAAAACCTCATCATTTTTCTAAAACTCTATTTATTTACAAATAACAATCATTTTTAAATTAGTTTACGAAAAATGGGATGTTACAATTTCACCCCCTTAAAAAAAGTTTCGTCCCTGAAACTTTGACTTCTGTAAACTTTGCTAACTGAATAAACAAAACAGATCACTTCTCAGTTCTGTAAACTTGTTCAAACTTAAGGTTTACTCCTTACAGAAATTTCACTAGAAAACTTAAACTTACTCGAGTCATCTTTACAAGGGTTAAGGTTAATTCAAGGAATCCTAAAATAACTTTCTAGTTCGGCTACTAGTTAATGGGGTCTCATCTTAATCTTAGGTTTCTTTTCATCTCAAAACAACTTTTACCCAAAAAGGATTTAAAGTTATCTCTCACTTAGACGTAGCATACTCTAAGGGTCATCATCATCTAACTAAAATGCATAACAAAACTCTTAGCACGAAACATGATTCCCAAGGGTCTATAACAACCTTAAGATACACCCCATAATTCAACTTAACTGGAAATACACTAAGCACTAATAATCGAAACCACTACAAGGGTTAACTCAGGGTGGGAGATCCTGTCCATGCATCCCATGAACACACAAGGGCATTGATCTTGTCTAGGCATGACCAAGTACACGTAGAGGCCACAACAGGTACTAAGGTAGTCATCATAGCATCCTTAAACTTTTCTCATATTAAGGTAAAGAGAACTAAGATTTATCTCGTTAATCATACAACTATCATCCATAATCCTTTAGGTCACCTACCTTACACAAGAACACTCACTCTCGAACCCTTTCATGCTTTGTAATTAACGCCTAACTAACTACCTTACACTCTTCTTAAGGTTTCACACTAAACCTCTTAATTATACTTCATAACTTTTCAAACTACTCTATGTTCTCAAACAACTTTATACTATATATCTCCTAGGAACTACAGTTACAATTTTCTATGGGTACTACACTTATAATATTTTCAATCTCACACTTAGGTAGTAACTAAGCACATCCTCAAGGAACACAGGTACTTGACTTTCATCTATAGGTAACGAGGACCATGCCTTCTCAAGTATTTTCTCTCAAAACATCTTAACGTGATTGACTAGGACAAAGTCTCTCTCTATTCGTAATAGAAGTAACAACATGAAAATATATCAAGCAGTTTAACAAGACATGATTGGAAGTTGAGTAATTCAAAACGAGATGAACACTCGATTGATTAGGAGACGATAATTTTAAATCAAGAATGATCACTTATTCATAATCAAAAACAAATATTCCAAATGAATTCTATAAAAGAAAACATGACCACAATGTACACCCATGTGGAGATGTTAACAATCGTTTGATTGTGTAAGAAACATCAATAATCCAACTGATTGATGTAGGCTCATAACATAAGGAATGAACTATACTCAAGCTTCCAAGTGTAATCGAATTACTTGACTTAAGCACACAACACAATGAATAGGTTGCACTAGAATCAGAAGGTACAATCAAAGAGTATTCTTTATGAATTATATCTCGATATGAGTAATCAAACTATAGAGTATCAACATCACTAAGAACAAGGAATCACAAACAACCATACTATCTATGCAATTAAGGCAGAACACCAGACTACAAGCATACTTAGAATTATAAGGTTCCTATAACAAGTATATAATATTAATATGCCTTGACTAATTAAAAACTTATCCTTCTTAATGTTACTAGATTTAATTAGGCTTTACTACTAAGTTAAGAAAGTAAAGAACAATAACTTAATTAAAATTAAAGCGGCAATTAAAAGTACACAACGAAAATTAAAGAGTGTAGGGAAGAAGAAGACAAACACAAGATTTATACTAGTTTGGCCACAATCCGTGCCTACATCCAGTCCCCAAGCAACCAACGGTTCTTGAGGTTTCTTTCAACCTTGTAAAATCCTTTACAAGCCAAAGATCCACAAGGGATGTACCCTCCCTTGTTCTCTTTGAACAACCAAGTGGATGTACCCCTCCACTTGAACTGATCCACAAGAGATGTACCCTCTCTTGTTCTCAGTTACAACAACCCAAGTAGATGTACCCTCTACTTGTACCACAAAGGATGTACCCTCCAATGTGTTTAGACAAAGAATTCTCAAGCGGTTAGTCCTTTGAATCTTTGTAAGGGGAAACAAAAGATATCTCAAGCGGTTAGTCCTTTGAAATCTTTTGTTTAAGGGGAAGAGAAGAATCAAAAGAATTCTCAGGCGGTTAGTCCTTTGAATTTTCTTGGAAAAAGAGAAGGAAGACACAAAAGAATTCAGGCAGTTAGTCCTTCTATTCTTTTGGCAAAGGGAGAAGAGAATGAAAAAAAAAATAGCACAAGTTTTCGAACAATGAACTTTTCTTGGAAGAGAAAGTATTGAACAAAAACTTTTAGAAGGAAGTTGAGAAACGAATAAGAAATTTATGTAAAAAAAAAACTTGTTATTAAATTCATGCCATGGTCACATATTTATAATCATTTGATGACTCAAGTTAAAGTTTGTCACTCTTGGCAATTTCTTTAAAACTAGTCACCTTTTAAAAATTGTGACTCTTTTGAAAACTAGTCACTTAAAAAGTTGTGACTTTTGAAAAAATCTTCAGAAACAAGTCACTTTAAGAATTGTGACTTTTGGAAATTTATTTTTCGAAATCAGTCACTGGTAGTCGATTACCATCAGGGTGTAATCAATTACACATCAACAGATGTGACTCTTCATGTTTAAATTTTGAAAATCAAAACGTTTAGAAACATTGGTAATCGATTACAAGTATTGTGTAATCGATTACACAAGTTTAAAATGATTTGAAAATGTTTTATCACTAGTTATGACTCTTGAAATTTGAAATCTAACGTTTTAAAACATTGGTAATCGATTACATGCTCATGGTAATCGATTACAACTTTGTAAAACAGTTTTGAAAACAATGTTGGCTACAGGTAATCGATTACTACCTTCTCGTAATCGATCACCAGAGACTAAAACTCTTTGGTAAAAAATTTTGTGAAAAATTCTTGTGCTACTCAATGTTTTGAAAAAAAAATTTAGTACTTATCTTGATTGAGTCTTCTCTTGATCTTGATTGTTCTTGAATCTTAATTCTTGAAACTTGAATCTTGATTCTCGAAACTTGATTTTTGAATCTTGAATCTTCATTCTTGAAACTTGATTCTTGAAACTTTGGAATTTGCTTAACTCTTGATTCTTTAGCATCATCAAAATAATCTTGGAAGTCATTGCTTCCACACTCAAGCTTCCAAGTGTAATCGAATTACTTGACTTAAGCACACAACACAAAGAATAGGTTGCACTAGAATCAGAAGGTACAATCAAAGAGTATTCTTTATGAATTATATCTCGATATGAGTAATCGAACTATAGAGTATTAGCATCACTAAGAACAGGGAATCACAAACAACCATACTATCTATGCAATTAAGGAAGAACACCATACTACAAGCATACTTAGAATTATAAGGTTCCTATAACAAGTATATAATATACATATAAGAACTAAGAATTAAACAGTTAATAAAGATGTATTAAGGAATCACAAACTTCAACAACTAGATTCATGACTACGCACAAAAAAGAGGGAGTTAAGTAGTCATGTGTTTACACATCAAGAAAGACACACTCATCCAAGGCATATATATACGGTTCAAAAGGTTTTCACAACACTAATCCACACATCGAGAGAAATAAGTTTATTAACAACATACAAGCAAGAAGATAAGGGCTAATTAAGGCATTATCCATCAATATCAAGACTATCGGCATCACCTAACGGCTTGCCATAATGTCCAACCGCACTTCACAAATTATAGAGATGGCCAATCTCATAACTCATGACTCAACAGTGGATTTATGGTATAGAAGTCATTAAGGATCCAACGCACATAGAAGCATTATTATTTAGTCTCATTTGATCATGCAGAAGAAAATACAAACAATAATCCAAGCATGCTAAGCAAAAGTACTCATAAGTAACCACACAGAGTGCACACTAGAATATGGCAAACACATAACACACTTGCCGAAAAGTTCAACTAGGCTCTGATACCACTACATGTGACACCCTCTACCCTGACATATATATAAATAAATAAAATATATAACAATATTGGTAAACAAATTCACGTGGGTAAAAGGTTCACATTCACTTCACAATTACCAAATAAAACTTATTAAAAATATATTCGGCTCTAAACAAGGCCGTCTAAATTTACAAAAAATGTTTTATTAAATCAGGGAGGTGAAATAAAATAGACTAACATCATGCAATTAATATAGAACTTATGCCCTAATGTCACATTCTACCAGAGCAATGGGTCCTGACGTCCTCCAACATAAGGTTCCTTACAGCAATTCACCTAGTCATCTGCTCCCCTGAACACAAAGTTCAACACCATCATAGGATCCAAACACAAACAACACACAGGGGATGAGTTATCACATTCCTAACTAATAGAGAAACAAGACAACTAGATATACACATTAAATAAATTAGATACAACTTACTTAAACATAACTAGCATAATTCCACCACTTTGTCATTTAAAATTCACTTTTCAATCATCAATCACATTACACATGAATCACATATTCCGATCAGGACATAATAACACATCAATTTCATAATAAGCAATTAGTAAGCGTATGCAACAATTATGCTAAGGCTCAAGCCTATATGCAATGTGGTACCATGTCAGTGAAAAACAACCCTAGAGCGCTTAGGAGTACATAACAAGACACACCACACAATGGGTATGTCAGGTCACTCTCACTAAGTAAAATCATAGGGAGACCAGTTAGGGTCATGCAGTTTTGCGATAATGCTCTAACCACGTGGGATCGGCATAGGCTTAAAGGAGCACTCAAACCAGGTGACCCCCAAGGCCTACACTTTGAAGAGTCCATTAGGGCCTCTCCCTCCTGATTCAGGTCCAACCCCTAAAATAATTTTTGCATCCAGACACTGCTCATGAATTATACAATACCCATGACCTCACACTTGTGTTTTAAACACGTTTAACACAATTGCACTACAATTTAACACTGGTTCCAAAATAAGAAACCTACATTTTCTCTTTAACACTGGTTCCTAAACAAGAAACCTACACTTTCTCTGTAACACTGTGCATCAACACTTTCTCTAGATAACACTAGTCGGGTTATTGTACAATTCACATCTTACAACACAAGTAATGTCACATCAAGTGTTAACCACACACTTATTCACAACCAAAACTCATTCACAATTTCACATCTCATAATGTCACAATCCATCATCACATGTTTAAACATATCTCATAAATTAACACATGTTCAACTTTGCACTTATACTCAATCTCAATAACAAACTATAATCTCAACGCAACATGTTATTCCATAAATCACCACATATTTCATTCATAGATACTGCTCATGAATTATACAATACCCATGACCTCACACTTGTTTTTTAAACACGTTCAACACATTTCGCTACAATTTAACATTGGTTCCTAAATAGGGAACCTACACTTTCTTTTAACACTGCGCATAAACATTTTCTCAATATCAACACTTGTCGGGTTAGTTATAATTCACAGTTCACAACATAATTATTGTCACATAAGTGTTAGACACACACACACTTATTCACAACCAAATATCATGTCCACAATTTAACATCTCATAATGTCACAATCAATCATCTCATGTTTACATGTATCTCGCAAATTGACACATTCCACTTTGTACTACTTGATCTCCATAATAATATTATAATGTAATTATAATAATTTATTACACCTCATAACTCATGTACACATCACACGATAATCATATTTGCATGACACAAAACATATATATATATATATATATATATATACATATATATATAGCAAATCAAGCTACATTATTTTTAGTCAAGAGAGTTTTTATAAAAATTAATTTAATATTACATCAAAAGAAATTACCACTAGGCATTAACCTTACCACTTTCTTTAAAATTAGTGAGGAGAAGAAGAAGGAAGGAAAAAATCCAAGCCAAGACGCTTCCGTAACGCTTCCGAGATGTTTCCGTGATCGATTCTGTGAAAGTTTCTTCATCGTTCTTCGTTCGTTCGTCGAGCTTCATCCAGTTAGTTTTCAATCTAGAAGCTTTCAATTCATTCAATGCACCCTTTGTGGTCCATTCTTGATTTGTATGCTTTCATCTTCTTCTCTTTTAGTTTCGGTATCCTTTTCTTCTGATTTTAACTAGCTTCGACCGATTGTTTAAGTCGTTATCTTGCCTAATAAATGATAAAATAAATTTCAACCGATCATTTGTGTTGTAATCTCGTTTAATCACTGTTAAAATAAAATTCAACCGATCGTTCACACTGTAACCTCGGTTAATGAAGAAGGGGTAAATAAGCTCCAATCGGACATTTTACTTTGAAAGTTCTTTTGAATGAGTTGATAAATAACCAAGTGAAACTAAGGCTAAAATCAACTCACAAACCAAGCTTTGTCCGTGAAAAGGTCATTTGAAACTGTTTTAAGGTCCAATGCCTTAAACGGTCCTCTTTGCTTTTATCGGTAAAAATGGACCGTTCAAAAGTATAAAATCAACACACCGCATAAATTTCTTGCTTTCTTAAAATTATGTAGGTCTGAGTTCCTCATCGCAATTGAGGATACGTAGGAGCAAAAAGCCCCGCTTTTGTCGACCCCAAAAGATAAAAAACATAAAAAAGGGAAGATCAAATAAAGATGAAAGTCATGATTTTGCACATTTTGTTTAAGGTTGTCGTCCCTTATGATGGACGCGTGGGGTGCTAATACCTTCCCTGTGCATAAAACAACTCATGAACGTTTCATACTTAAAGTTCACAAGCCCGCTTTTGATTTTTCTAACATTTTTCTCAAATAAACGTTGGTGGCGACTCCGTGCATTTTCCTCCCTTGGAAAACACTCCCTTGAGTCTCACGTCGCCCTCCCGCCGAAGGGTAGGTTGCGATAGTTAGTGACTCCACTCGGGACTATTTTTAGAGAGTTGGGCCTTCTAAATCTTGTGCAATACCATGACTTTCCCTTTTGTCGGTTTCCTTTTATTTCTCTTATGTTCTTGTATATAACTCTTGGATGCCTTTAGCATGTTTTTAATGTATGCATGAGGTAAATATTTATTCATTTGATGCACACACACACCGACACTTTTTGCACACACGGTGAGTTGAAAAAAGGGCCCTATACCCGGGTCCGTGGGAACATAGGAAGCAGAGGTGGATCTGTGATCATGCTAAGTCTCTGACTTGCTTGATGACAGTGGAACCTCATTTAGAGTTTTTCTCTTTGATGATATGTTGTTGCTGGTAGTCCCTACCGCCACAACGTTGATGTCAAAGGGAATGATATCGCCAGAAACCATTAAGAAAGATATAACTGCCTTGGGAAGTTATCACTAAAAGTCATTTTGTTCCTCTCGCTTAGGTTCCTAAAATAGGGGCACAAAGCGAACACAATGCGTGTTTTGTTTTCTTTTGCACTGCCATGCATATCCTCTAAATGTCATGTACGTCTCTGCTGTATGATTATTTGATGATATTGCCATGCTTGTATGTCCCCCTGTTGTGCTATAAACCACACTTTTTTTTTTGCGCATTCGTGTCTGCATCGTGTCGTCGCACGCACATTGTATGTCGGTCTCATCATTTTTGTCACGAGAAGCTAGAAGGTCTGTGTCACTTTCTTAAGTGCATATATACATGGGGCACTGTGCTGCCAAATGTTGCAAGTAAGAAGAGACGGTTTTTCGGGCTCTCGTGTCCGTAAAATACATTTATACCATGCACCACATAAGCATCTCTTCATGCATTCATCCATTTCTCCCATGATAGATGTTGGAGTATTGATTCAAACAGGACTTTTATTCTAGTAAACATGGGATCAGATCAAATATCACTGCTCAAGAAAAGGTTCTACCAAGTTAAAATCAAGAGTTAGAGGTCACCAGTTTACGAGAGTTGGGGCAATTGATGGGTCAGCTTCAACGGAAAGCCTTCCGCAAAGCATATGGTAAGATTTGGAACTTGGCTACGATAGAAGTCTCCATACAGGCGATTGCATCCCTTACCCAATATTATCATCAACCCTTGAGGTGTTTCACATTCGAGGATTTCCAGCTAGTGTCGACTGTACAAGAATTTGAAGAAATCCTTGGGTGCCTGCTGGGAGGAAGGAAGCCATATCTTTTCTTCGGGTTCTATCCTTCCATGGCCATAATTGCCAAGGTAGTGAAAATCTCGGCGCAAGAATTGGACCGGGTGAAGCAAAATAGAAATGGAGTATTCGGAGTACTAAGGAGGTGTTTGCAAGAAAAGGCAAAGGCCTTGGCAAGTCAAGGCGAATGGGCTCCTTTCATTGACATCTTGGCACTTTTGATCTTCGGAGCTGTCCTCTTTCCAAACGTGGAAGGGTTAGTGGACCTAGCGGTGATTGGCGCTTTTCTCGCCTTTCACCATAGCAAGAAAAGCCCGATCGTCACTATTTTAGCCGACATGTACGATACGTTCGACCGAAGATGTGAAAAGAGCGGCGCCAAAATTGTTTGCTACACACCGGCCCTCTATGTGTGGTTGGTTTCACACCTTTTCCGCCAAGAAGGGAGGCACGTTTATCCATTACAAGGTCACCGCTCGTGCTCTGAAAAAGGAAAGGCGAATTGGGACCAATTCTTGGCTAGCATGGAAGGAGCATCCGTTAATTGGTTCCCTCGCTGGAAGGAAGGAAGGACTGAGATTCTAATTTCATGCGAAGGATTTCCACATGTTCCCTTGATGTAAATGAGGGGTTGTATTAACTATAATCCTGTCCTCGCCATAAGACAGCTTGGCTACCCCATGAGAGGAGCGTCGTCGGAGGAAAGCCTCACGCCTTTCATCGCACGGGGTTTCAATGACCCCAATGCGAGGGTGCTTTGAGGAATCCACAAGGCATGGGATGCATTGCGAAGGAAGGACAAAGAGCTTAGGGGAAACAACAATGGAATCATCGGCGTCTATCATAAGTGGCTGAGAGTCCGCGCATAAGGTTTGAATTGGCTCCCAAAGCTAAGGGCTTCAAGAGAGGAAAAGGCCGAAGCTCCGGAAGAGAGCGAGGAGGTACAAGCCCTAAAGGCAGAGCTTGAGAAAGCCTAAGCTGTCAAGGAAAAGTTAAAGTCAACAACCATCAAAGTTCGAAAGGAGTATGATGAACTGAAAGACATCAACATGGCCACTGTCGAAGCCTTGGAGCGAGAAACCAAGAGGGCTCGGAAGGAAGAACACGACCGAAACAAGTTCCGAGGAGCCTTATGGGGTAGCAACAACGAGCTTAAACTCTGAAGAGACGAACGGGATCGGTCGTGAGTCGAAGGCATGATCTTGAAGGATAAGTTGAAGGCTTGTCTTAGGTCCAAGAGGAGTTTGTCCTAGCAGTTAAGCGAGACAAAAGGAAACATGTTGGCCATCATTGATAAGTACAAAGAAAAGCTAAACATAGCGGTAGCTCATGAGCATAGGCTAGTGGATGAGTACGCCAAGGTATTAGCGGAAAAGGAATCAAGGGGAAGGGTGATCGATTCATTGCACGGAGAGGCAATGATGTGGATGGATAGGTTCGCCTTCACCTTGAATGGAAGTCAAGAGCTTCCTCGAATGCTAGCTAAGGCCAAAGCAATGGCGGACGTCTACACAGCCCCCAAAGAAATTTACAGGCTCCTCAACTATTGTCAGCACCCGATTGACCTAATGGCTCACATAATTAGGAGTCGTTAAGGCATTTGTATCGTCACTCTGATTTTGGCTAGTTAGCCCTTTTTGTTCCTTAAATAAAATGAGGATGATTTGATCCCATGAGTTTGCTTAAAGGACCTGTGTGAATCCAATGCTCCGACAATTTATCTCTAGCATGCATCCATGTTTAAATTCCTTGTCGCATACTCACCACATTTTGTCTCTTTAGGGAGTAACACCATAACTAAGAGCGCTCCAAGGCACCCTTATCGAACCCATTCTAAATCTAGGGCTATGGGTGACGTAGAGGAAGTGCAAGAACAAATGAAAGCCGAAATGTTGGCTCTAAAAGATCAAATGGCCTCCATGATGGAGGCCATGCTAGGTATGAAAAGATTAATAGAAAGTAATGCAGCCACAGCTATCGCCGCTTGCACCGTCGCTGAAGCAGACCTAGTCCTTCCGTCTACAGCCAAGCTAGCACATCAACTCACCCCAGATATTATGGGATAAGGAAGAGACACATTGGGGAATACCAACAGCCCATTTTTGGGGTACAACTGAAGTGCTTACCCCTGCGAACTACCCCCCAACTTTACGCCACCTGCCGTGCATGAGAACACGGACCATGCCGTTCCCTTTAACTTCGAGGGGCAGCTTCCCCAGCCTGTAGGGGGCGCCCACGAAGAGCCTCGGGAGCATGCCCAAGGGGACGTCGACTCCTACCCCCCTTTTCCCACTAAGGGACCGGCACCCAATGCCTTGCCTCAGCCTAATATCGTAGGAGTCTCTCAACCCCGCCTGATGCAACCACTACTCTTCTCCTTAGGGGGGCCGTCTTTGGCAGTGGAAGGAAGAGAAGGGTTCAGTGACTACCCCTTCACCGATATGACGGACTTGTGCTTGGTATCCAATGTCGTCATCCCTCCAAAATTCAAGGTGCCAGACTTTGATCGATACAAGGGGACCACTTGCCCCAAGAATCATTTAAAGATGTATTGTCAGAAAATGGGGGCATATTCTAGAGACGAGAAGCTATTGATGCACTTCTTTCAAGATAGTTTGGTCGAAGCGGCAGTCATCTAGTATACCAACTTGGAAGCATCGCGCATCCGCTCATGGAAGGACTTGATTACTGCCTTCAGTAGGAAGTATCAATATAATATTGATATGGCTCCCGATAGGACTCAATTACAAAACATGAGCAAATAGGAACATGAATCCTTCAAGGAGTATGCCCTAAGGTGGAGAGATTTGGTGGCTCAAGTGGCACCTCCCATGGTGGAAAGAGAGATGATTACTATGATAGTAAACACTCTGCTGGTGTTCTACTACGAGAAGTTGGTAGGTTACATGCCCTCTAGCTTCACAGATTTAGTGTTCACAGGCGAGAGGATTAAAGTGGGCTTGAAGAGAGGGAAATTTGACTATGTCTTCCCTACTAGCATCAACAATAGAAGGATCGGAGCAGTTGGGGCAAAAAGAAAGGAAGGAGACACCTATGCCATCACCTCGGCACCTGCTTGGCCAACAAAAGAACGAATGACTAACCGCCTGAATTCTTTTGTGTCTCTCTTCTCCCTTCCCAAGAGAATTCAAAGGACCCTGCCTGAGAATTCTTTTGACTTCCCTTTCCCTTAAACAAAAGATCTCAAAGGACTAACCGACTGAAATATCTTTTGTTTCCCCTTTACAAAGATTCAAAGGACTAACCGCTTGAGAATTCTTTGTCCCAACACATTGGAGGGTACATCATTTGTGGTACAAGTAGAGGGTACATCTACTTGGGAATTGTTATACTGAGAACAATAGAGGGTACATCTCTTGTGGACTAGTTCAAGTGGAGGGTACATCCACTTGGGTTTTCAAAGAGAACAAGGGAGGGTACATCCCTTGTGGATCTTTGGCTTGTAAAGGATTTTACAAGGTTGAAAGAAATCTCAAGAACCGCAGGTTTCTTGGGGACTGGATGTAGGCACGGGTTGTTGCCAAACCAGTATAAAATTCTTGTGTTTGTCTTCTTCTTCCCTACACTCTTTAATTTCCGCTGTGCACTTTAATTATCGCTTTTACTTTGGATTAAGTTTCTATTTATGTTCTTTACTTTCTTAACTTAGTAGTAAAAGCCTAATTAAATCTAGTAACATTAAGAAGGATAAGTTTTTTAATTAGTAAAGGCTCATTAATAATTAATTCAACCCCTGCTTCTTAATTATTTCGAGGCCATTTGATCCAACAAGCTTTACTCTTAGCATAACTGTTGTATAACGCTTGCTAATTGTTTATTATGAAATTGATGTGTTATTATGTCTTCATCGGAGTATGTGATTCTTATGTAATGTGATTGATGATTGAAAAGTGAATTTTAAATGAAAAAGTGGTGGAATTACGTGAGTTATGTTTAAATAAGTTATATCTCATTTATATGATATGTATATCTAGTTGTCTTATTTCTCTATTAGTTAGGAATGTGATAACTCACTCCCCGTGTGTTGTTTGTGTTTGGATCCTATGATGATGTTTAACCTTGTGTTCGGGGGAGCAGATGGCTAGGTGAATTGCTTTAAGGAACCTTGTGCTGAAGGACGTCGGGACACATTGCTTTGATAGGATGTGACATTGGGACATAAGTTTCTATATTATTTGCATGATGTTAGTCTATTTTATTTTACCTCACTGATTTGACAAAATATTTTTGTAAATTTTGACGGTTTTGTTTTGAGCCGAATATATTTTTAATAAGTTTTATTTGGTAATACTGATGTGAATGTGAACCTTCTCATCTACCTTTTCCGTCTCTCTACTTTGCTTTCCCATTCTCTAACCTCTTCACCTCTGTTGCAACCTACCCTTCGGCGGGAGGGCGACGCATGACTCGCGGGTGCGTCTTCCATGGGAGGAATACGTGTGGAGTCGTCACCAACGTTTATTCGAGGAAAACGTCAGAAAAACCGGAAAAGACGTGGTTTACGAACTTTAAGTGAAAGAGAAACCCCAAAGAAAAAACGTCCGATTGTTTTTTTATTTTTATTTTACTAAAAGATTTTTTTGATTATTATATTATTATTTTACCTCTTTTTGGTTTCTAATGTGGTTACAGCATGACCAAACGGTCGGATTTCATTTTAACAGAAATTAACGGATGTTACAATTCAAATGATCGGTGGAAATTTATTTTATTTTTGATTAGGCGAGAAAATGACTTAAGCAAATGACTAAAGCAAGTCAAAAGGGGGTACGGAAAGTTAATGAAATGAAAATAAAAGCACGTGAAACAAATGAGGACCACTAAGGGTACATAGAATGAATTGAAAAGTTCGATTTCGGGAACTTACCGGTTGAAGACCAAAGAACGAACGAAGAACGTCGAAGAACGGTTGAAATTCTTCGCGAAATCACCCACGGAAACGTTACAGAAGCGCCTCGGCTAGGATTTTCTTCACGGAAACAATTTTTCTCAGTAATTTTAAGTGAATCTCAGATACCAGGAGGGTTGAATGTAACATCCTGGAAATTTCTATCCGGAATTTTTGGAAACGATGTATTTTGAATGATTATATATATATATATATATATATATATATATATATAAGTATTATTCAGTGTATATGCATATATGTTCTTGGTAGAAATAGGAGTAGTGGGGGCAAGATATGCGGGTTAGGCTAATTAAGGAAGAGAAATCCATAACTGGGAGGTTATGGGTTAATTCCTAATTAATTAGTTAAAAATCATCGTTTTGCGCGCGACTTAAAATTTAACGAAACCAACCTTTGAACCACGCTCGGGGTTTTATTCTGAGCGTTTTGATATATATATTGCTTTCTTTCGAAAACTGGCCCCGACGGACGCAGAGAAACGCGAGGAACTGAAACCAGAGAAATGGCACGCAAACCGAGGTAGGATTTTAGCGTTTCAAAGGTTAGATTTTTCTCACTTTTGTGGCTGAGTATGGGTCACAGTCAAAAAGGGAAAGTGGGCCCTTTTTGCTCCACTCAAATGGAGACATGTGGCATTGCTTAAATAAAATAATAGAAAAAGAGAAAACCCTTTATTTAAAACCAAAAAGCTATTATCTCTCCTCACTCAGCAAAACAGAAAATTTCAGACAGCCCTCTCTCTCCCTCACGTTGCCATTCTCTTCTTCTCCATTCTCCACTGAAACCCCAACAAAGCTCCAACCTTTGGCCATCATTTCTGCCCCAAATCGTGAAAGGAGGGCGTTTTTGGAGTCGTGAAGTGCGTGGCTACGAGTGGGACTTCGAAATTTCAGGTTTGGGTGGACTTCTTTCTCCTTTAATTTTCGTGGGTATGGGGTTTGGGGAGATATGATGGGTAGTCTTGCTAGGTTTCTGCTGTGTGATGATTATTTGTGAAGACATTTGCTGAAAGCTTGTTGAAATTGCCATGTTTGGATGAGTTAGACATACCCATTCTGTTTTAGGGTTTTTGTGATGATGTTTGTGATGATTATATGCTGAAATTACTTATGGAAAACTGTTAGAGATGAAAGGTAGAGTTAACCTAGGGTTAGAAAGTGAGAATGTGATGTTATGAGTGGAAAAAGAGTGAGCCTTTGAGAGTTGGAAGGTTAAGTCTGAATTCTGTGGTAAATGGAGGTTAAAGTGAGTTAATCCTAGCTTGAAATGTCATTTAGGACTTATGAGAAAGCTTGGACTGTGCTAGAGAGAAAAACAAATGACCAAAGTGAACAAAGAGCCATTTCTAGGGCAAATTTGGGTGTTGAAGAGTCAAATTTTGATTCGGTGAGATTTTAGGTGTAAATCCAGTTTGAACAAGTCTAAATAGATGTTATGGACTGGTGTGAGGTGAGAGTTTGCTTCAAATTTACCTCATTCTAAATTTCACTTTTCAAACCTAGAAAACCCATTGAATGGAGGGGTGTTGGACACCTAGATACTGTGTTGCTATGCTTTAAAGCTTGACTTTGGTTTAGACATGATTGATACATGATTTGGGACTTGTAGGAATTGATTTGGGCAAGATTGGATGAGGGAAAGTGTGATTTTCGAAATCTGCACTTATGTAGAATTTTGCTGTCAAAATAGGTGCAGCAGGATTTTGGCTTTGTGCAGAAAAATGCTTGTGTGTGGTTGGTTGTGGAAAGTCTAGTGCAGAATGAGTTCTGGATGTTTGCTAGTAGATCCCAACGGTCACAATGTAGGCTTATGTACTATAGACTTCCAGTAAAATTTTGGAGTCGATCCAACGGTTAACGAATTGGATCGAAGGAATTGTTACTGGGGTCTTTAAGTGAGAAAAGCTGTGATTTGGTTGGTGTTTTGGCAGAGTTTTCTGCCTTTGCTCTGTTTTGCTTGGCTGTGATAGCTTGTGCTGTTTGAATGTTGTTTCGCTTGGATGTTGTGGAAGCTTGGGAGGATTGATGGGGACCCGGTGTTGAGAGAAACGAGGATATGGGCTACGTGGGAGTACGTGAGCTCAGATGGAGGTGGGCAACAGGGGATGGAGGGTTTATGCGCGCATTGTGGACGTGGAAAACTTGTTGTGCACCATCGCCCGACCGCCACCTAGTACCACATGTGATGGGTACCCCATAATCCTACAAGCTTGAGATGAGGAAGTGTTGAAGGGTGAAACTTCCTGCTTTTATTGTTGACCACAGAGTGGTACCTGGAGATATGTTGCGGGGGTCAGGAGACCTTGGGGATGTCAGGTGGGGTGCTATTGCCCAAAACCAAGCTTGACCAATCCCGACCCAACCCGGGCATAGTCGGTCAGTGAGAACCTGTGATGTACCTAAGCAGGCGAGCTCCTGGCAGTCAACAGATAAAAGGAACAAAGATCACAAAGCAAGGAGGCTTGTGGTGGCTGGCTAGCTGTGAACTTTGATTGATATGTGGGTTATGGCCTCTGGTAATCGATTACCAAGGGTGGGTAATCGATTACAAGGCTTAAAAATGAAGACAGGAGGCTAAGATGGTCTCTGGTAATCGATTACCACGGGGTGTAATCGATTACCAGGCTTGAAAACGAAGTCAGGAAACTAAGGGAGCCTCTGGTAATCGATTACCAGCCTGTGTAATCGATTACACAGAGGGATGGGTCACTGGTAATCGATTACCAGGTATGTGTAATCAATTACACAGTGCATTTTTGCATATTTCATGTCCTGAGGCTGTGTAATTCAAGTTTAGCCTCTGGTAATCGATTACCAAGGCTGTGTAATCGATTACCAGAGATAAAAAGCCTTAAGATACTCCTTTTAATGTCATGTAGTGGTTATGAGATGCATTGTGCGGCGGCATAGTTAGATTCTTGTGAAAGAGTCTACCCCTTTCTTTTCCTTCTTGTAGATCGTGATGGCGGCACAGCTAATTCGTGATCGAGTGGAGATGGAGTGCCTAGAGGGAGCTTGGGAGACCCTCGAAGGCAACACGAGGTGCCGATTTCGGGGCACCATTCGATTCACGGCTACTTCTTTGGTGCATCTAGATGAACCTGCACGGACGCTTCAGCGCACGGTGGAGTGGATACTACCCACGCCTACACCATATCGTCTAGTGGAGCCCGTCCAAGTGATCGAGGTAACGTCATCCGTGGAAGACCCCGAGGAGGATCTGGAGGAGCTACCTCCTGAGCCTGCTGTGGATGCCCTTGACTTTATAGAGGGTGATGAGGATCCACTTCTTGAGGTGGATTCTCCCGAGGAAGTCATGTCGGCATCTGAGGCAAACTCTACGGAGGATAGTGGCCCGGGGGAGATGGCGATCAGCGGAGGCTCTTCATCCTAGTGGACAGCTTTTTGGATTAGTTTTATATACTTTTTGAGGGTGGGTGTATCTAGGACTGACTGTTAGGTTTACTCTTTTGTTTTTGTATGGGTAGGCCTGATGTATAGGAATTTGATGATTGTATACAGGTGGCTAAAGCCACCACTATGGACACCTTTGCTCTGGATGACACTGTGTATTTTGTAAAACTCCCATATTTTGGACAGCCTTAAATGATGAATGTATTTATGATCAATCTTGTTACTCGAAATGAAAGCATTTGCAACTTTATTTGTAAAAGAGTTTATCGACCGTATTTTATACTTTTATTTTCACGTGACGACCTAAAGTAATGGCTGGTACTTTCTTCCTTTTGAAACAGCAAATTAGTTTAGAGATTATGAGCGGTAAGAAAGAAATGACTCCGAATAGAGTTGTGAACTGGGCATTCAGGACTTTATAGTGAGGATTTTCCTTCTAAACCTAGTTATGGTGAAAAGAGAAAGAAATGAAAAAGAAAAAGAAGAAAAAAAAATTTACCATGGTTTTTGTTATTTAAATCATTACTATTAAACCAGTCATTAATTTAGGGACGCCACAATTGGTGGTATCAGAGCAAAAGTTGGATTCTAGTGAACCTGTTATGGTCTTGCTGTGTGAATGTTGTGTATCTCTGAAACTTGGGAGTAGGTTTCGGGGAGTGATGTTAAGTCACACATTGTGTGTATTTCTGCCTTCTTGTCTTGAGCATGGATGTGTGACTGATTCATAGGATTGTTGTGTGTATGAGTATGTATAAAGAGAAGGATGTTGTTATAACTATCATAGCCTGTGTGGTACACTCTCTCTTTAGGATTTCTTGGGTGCTAATAGTTTCCCTACAGGATAGGTATGGCAGGACATGGTAGGGATCAGAACCGTGATGTCCTTGACCGCATCACCTCTGTGCTGGAAACTCTAGTGCAGGAACGTGATGTGGAGCCGGCGGAGTATCGGGGACTCATGGCTTTCCGTAAGAACCACCCGCCAAAGTTCAGTGGAGACTATGATCCGGAAGGTGCTAGGTTGTGGTTAGCTGAGACGGAAAAGATTTTCGAGGCGATGGGTTGCCTTGAGGAGCATAAGGTCCTTTATGCAACATTTATGCTCCAAGGGGAGGCCGAGAATTGGTGGAAGTTCGTGAAGCCTTCATTTGTTGCACCTGGAGGCGTGATTCCTTGGAATGCCTTCAAGGACAAATTCCTGGAGAATTACTTCCCGCGAGATCTCAGGAAGCGGAAGGCGAGGGAATTTCTGGACTTGAAGCAAGGAAACATGTCTGTTGGGGAGTACACGGCTAAGTTTAACGAGCTTCTGCAGTATTGGCCTCAATACCAAGATGCTCGGAATGAGGAAGATTTATGCGCTCAGTTTGAGAATGGGCTTCGGTTGGAGATCCAACAAGCGGTTAGTTATATGCAGATCACGGATTTTAATCAGTTGGTGACAAAGTGCAGGATTTTTTAAGATAAGATGAAGGAGAGGCAAGCTAGAGGCGTTGGAGGACCTCAGAGGAACCATCCTTTTAGAGGAAATGGTAACAAGAGGATGAAGCCGTATGCTAGCAACAAGGGGAAGCAACCTATGGCTACCTCCAACATGAGCCAGTCAAGGGGAACTGGGGTACAATGCTTTCAGTGTGGAGGACCGCATATTAAGAGGAATTGCCCACAGCTCCAGCAGACACAGGAGAACCGTTGTTATGTGTGTGGCAAGGTGGGCCATTATGCTCGAGAATGTAGGGTGACCAGGAGACCGACGGTAACTGCCAATTCCAACACCATCAATCGTGGACCCACTAATTCCACAAGGAGCGGTAATGTTAGCAACAACAACACTAGTGGTTGAAGACCAAAAGTACCCTCTCGGGTATTTGCTATGAGTGGTTCAGAAGCGGCTGCCTCCGACGATTTGATACGGGGTAAGTGTTTGATTGCTGATAAACTACTAGATGTACTTTATGATTCAGGTGCCACGCATTCTTTCATATCTCATGCATGTGTAGAGAGGTTGGGGTTATGTGCGACGGAGTTGCCATATGACATGGTGGTGTCTACTCCGACGAGCGAGCCTGTAACCACCTCTCGGGTGTGTTTGAAGTGTCCTATAATTGTTGAGGGTCGATCTTTTATGGCGGATTTGATTTGCCTACCTTTAGCTCATCTAGATGTGATCTTGGGGATGGATTGGTTATCTACTAACCATATCTTTCTAGACTGTAAGGAGAAGATGCTAGTGTTTGGTGGAGATGTAGTTCCAAGTGAATCTTTGAAAGGGGATGCGGCCAACGAAGGAACGGGGGATGTTCGAACTTACATGGTGTTGTTCTCTATGTATGTGGAAGAGGACGCTGAAGTTAATAGTATAACGGTGGTGTCGGAATTTCCGGAAGTTTTTCCTGACGACATTTGTGAATTGCCACCTGAGAGAGAAGTGGAATTCATTATTGACTTGGTGCCTGGGGCGAATCCAGTGTCGATTGCGCCTTATAGAATGTCTCCGGTGGAACTAGCAGAGGTGAAGGCACAAGTACAGGATCTTTTGAGCAAACAATTTGTTCGTCCAAGCGCATCACCGTGGGGAGCGCCGGTCTTGTTGGTTAAAAAGAAGGATGGAAGTATGAGGATGTGTGTAGACTATCGGCAGTTAAACAAGGTCACTATCAAGAACAAATATCCTCTACCAAGGATAGATGATTTGATTGACCAATTGAGGGGAGCGGCGGTATTTTCAAAGATAGATTTGCGATCGGGGTATCATCAAATCCGAGTTAAGAAGGAAGATATCCCAAAGACTGCGTTTCGGACCCGGTATGGGCACTACGAGTATTTAGTCATGCCATTTGGAGTGACTAATGCTCCTGCCATTTTCATGGACTATATGAACCGTATATTCCATGATTACTTGGATCAGTTCGTGGTTGTGTTCATTGATGATATCCTAGTGTATTCGAGGAATAAGGAGGAGCATGAGAAGCACTTGAGGATTGTATTGCATATCCTGAGGGACAGGAAGTTGTTCGCCAAACTGTCGAAATGTGACTTTTGGTTGGAGAAAGTGCAGTTCTTGGGGCACGTGATTTCCAAGGACGGGGTTGCCATGGATCCGAACAAGGTGGAGTCGGTTATGGAGTGGCAACAACCGACAACTCCAATGGAGGTTCGAAGTTTCTTGGGGTTAGCTGGCTATTATAGAAAATTTATTGAGGGATTTTCTAAATTGGCATTTACCATGGTTTTTGTTATTTAAATCATTACTATTAAACCAGTCATTAATTTAGGGACGCCACATTGAACCCCTTTCTTCTTCACTCCTCCCTCTATTTATAGGAAAACAGGGGAGGAGCTTGCCACCCAGCTCACCCAGGCGAGCCAGGTTGCTTCCTCCAGAAGCAACCGCCTTCTGTAGGAACATCCTGGAAGGCCCAAGTGGGCCTGGTTGCTATTTGCACCCCTTTTTTTACTAAATGCACCCCCTTGCATTTTTTGGTGATTCTTTTTCCGTAATGTTATGAAACTTTACGAATTTTGTAACGATACTTGTTTTCTTTCCGTAAGGTTACGGAACCTTACGGGTCATGTAATTACTCCCTTTTTTAGCTTTCGAAATGTTACAGAAACTCACGGATTGCGTAACAATACTTCCTTTTGATTTCTGGCATGTTACGGAATTTCATGGATTGCGTAACAATGCTTTCTTTTGATTTCCGGCATGTCTCGGAACTTCACGTATTGTGCAACAAAGGGTGCCAAGTACCTCGAAGCGGTCAACCAAAGGTTGCATGCCATCAAACAATAGTCCTCAGACAAAATTAGGGTATGACAACCTCCAACTTCAACGACCTTCACAGAAACAAAAAAAACAAAAGAATTTAAAGAAAAAGGTTAAGAACCACCATGACGGCTAAGATCATGAAATTTTTGCTCATAGTGGCATGTGGTGGTGAGAAGGCGTGTGGTGCACGAATGGACCTCCATGGCGATCGTGTTGCAATCCTTGAAGCCATGGTGGTTAACGACACATGCTAGCAACAACTCCTCCGCGTGCCCCACACTTTGTTACAATGTTGTTGCTGCTATTTGTGGCAGTGACAGTGGTTCTTCTCTATGTCAGGTTCAAGTATGTTGAGTTTTACCCGCTTGTGGTTTTGGTGGTTTTCCATACACTTCAAGAAAGAAGAAAAAACAAAAAAGATATTGTGGTATGCGGTTTTCTATACGCTATATAGAAGCTGGCATGTGGAGAATTCCAAAAGAACATGACGGTTTTCGAAAAAAAAGTCATGGAACATAATCAACAAGGAAGGTTTTGTTAAAACCGACTTTGTGCATTTAATTTTATTTACAACATTACCACCGTATTTTCTTCAATGACAATTTTCTGGGAACCGTCGTCGATGGAGCATCGTGAAATGCTTTTATTGTAGTAGTGACTACCTAACTTGTAGTTTTACAAGTAAGACATATAATAATATATGAAAAGAGCATATGCATTACCTCATCCACCAGCTTTCTTGAAATATTCATGAGCCTTGCCAAAATACATGTGGACATTTCCCAAGAACCAAAGAGTGTGGTGCTTTGTTGGATTGATTAGCAAAGCCGGGCTCCTCTAGATTTGAAAGGACATTTGTTTAGTTGTTTGGTTCAATTCCCAGCAAAACGCAAAACAATCAATCACAGTAACTCAATCATTACTCAATTTAACATGTCATATGCTATCAATCATCTTCTTGAAATCTCAAGGATTTTGGAATGCCAACAACTCAATCAATGCTCCCCCTACTTGATAAGATTCTGTATGGATATTATTATCATCATTCTCATCACCTTACAATAAAAATTGGCTTTTGAAACTCAGACCAATTAACACGCAGAGATAGAAATAACTAGCAAACATGGAGAGGGGCCCCTGCAACGACAGAGCCAACGTCAAGGTCAGGTCCATCTATTCATCAAACATGAATACAAATAAAAAATGTTTCCCTAACAAAAATCTTATTTTATTAATTTTGTTAATAATCTAATTGGTTCTCCTATCTTGTATCGGAATAAAAAATTATATATATTGTTTTGATTTTTTTGTTGTTGTGTGCACATGTGCATAGAAACCTAATTTTATCTTGCATTTCAATTTAGTTCTACATTTTTATGAATATGAATAAGACAGCAGAAGCCATCATTTAAAGGTTCACAATTGGGATCTGACAATCATAAATTTGATTTGAAAGCACAATAAAATGATTGTTTTAGCAAGGAAGGATAACGTTGTTATATAATTTGGAAGAGATCTTTCATGAACTCAGAGTCTATTTTTCCATCAACTCATTTGTATACTAATTAAACCTCCAAGTAACTACTATTTATTTGGCTGCTTTGCTTGATGAAATTTGTGCGGCAGTATAAATAAAAATAGAACATCGAAAAACTCTTCCTTTCTCTGGTCAAGAAACTAGTAGTAAACTCAACGTTACACTTGCATTATGGTTTTAAGATCTTGGATTTGCCAATATCAATTTTTCCTTTGGCACAAGGTATGAACTTTTTCTATTTCATACTGACAACATTAGGGAGGAGTTTGCAAAGGAAAAAAGTGTTCTAGATTCAGTACCCTGGCATGGATGTGTTCGTTTCATTCTCTTTGCGAGCAGATGGAAATCTTCCACGAGGTCTTAGCGAACAAACGGGTGAGTAAAATATGTTGTAAGATTATTGTATTGTTCCCATAGAAAAGCCTTGTGGTCCTGTGTTTACTCTCTAAACATTCTTTTACTAATTATCAACTATGGATTGGTTGAAATTGGAACCATTTCATTTGAAAGCCATAGTGCTGATACCTAAAGCAGTAAACCAAATACCTGCTACAGGTCTAGCAGCTAAGAAGAAAAAGTAATAAATTTCTATATTTTAAAATTTCACAATTAAAATTTAAAATACACATAACCATACACAAGTTTCACTCATGAATCACCAGTGGAACAATGATGTTCTATCGTGCCTCTAACAATGAGATTGAAATTTCATTTACTGAACACCTTTCACGGTGCTTTGAACACGATCCTGTGTCAATTGTATTATCTTTTCCAGTGTAGAACCCAGGCTGTCTTGGTTTTGGGAGTAACGTTCCACCATTTAACATCAAAACCACAGATGACATGTTAGGCCTATTTTCTGGATTCTCTTGTACACACAGTAGACCCACATGAATACGCCGTAATATTTCTGAAGATATGGTCGTATCAATATCTAACATGTCATCTATTAACTCCAGGGGTCTTTCTTCAGTCCATAGTCTCCATACCTGAAATGACATGAAAGTCATAACAAGAGTGAGTTCATTCCCTACTCAAAATATCAATCGATGTATTGTTATAAACATGTGGGAGTTTCAGTGGATGATAAAAGTTAAAGGTGCTCTGAACGCTGAATAAAATAGAAAGAGTAGGCGAGTTACAAAAGTGGAATATGAGATGTTCAATGATTTGGAGGAGAAAAAAAATAGGACATGATTGAAAAGCAATATAGGTGTGAATTATTGATTAAAGCTAATAATTTTCTTACCTTTGTGTCCTAAACATTTTTGGTGGATTTTGTTATTGGGGGCAGGCTGCATGTGTAGTGTTTTACTTTCAACTATTCTATACCTTAATTAGTTACATTAAGTATGCATGAATTAATTTTCATTCAAGTTTTTTAAATCCTTAATAATTTATTGAGATAGAAAAAAGTGATACGTAAACTAAAGTTGCTTGAATATCACAAGAAAGAAATATATCCACTTCAAGCTTACATGGCCTAGAAGGTTAAGATGATTATGGTGAGGGTCACGAAATCCACGATTCTTCCTCCCACTAATTATCTCAAGTACGATGACACCATAACTAAAAACATCAGATTTGGTTGAGAAAGACCCATGCACTACATATTCTGGAGGCATATAACCACTGCAAAACAATATTAGTTAGGAAAGGAGACATTAGCAGAGGATGTAGCATAGTATAACAAAAATAAGTTTCTTACTATGTTCCCATCACTCTATTTGTATTTGCCTCAGCTTGATCTCCTCCAAATGTTCTAGCTAGACCAAAATCTGATATCTTTGGAATCATATTGATATCAAGCAGAATATTGCTTGTTTTTAGATCTCTATGTATGATTCTTAGTGTAGAATCTTGATGAAGGTACAGAAGTCCACGAGCAATTCCTTCTATAATTTGAAAGCACCTAGTCCAATCTAGTAATTTACCTCGCATTGTATCTGAAAAATCAGTTTGAACGTTAGCATGGAAACTACAAGATGGCAACAGCAAACTTAAAGCAATAAATTTGATGGCGTGAAATCTCAAACCAAAAATAAAGTAATCCAAGCTTCTGTTGGGCATGAACTCATAGATCAACAACTTTTCATCTTGTTGAATAGAACAACCAAGAAGTTTTACAAGATTACGGTGCTGAAGAGTTGCCATCAACTTTACTTCATTTTTAAACTCCTCAGTTCCTTGTCTTGAAGTTTTAGAAAGCCTCTTGACTGCAATCTCTTGTCCATCTTCCAATATTCCCTGCAATGATTTGCAAATTCGTTGGCAAAGAATATGAATAACTTGGTAACCAAGGCCTGTATGAATAAATTTGACTACCTTATATACCGGTCCAAATCCACCTTCTCCTAACTTGTTTCTGTCAGAAAAGTGATTTGTGGCAATATCAATGGTTGAAAAATCAAATATTGTTTGTATGTCATTCTCTTCCGTCTCTTTCATGTGCTTCCAGTGAATTAGCTTTTTTATAATTTCTGATTTTGTGGGAGACATGAATTTCTCATAATTAATATATTGGAGGTTATAATGTTAACTATTTAGAGGGATATACATGAAATAGAAAATAAACTTCAGAATTGAAGAATACTTCTTTTATGTCAATATAATTATGTATTCATTAGAATATAAAACTATCAAGAGTATATCATTAAAAGTTCACTTATAAATTTTCACCTGGCTTGCCTAGATTCATCCTTTTTATAAATGAGGAAGTGGCCCACACAAGAATTGTTAGTCCTATAACGAATGCAATAAGTCCTGCTAGAATCCCTGCAAGCTTCTTTCTGTTCATGTTCTTATTCCTTCTCTGATCTGTGGATTGAAATTAATGTCAATCAACAAGTTGCTAGAAGCTTGCAGTTTAGGCAAAACAGAGAAAAGGTAAAAGGCATGTTATACAGAGCTTAGAAGGTAATATGGTAAATGATTGTTCCAACTTCTAACAAAACCAAATTTTATGCGAGAATGCAAGAAATTGGTGGAATGGAATAAAATAATTATTCTCTTGTTTAGATATTGTGTGAAAGAGTGGAAAGTAATGAGCAAAACCAAAAGGCAGAAAAAACTTCCCATCTCATACTCCAAATTGGAGAAAGAGAAAACGGCGTTTTGGATGAAATGGAATAGAAAGCATTCTATGATGGAACTCAGTAATATTCCATTCCATTCATTTCTATCACTCCCAACATAACATATAATATATTTCTGTAATATCAGACTTATAATGCATGCGATAGAATTGGAACAGAAAATACAGAGTTCAGAAATGTCAAGTCGTATATAAATTTCTTGTCCTCGGTCTGTGTGATTTCTCATGTCAACAATGTTATCAAACCAAAGCAAGCAGCCACTCCCACCATCTCTGATATCTAAATTTGCATATGCAGTACAAGAGCAGTTTCTCAAACACAATGTTTTACATTCCTCAAGGCTCAAGCTCTTGTTAAACCACGAAGAAGACGTGTCTGGCAACTTCATTCCTGAGTATTTCACAAACCCATCTCCACCATGACAACTTAATTTTATTCTTCTGACACACCCACCAGACCAATCTGACGAATCCCACTTTGCTTGAAATTTTGGTATGAAACCTTGGAGGCACTTACATATTGGAAAATCATTGATGTTGCAATTAGAGTTAACACCACAAACTGCATAATATTCACACTCGTCTACAGGACGGGTGGCTATAGTGAGCCAACTTTGTGTTTCATCTGACCATAGAAAACGCTCTGAACTTCCCATTGGATTGAGCACAGTTCTAGTGAGTATTGAACTGTTCCATGTTTCATATTCATAAGAAACTTCTTTGTCAGTGGACTCAAAAGAGAAATTCAAGAATCTATGCATTCTCTGCCAAGAAACTCCAGTGAAAAGATAGCCATTCCATGACCCGGCCCTGTACCAAATTGTTGCTCCTTTTGCAGTAACCAGTTGAGGCATGCCACGAATGTCGATGCGATACGAAAACTCTCCTTGAGCTGGATCTTCAGTGTCTCTCCAAGATGTAAGATAGTTATATGGACCAGTAACTAAATTGCTTTTCAGTTTCATTCCAGGGAGGAATGTGTTGCCAGGATAATCAAAGCTTTGCCACAAGATGTTCTTAGTGCCCTCTCCATCTTTCACAACAAGGTTTCCAGTTTTCAAAAGCTGCATAACTGGTTTCCCTGCAATTCTTGATAAGTTAGAGGACCAGACTCTGCCTCTGGAGCCATCAAGAATAACGATATTTCCCTGATCAGTAAGTTTCAAAACTGCTGTTGAGTTCTGTACTGGGACATCTCTGTTGGCAACCCACACAACAGTCCTAGCTGATATTCTCTTGTACCATATACCAAAATATTGATGTCTTGAATTTTCAAAGTTGAAAAATCCTGCTTCGAAGGTTCCGTCTAAAGAAACGAGGGTGTCATTAAATTGGAGAGACTGATTTAGAGTAATAGTAACTGTGTGTTGACTAGAGAAAGTGGCCATGAAGCAAAAGAGAGTAGTGTACATCATGAGCATAAGCACTTTTTGGCTCTCCATTGTGTTTGCCCTGGTTACCAGCATTATCTCCATTTAATCAAGTTCTTAGTTAAATTGAGACTGGTTTGTAAAAGTCTTCCCACATGCTTCTTGTCCCATACACAAAATCCATTGTGCAGTTAATAATTCTACTCAGTTTGACTTGTTGGTTAGGGGACCAGACTTTGGCCTTGCGTCTAACATGTGTTATCTTAAAAGACTGCTGGGATTCGTCCACGCTAAAAGTTGTGGCATTAACTTAAAACTTGATTATTCCTTTTCCATCTATGTCAATGAAGACTTGACCTGGTCATTCGCTACAACTTTCCACACATTCTTTGTATTTTTCCTCAAAACTTTCTTTCAGCAGCCAAATCACTTGACAACACTAAAGGATTGTGTTCCTCATGCTTTCAAACTTCTTCAGTCAATTGCAGAATTTTCCGTCCATACAAGAGGTCAGTCTACTCAAACTTAGCCACAGAAATATTCATATAATCATCCCTTTTAACCAAATATCAACTTGTCTCTTTCCATTCTTGCCCCGCTGCTCCAGCCATTGTTATGGTCCCTAAATGTCTTTTTCCTTACGTGTTAGATCATTACCGAACGAATCAATTAATCTTAATGCCCATAGCACTATCAATATTTGTGAAAAGGTAAATCCAGACACAATATAGGGTAGCATTGCAAAGCTGTGAAGCACCGCACTATTACATGGCTCATTGTGGCACTTAATGACTCGAAATTCACAATTATCAAAGCCAAATATTTGATTGGACCACTTTGTGAAAGAAAGTGAGTGGCCATGGATTGAAGTTTAGGGTTGTCTAATTTATCCCTAGTAAAATGGGGGTTAATCCACTCGAGAGCACTCATGCAAAGGTATAAGGGATCCTTTCGAGTAGGAGTAACTCCAAGGAAATGGGGAAGAGAATGTAGAAAATAGTTTGGGTTTTCAATTCCTTTGCTCTTCATTATTTCTTCTAGTAGCCAATATAATCAGAATACTTGCCGACACAGCTAATGTAACATCCCAATTTTTCATGTGTATGTGGTAGGCAGTGCTATTTATTTGTTGTGTGATTGAGTAGTGTTTTTAAACTATTGAAATGGTAGAAAATTAGATATTATCGTAGGATACCTAAGCATGGTTAAACTCTTAAGTTTTTAAGCTAAAGTCTAGAGAGAATAAGGATAGTTTAAAGAAAATTCTCTAGTCAATAATGGTAAACTCATTAATGGCTTAGATGTTAATGATTGGATTTTGGTCTGGAAATAGAAATTAGAAGCTTGAAAGAAGAAAATTAGTAATTAGTGTGAGTAAGTTAGAAATTAAGTGGGGATAATTAACATTTAATTAGTTTAAAGTGGAGGACATTTTCCTAAATGACTATACAACTAGTTTAAAATAGAATTTTAGTTTAATTAGTTGGTGACTAATTAAAGTGCTTGATTATATGACGTAGAATAATTAAAATAAGTTAGAGTTGTAACACCTAGAAAAATTACAACTCATGCTGATAGAGAAAACTCTGTGTTGTGTCATCCATTCATGTATGAATTTAATTTCATCGGTTATATGTTTTTAATAATCGAATTTTGTACTATGTATGTGTGTGTGTGTGTCATTGGTTTACTAAAGCTTGGGCGAGAAATAGAAATTGTCTAAGCTAGATTTCCATAAGTGCAAGAATTACATTGTGCATTGAGTCGCAAGGTAATTTGTCTCTATGTGAGAGGACTCTATGCAAGGTTCACTCTGAGTACATATATCTGATGGGAGGTTAGCACACTAACTTAGGAAGTTAACACACTAATCTAGAATTAATATTAGGATAAGATTTACCAACTTTAGCAAAAATAGTTTTTATCATTTTTGCTTAAGTCTACTTTAATCATTTTTGGTTAAATATTCAAAAGGAAAAAATACCCGTATATGGCAGAATTTGGCACGTCCATCATGTAACATCCCATTTCTCGTAAACTAATTTAAAAATGATTTTTATTTGTAAACAAACAGAGTTTTAGAAAAATGATGAAGTTTTTATAATTAAATAAATAATGATAAATAACTTTATTAATTAAAATAATAGTTTGAGAGAAAATAAAAAGGGTATTTTATTTATTCATTTGATAGAAAATAAAATAGAGTTTATTTTTATAAAATAATAAAAATAAATAAATAGAGTAAACGATAAGTTGTAAGTACTCTAGCTATAAGCAGAGACGTGTTAGGTCAGTTTTAACACTGACGATGCCTTCTCTTTCTCTCAATTTCGTTTTCCCCTCTCCTCCTCCCAAAACCCTCTCTTTTTCCCGCATACCACCAAACCTATCTTAGAAAAATGATGATCTTAGACTCATTCACCGTTGGATCGTCGTGAAATTTGAGCACCATGGTCCGAACACATTTCTGAAAATTCTCACCATTGGGAATTACGAAAAGATGTCAGAGCGGAGAGAAAATCTCTTTTTATCGTAACTTTTTCTTTCCCCCGCCGAAACCCAAAACTGTCTTAGTAAAACTACGTTCCCAGATTCGTTAACCGTTGGATTGTCATGCAATTGTTATATGTGGTTTGCAATTCAAATACGCACGTCTTTACCGTCGGGATTTGCAAAATAATATCTGTGTATGGAGAAAATGGAATTTCACGAAGACAGTGGAATGAAGGCTTCAATCCCTTCTCCTTCTCTCTAATGTTAGGGAATCCTAATAGAGCAACCAGAGGAGGAGCTCTAGAGAGCACTAGAAACGTCACAATTGATAATAGAGAATGCTTGAGCAACTACATCGAGGTAAGGGATGAGTTATTCACAATTGGGGATTAGTGAGAACATGTGTAGAGATCCTTAGAGTATCAATTGGAATATGTTTTGGGGTCTTTCCGCAATTTTTTATTTTATCCTTATAATTATATATGTTTGATGAACCAGTTGATGTCCCAATGAGAAATTGTTGTGAAATTGATGTGTTCTTGTGTTGAGTGTGAACCCTTAAAAAAAATTGAGCTCTTTTTATTAACGTGAATTATATTCTAAAGAATATTATTCAATGACGTATTTTATACGAATTATTATATTGTTCTAATTATAACTGTGAATCTTGTAATACTAAAATCCTAAATTAAAGAAAGTTGTAAGGTTAATGCCTAGTGGTAATTTCTTTTGATGTAATATTAAATTAATTGTTATAAAATCTCTCTTGATTAAAAATAATGTAGCTTGGTTTGCTATATATATGTGTGTGTGTGTGTGTGTGTGTGTGTGTGTGTGTGTGTTTTGTGTCATGACAATATGATTACTGTGTGATGTGTATATGAGTTATGAGGTGTAATAAATTATTATAATGACATTATAATATTATTATGGAGATCGAGTAGTACAAAGTGGAATGTGTCAATTTGCGAGATACATATAAACATGAGATGATTGATTGTGACGTTATGAGATGTTAAATTATGGACATGATATTTGGTTGTGAATAAGTGTGTGTGTCTAACACTTATGTGAGAATAATTATGTTGTGAGCTGTGAATTATAAATAACCCGACCAGTGTTGATTTTGATAAAATGTTTATACGTAGTGTTAAGAGAAAGTGTAGGTTTCCTATTTAGAAATCAGTGTTAAATTGTACCGCAATGTGTTAAACGTGTTTAAAACATGAGTGTGAGGTCATGGGTATTGTATAATTCATGGGCAGTGTCTATGGATGAAATATGTGATGAATTATGGAATAACATGTTGCTTTGAGATTATAGTATTGTTATTGAGATTGAGTATAAGTGCAAAGTTGAACATGTGTTAATTTGTGAGATATGTGTAAACATGTGATGATGGATTGTGACATTATGAGATGTGAAATTGTGAATGAGTTTTGGTTGTGAATAAGTGTGTGGTTAACACTTGATATGACATTACTTGTGTTGTAAGCTGTGAATTGTACAATAACCCGACTAGTGTTATCTTGAGAAAAGTGTTGATGCTCAGTGTTACAGAGAAAGTGTAGGTTTCCTATTTAGGAACCAACTGTTGCAACATACCCTTCAGCGGGAGGGTGACGCGAGACTCAGAGGAGCGTCTTCCAAGGGAGGAAAATGCACAGAGTCGCCACCAATGTTTATTTGAGGAAAATGTTAGAAAAACCAAAAGCGGGTCTACAAACTTTAAGTATGAAAGGTTCGAGAGTTGTTTTTACTCACGGGGAAGGTATTAGCACCCCACCCATCCGTCACAAGGGACGACAACCTTAAACAAAATGTGCAGAATCATGACTTTCATTTTTATTTGATCTTCCCTTTTTTTACGTTTTTTATTTTTTGGGGTCGACAAAAGTGGGGCTTTTGCTCCTACGTATCCTCAATTGCGGTGAGGAACTCAGACCTTCGGAGTTCTAAGAAAGCAAGAAAGTTATGCGGTGTGTTGATTTTATACTTTTGAACGGTCCATTTTAACCAATAAAAGCAAAGAGGACCATTTAAGGCGTTGGACCTTAAAATGGTTTCAAATGACCTTTTCGCGGCCAAAACTTGGTTTGTGAGTTGATTTTAGCCTTAGTTTCACTTATTTATCAACTCATTCAAAAGAACTTTCAAAGTAAAATGTCCGATTGGAGCTTATTTACCCCTTTTTGATTAACCAAGGTTACAGTGTGAACGATTGGTTGAAATTCATTTTATCATTTATTAGGCGAGATAACGGCTTAAACGATCGGTTGAAGCTCGTTAAAAATGGAAGAAAAGGAAACCGAAAGTAAACGAGATGAAGATGAAAGCATACAAAGCAAGAATGGACCACTAAGGGTGCATAGAATGAATTGAAAGCTTCGAGATAAAAAAATAACCGGTTGAAGCTCGATGAACGATGAAGAACGAATGAAGAACGACGAAGAATGACGAAGAAACTTTCACGGAATCGATCACGAAAATGTCTCAGAAGCATTACGGAAGCGTCTCGGCTTGGATTTTTTCCTTCCCTCTTCTCCTCACTAATTTTAAGTGATTTCTGAGCTATCAAGGAACTCAACACCAAAACTCAGCCCCCCTCATGCTATTTTATAAGAAAATGGGGGAGGTGGTTGTTGCCCAGCTCGCCCAGGCGAGCAGGGTTGTTTCCACCTGAAGCAATCCCTTTTTCTGGAATATTTTAGATGGGCCCAGGTGCTAGGTACACCCCCCAGTTTGATTAGTGCACCCCCATTTTTGTGTTTTTAGTTGATTTCTTTTCGAAACATCGTGAAACTTTATGGATTACATGACAGCGAGTGTCAAGCATCTCAAAGTGGTCAATTATGGTCCACATGCCGACAGATAATCATCCACGGACGAAATTAGGGTATGACAGTTGCCCCTCTTTACTTATCTTTTATTGGAGATAAAAGGGAAGTAAAGATAAGATAGTAATTTCGTTGGAGCTGAATTCCCACCCGACCAACCAATAGCTAAATCAGCGAAACCTGTAAAAAGAAAGAGCATAAAAGACATCAGGTGCAACAGCAAAAGCCTTGGTGCCTCGAAAGCGATAAAAATGGATAACTGTGACGGTCTCCGCATGCTATCAGACTTGATCGTCTCTGGATAGCAAAAGAGAGTCTTTGCACGTCATCAGACTTGATCGTCTCTGGATGACAAAAGAGAGTCTTTGCACATCATCAGACTTGATTGTCCCTGGATGACAAAAGGAACTACGACAATCTCAAAAAAAATAATTAGAAACGGACGACCATCATCGTCCCCGCACACCATCAGACTCGTTTGTCTCTGGATGGGGAAAGAGACTTTGATAGTCTCAGAACAACGAAAGCGAGTGACCATTACGGTCCCTACATGCTATTGGACTTGATCGTCTTTTGTGACACCCTCTACCCCGACATATATATAAATAAACAAAATATATAAAAATATTGGTAACCAAATTCACACGGGTAAAAGGTTCACATTCACTTCACTATTATCAATTAAAACTTATTAAAACATATTTGGTTCAAAATAAGGCCATCAAAATTTACATAGATATTTTATTAAATCAGTGAAATAAAATAAAATAGACTAACATCATGCAACTAATATAAAAACTTATGTCCCACTGTCACATTCTATCAGAGTGTTTTGTCTCGACGTCCTTCAGCATAATGTTCCTTAAAGCAATTCACCTAGTTGTCTGCTCCCCCGAACACAAAGTTCAAGATCATCACAGGATCCAAACACAAACAACACACGGGGAGTGAGTTATCACATTCCTAACTAATAGAGAAACAAGACAACTAGATATACATATCATATAAACTAAATAAAATTTACTTACACGTAATTCACGTAATTCCACCACTTTGTCATTCAAAGTTCACTTTTCATCCATCAATCACATTACACAAAAATCACATTCTCTGATCAAGATATAATAACACATCAAATTCATAATAAAGAATTAGCAAACGCATGAGACAGTTATGCTAAGACTCAAGCCTATATGCAATGTGGTACCATGTCAGTGAAAAACCACCCTGGGGCGCTTAGGAGTACATAACAAGACACACCACACAATGGGTTTGTCAGGTCACTCTCACTAAGTAAGATCATAGGGAGACCAGTCAGGGTCACGATGTTTTGCGAGAATGCTCCAACCATATGGGATCAACATAGGCTTAAAGGAGCACTCAAACCCGGTGACCCCCAAGGCCTACACTCCGAAGAGTCCGTCAGGGCCTCTCCCTCATGATTCAAGTCCAACCCCTAAAATCATTTTAGCACACAGACACTGCTCGTGAATTATACAATACCCACGACCTCACACTCGTGTTTTAAACACGTACAACATATTGCGCTACAATTTAACACTGGTTCCTAAATAGGAACCTACACTTTCTCTTTAACACTGGTTCCTAAATAGGAAACCTACATTTTCTCTTTGACACTGCGCATTTACACTTTTCTCAAGATAACACTGGTCGAGTTATTGTACAATTCACAGCTTACAACACAAATAATGTTACATCAAGAGTTAACCACACACTTATTCACAACCAAAACCCATTCACAATTTCACATCTCATAATGTCACAATCCACCATCACATGTTTTCACATATCTCACAATTCAACATCTGTTCTACTTTACACTTTTACTCAATCTCAATAACAATATTATAATCTCAAGGCAACATATCCTTCCACAATTCATCACATATTTCATTTATGAGCACTGCTCATGAATTATACAATATCACGACCTCACACTCATGTTTCAAACATGTTTAACGCAATTGCGCTACAATTTAACATTGGTTCCTAACTAGGAACCTACACTTTCTCTTTAACACTGCGCATAAACACTGGTCGGGTTATTGTATAATTCACAGCTCATGATATAATTAACGTAACATCAAATGTTAACACATCCACTTATTCACAATCGAATATCATGTCCACACATTAACATCTCATAACATCACATCAACCATCTCATAACATTCCCAATGATATTCATAAGGTACAACATACACATGTTCATAAAATTTAACCATAATATTCTCAAATTCCAACACTTAATAATTTTTGGAATCATACTATAACACTCTACAATATTATTTACATAAATTATTAATATAAATAACTACCTCTCTATATATAAACTAGCATACATCATATTAAATCACAAATTTCAAAGTAAGCTTTCAATGCACAAATTCTAAATAATTATATGAACACTTTGGTCAGTTTCAATTATGATATTAATTTTTTTAATTATATATAAAAACCTAAATAGCAAGAAAAAGAGTAAATACAAAATCAATATCTCTCTCTAAATTTCTCCTTACTTTATTTTATCAATTCATATTAATTAGAAAAAAATACTCAATTTATAGGGTTCACGCTCAACACAATAGCATATCAATTTCACAACAATTGGTTTGTCAAACATATATAATTCACTGTAATAATTATAAGGATAAAATGAAATTGCAAAAACACCCAAAAACCCATTCCAATTGATATCTCTAAGGATCCCTACACATGTTCTCACTAGTTCCCAATTGTGAATAACTCATCCCTTACCTCTAAGCGGACTCACGTGTCTTCCGACAACGATAGCGGCATCTATAGTGGTTCCCTGAGATTCCTCAAGTTTTTCCTCCGACTGCTCCGATAGAAGTCTCGAACGTCAGAGAGACGGAGAAGAGATTGAAGCCCCCGCTTGTACTGTCTTCATGCGATTCCTTTTTCTCCCACCACGAATATTATCTAGCAAATCCCAACGGTGAGAGTGTGCGAAATTGAATTTTGAGCAACATATCCAAATGTCATGAAAATCCAACGGTTAACGAAACCGGGATCGTAGTTTTACCGAGACAGTTTTGGGTTTCTGCGGGAAAATAAAAAGTTACAATGCGAAGGGTTTTCCTCTAAGCGCAGACATGATTTTGCAATTCCCAACGGTGAGAATGCTCAAAATTTGGTTGTGAACGTGGTGCTCAAATTTCACGACGATCCAACGGTGAATGAGTCCGAGATCATCATTTTTCTGAGACAGGTTTTGTGGGCTGCGGGAAAAAGAAAGGGTTTTGAGAGGAGAAGGGGAAAAACGAAAATGAGAGGCAGAGGAGACTGAGGAGTCTGTCTGAAAAACCTAGCATGTTGCTATTTATAGCTAGGGGCATTTACAACCTATTATTTACTCTATTTATTTATTTTTATTATTTTTACTAAAAAAATTCTTAAATTTATTTATGAAAAAAATGGGATGTTACATCTTTGGATAGCAAAATGAGCCTATAGTAGACTCGGCCGATAGACATTGAGTCTTCGACAAAAGGGGCGCATATGACCACATTGGTCTCGACATGTCAACTGGCTCGCTTGCCTCTGGTTGACGATAGGTGGCAGATGACTATGATTTGTCTCGGCGTGTCAACGGGCTTGCTTGCCTTTGGTTGACGAGGTGGCGGATAACTATGATTTGTCTCCGCGTGCTATCAAACTTGATTGTCTCTGGATAGCAAAGTGCGGATGACCATAATTTGTCTCTGCGTGTCAGTGGGCTCATTTGCCTCTAGATGACGAAAGTGAGACTAAAGTAGTCTCAGTCGATAGACGTTGAGTCTTCGACAAAGGATGTAGGCAACCACGTTGGTCTTTACGCGCCAACGGGCTCGCTTGCCTCTGGTTGACAAAGGTGCGGATAACCATGAGGTGTCTCCACATGTCATCGGACTTTCCGTCTCTGGATGACGAAGGTGAGACTAAAGTAGTCTCGGTGTTCTCTCACTAAAATGCGAACATGCTTTAACAAAGAAACAAAACCTCCAACCGATCAAAACAACATATATTTGAAGAAAAACAAGGTGTCTATTGGGGAAGGAAAGTATGCTGATAAAATTTTCTCATAACCACAAATGAGATTCAGGATATTCGAATTTCGTTTCTAAACGAACATTTAGAGGAAACACTAGGTCCAACTGAAATAGAAGAAAATCACTCAAAGTGTATAAATCTCACACAGGCAAGTGTTTCATCCTAATTCCGAACCATAGATATGTCATGACTCGACTTTGCAAATCATTTCCTATCAAATCAAAGATAATATGCATAATCATGGATCAATAGGACATTTAGAAAGTTGGATTTTGGTGGGGGAATTTTGCTTTTGGGTGTTTCGGCCTTTTCCTTTCCTGTTTTTGTTTAGTGCGGGGCGAAAGAGTCGCCGACGCACAAAATTTTGGTTGGTAATCAAAGGGAGAGGACCACTTCATGTGTCGCCGGTCATGATTTCCTTTTTTTTCTCATTTGCTTGTGACAATCCTGTATGTTTGTTTAGACATTGTCTGGTTCGAAGACCTTTCTATATATTTTCTTTCGTTTTCTTCCGATCTTTAATCGTGAATTTTCTTCCTTTTTCTGATCTTTGACCGGGAACTTTCTTTTTCTTTTGTTTTTGAAGCACATTTGTAGCTTAACAGTGAATGGATCTTCTTTCTTGGGAGATCCCTCTATTCCTTCCTCTGAGGGCAAGGATGGAAATTCTTATCCTAGGTCAAGGTTTATGGCCAATGAGTTGAGATTTTGGCTCAAAAGGCTTGTAGAAAGACCGAACATGATGTATGTCGGGGCATTGGTTCGACTAGTGGTTCAGGGATAAGGGAATGTTCCATGTTATTTCCATGACATGCATGCAACAATGAGGATTTAGAAATTTTATGCAAAATTGGTCATGCATGCACCCATGTGGACGCTCAAGCACCAAGTTTTGTGGTCATGTGACACTAAGGCTCAGGATTCATTTTTCTATTTAAGTCAACCCAGTGTTTCCAAAACATGCTCCTTTATCAATTCATGCATTCATCCGAGTCCATTTGGGCATTCGGGAAAAATTCACAGCATTCACCCTTCAGGGGTACACACATTTTTTCTCAAAAATTTGCTCGTGTTCTGAATGGTGAAATTTTGGCAAGTTCATTTTTCAAAAGCGTGTTGGATTTTAGTTGACCAAAACTTTTATCTTTATCATTTTTTGTTTCTGTCTATTTCTTTTGGTCAATCGCTTCAAGAAAAGATTAGAGATAGTTTGCAAATCGGGTACAGTTGGCATCCATGATTACATGTTATGGAAAACAAGGTGTGCAACTGAAAGTACACAAGACCTACATTTTTTAGCGTTTCATGCAAAATATCACGAAGTAAATACGACAATGCGCGATAGATAACTGAAAGTGATAGCGGCATATTCAGTTTGGACATAACAACTAATAGAAATAATGTCAAACAACCGAAAGCAAATAAAGTCAAACACATGAAAAGAACAATGTCAAACACATGAAAGCACTAATGTTGAACACATGAAAATAACAATGTCAAACACATGAAAGCACTAATGTCGAAAGAGGCAAATCACAAGTTTCACGATCCGGCCGTCCCTGCTTCTCTCACAGGAGGAAATCTATCGGGTCCTCTATGTTCTGATCATCCTCAACCTTGTCCTCACCTCCAAGAGCACCGGCGGTTTCTGTCTGATCCTCGGGCCAATCCCCCGGCCATGCTACTGCAGCCTCAAACTGCTCCATAGTAGGCCACGTGTATGGGCTGGAATCCTGGCCCTGCACTGGTAGAAAGTCTCATGCAGCCGCACCTGACCCCTATCATCGGTAACCAAGAAAATAGCCTCATTGGCCTTTGCATCAAATTTTCAAAGGGAGTCTTTACCATTGGTTAAAACAAAACATTTGCAACCAAAAACTCTTAGGTGAAATATATTTGGTTTTCTTCCTTTATAAAGTTCATAAGGGGTTTTCTTTAGAATAAGTCTAATAAGTACTTTCAAAGTGTAGCAAATAGTATCTACAACATCAGCCCAGAAAATACTTAGGTAACTTTGTTTCATTTAGAAGAGTTCTGGCTACTTCTTCAAGGAATCTATTTTTCCTCTCCACAACACCATTATGTTGAGGTGTTATTGGGGCAGAAAAATTATGATGAATTCCATTTTCTTCACAAAAATTTTCAAAAGACTCATTTTTAAATTCACCTCCATGATCACTTCTAAGTGAAAAAATGATGAGACCCTTTTCATTTTGAATAATCTTGGCAAGTTTGTGAAAATCATCAAAAGCTTCATTTTTGGTTTTCAAAAACAAAGTCCATGTGAACCTTGAGTAATCATCTACTATAACTAAAACATAGTAATTACCACCCAAACTCATAGTTCTAGATAGACCAAATAACTCTAAGTGAAGTAGTTCAAGGGGTTTTGAAGTAGAAACAATGTTTTTACTTTGATAAGAACTTTTTTAACTTGCTTCCTATTTTTGACATGCTTCACACAATTTATTTTTCTCAAACTTGAGTTTTGGAATACCAATTACTAAGTCTTTTCTAACTAGATGATTAAGATGATGCATGTTTATATGTGCATCCCTGTGATGCCATAACCAAGAATCATCAATCTTCCTTACCAAACAACTAAGTTCATGAAATGATGTATGTTCAATGTTTAACATATAGATATTACCTATCCTTTTGCCAATATGGACAATCTCACTGGACATAGCTTCACTAATAAGACATCAATTCTTGTTGAATTCAATTTTGAAGCCCTTGTTAGATAGTTGACTAATGCTCAAAAGGTTGTGCTTTAGTCCATCAACATATAGAATATTCTTTATTAGTGTATTGTACTGATTTCCAATGTTTCCTTCTCCCATAATTTTTCCCTTATTGTTGTCTCCAAAAGTGACATATCCTCCTTCTTTTGACACAAAGTTAGTAAGTTTGGACTTGTCACTCATCATGTGCCTAGAGCAGCCACTATCCAAGCACCATAATGAGTCCCTTGTTTTTAGGCACACCGATAAGACAAAATCAATTAGAGAGAGGTGGTACCCAATTTAAGTTAGGTCCAATGGGGTTAATTTTCACGAATAAAGCTCAGCTTGCAACTTCATACATTCTGCATAGTGATCCTTTCTGAAATTTTCAAATTCAGTTTGCAAAGACTTGTAATCATCCATATTAAGAGAAGTAGAGGTACAAACACAACCAGTGGCTTTATATCTTGAAACAAGTTTTTCATTTTCTTGTTTCAATTTATCTAGCTCACTTTGTGTTGAAGTGATTTTAGTGATAACCAGTTTTATATCACTTTTCAGCTTTTTTTTTTAAAAAACAATAAGACTTTGATCTTCTTCATGCATTTTATTAAATGCTTCCAAAACTTCTTCAAATTCAGAATTTACCTTAGTTTCTTCAATAGTTGATGAGTCATCCATTGAATATTCCATCAAGCATACATTTGCAACTTCTTATCACTAGAAGAGTCGGAGGATGTCCATGCATTATCTTCCCAAGCTATGTAGGCCTTTTTCTATTTTCCATCCTTCTTCCCTTTCTTTTCAATGATTTGTTTTCTAAGGTAGATAAGACATTCAGATTTGCTTTCCATATTCGAAGCATGTGAAGGTGTTGTTGTTGCTTTCCATCTTCTTTGAAGGTTTAGAGAATTTTCTGTCTTTGGACTTTTTGAGAAATTTTCCAAACTTCTTTACCATTAAGCTGAAACTCTCTGCATCTTTGTTATCACTGTAACTTTCTTTTTAATTGTTATTCGTCTTTTATGACTAACTTTTGTATAGAAAAGTTTTCCAAAATGTATATATTTTCCCCAATTTATGGTTCTTTTTGTAGGAATGTAAATATTTCTTGTTTAGTTTTTATTTTTGCTCAGTAGAGACCTTCCTTATGGAATTAATGTAAATTTCACTTCAATTTTAGGTAAAAAGGAGAAATTTTGGAAGGTGCTGAAGTTGTTGTCTCGCTAAGCCTGGTCCATGCGCTTAGCGAGATTCATCCGTTAAGCGAGACATCAGCCCGCTTAGCGAGTAAGAGGAATCTTGGAGAGAATCTGCCTCATCAGCAAGCACTCAACGCGTCACCAGCTCGCCCAATGAGATTTTTGTCTCTTCTTGCGCTAAGTGCGCCTGGCTCACTGAGCCAAAGCTCACTTACTCGCGCTTAGTGCAAAAATGGCGCTAAGCGCGCCTTCGAGGACAGAAAGCCCTTTTTAAGCCTGAAGTGAAGAGAAAGAAAGGGGGTCTGAATAGACTAAGAGCTTGGTAGAAGAACAGAGGCGAAAAGCAAAGTAAGGAAGCAAAAACCTTAGCTTTTAGGAGGATTTTAGGTTTAGGAGTAATTTCTAGGTTCCTAGAGGTGGATGAGACATCCTTACTATTTTGCAATCTGGTATTTTCTCTGAAACCCTTCTCCTACTTGTGAAAAGTGCTCCCTTGTAATGGAGGGGTAAAATCCTTTGTTGGGAAATTTTGTTGAGTACCTGATGTAAATACTTATCATATCTATTTGAAGTTGTTTTTTTGTGTTCGTTGTTTTTATCCGTGCTTAATTATCGCATGCTTGTGGCTTGATCACCCATTTGTATGTGCTGTTAGGAGCTTTAGCATTGGAAAATGTATTGCATCCATAGAACTGGATAGAATAGGGCTAGGTTATCATATAATCTGGAGATGGAGTGCGGTAATTTAGTTTTTATTATGTTGTAGTCGTAACGCTGTTCGGTTAGGCTAAGTTCAACAAGAGACATCTGAGAACGAGGTGTAATTAGAATTAGTCCAAACTCACGAGACATCGGTGTTTGGTATTTTAGCTCTCGACATAAAACACAAAAATAACCTTAAATAGAGAAATACATTTAATTGCATCATGTATTTCAGTAGGAGGACCCAACGCTTTTACATATCTTTTTTCACAACCACTTGCTCACATTTTCTGTTTTGATTAGAATAGAAACCACAATTGTTTTTAATTCATGATAATCAATTCTTTGCACACATGCCTGCTTACTGAATGATGCTTTGCCAAATGAAACAAGTTCCCTGAGCTCGATACTCGGCTCTTACCATTTTATTATTACTTGCATGACTCGGTACACTTGCCGGTTAGATTTACGCATCCATATTAACAAGTAACACCGGGGCGTAATCTTCTTTTGAAGAGTTAACTTTTAGTGAAATTCTTTTTAATTTCTTTTCTTTTTCTTCTGCATGAGATTGTTGAATAAACTTGTGTTCATATGCAAGCAATTTTCCAAAGAGAGCTTCCATCAACATTGATGCCAAGTCCTTGGATTCTTTGATTGTTGTGATCTTTGGTTCACAAGTTGTTATAAGACAATTGAGGATTTTGATGTTTAGTTCATCATCTTCAAACATTTTTCCAAGACCAAGAAGCTGTTTCAAAATATGGGTGAATCTTGTTTGAAGTCATGAAATGGTTTCTCCGTTCTTCATTCGAAAAGCTTCATATTTGGATACAAGAATGTGATTTCTTGCTCTTCTTACATCCATTGTGCCTTCGTGAGTGACTTCAAGCATTTTCCATATTTCCTTTGCACTTTTGCACCTTGTAGTACAAAAGAATTCATCAAAAGATAAACCAAAAGTTAAAATGTTTTTAGCCTTTTGATCATCTTGCACTTTTCTTTTCTCATCATCTTTCATTTCATCTCATTCTTTAGGTACCAATTCACCATTTACTTCTTTAGTTGGTATAAAATGACCTTTAACAATAGAACTCCATGCACTGGGATCAATTGACTGAATAAGGATTTCCATTCTCTTTTGCCAAAAAAAAATGTTCTCCCTCAAAACGGAGGTCGATTTAAAGATGCACCATCTTTGAAAGTTCTTTGTTTTGATCCCGTTTTGAGAAAGACTGTGATCTTGAGTAACTTACAAGATGTAGCTCTGGTACCAATTGAAAAAGACAATCAAACTCACAAACCAAGAACGGGGGGAGGTGAATTGGTTTCTAAAACAAAACAGACTTTTAAAACCAGAGTTAAAAGAAACTTCCTTGTGCGGATCGTATCACAAACTTTGGTAAACCAATATTTAATCATTTACCCTTTACACAAAAACATTTTGTTAAAGTTCTTTCTTCCAAAAGGATATTTTCTTTATCCTTTGGTAAATTGATCAAGACCAGAATGAGAAAGAAAGATAAGATCAAGAGAAGAAGTACACCAACTTTTATACTGATTAACTCTCTATCTCTAGAGAAGTTAATCCAGTTATCTAATCGAAATCGAATTAGATTTCCACTATGCACACAGAATCCTTACAAGCAATAACAAAAAATCTCAGTTCCTACCCCATAAAAAGAGACTAAGGTACTCAACCCTAGAGTTCTCTGTGAATAAAAGCCTAAGAGAAACCTACCCTTAACCCAAACTAGAAAAACCTATTCTACCATGCCTGTAGAAATTCATGCACAAACTAACAATTGTGTAAATCACACAAAAAAGTAGAGTCAAAGATAGACACAACTTGATCAATCCTTTGCAAGAACCTTGCTTGAATGAATGATTGTCTTCTTGAACTCAAGAGAAAATCACAACTCACTTTTCACAATATGATCTTCATAATCAAAGACTAGAAATTATGAGTCACACTGTTTTTAAGCACTTTTTCTTCTCGTCTTTCTTTTACTAATATTGGCTCGTAATCCTAGCTCATTCAGAAGTTGTTAAAACTTGTTAGAAGTGAGAACACAAGGTGGCTATTTATAGAGAAAACAATTATAACCACCTGTAATCGATTAAATATACAACATAATCGATTATTTCAAAGAAGTACGAGAATATGTTATCATTTCAATCGATAAAAGTGTTCTTCCCAAAAAGTAGAAAACTTTCAAGAACAATGTAATCGATTAAAGTGTCCTTGATCACTTTTGAAATACTTTTTAAGAGAAAATTAATTGATTATATCACCTGGTAATCGGTTAAAGCAGATACTCCTTAAAAATCAATCATTGTCTCAAAAAGAACTATGTAAAAGACAAAACTTCTTCAAGCTTCAAGGCTAAGTCTTCATGTTGCTTCCTCTATCTCTAACAATAGCCTCAACCATCAACAACAACATAATTCCATCACCATTTGTCATTAGGATTCATATCATCATACCTCACATAAGCCATAGCTGATGTCAACTATCATGGATTCTCATCATACATAATTATAACAAGTGACACACATTGACAACTAACTAAACCAATTATCACTACTACATACACCAATAGACAACTAGGCCACCCCAAACTCAGATGTCAACACTAACTCTACTCCATGGAGTTTCAACACAATATGAGTGGTTCCTTATGATCCCTGATAGATAACTTTTTGTGATATTTTGTATGAGTTTTTATGCCATTTTACATGCATTTTCTTGGCACAACCCATGTTTGGAGACTAATTTTGTATTGCAAAAGCACGACAACTCAATTGAGTGAAAGAGTTGAAAATTGCACAATTTTATGAAAATTTGAAGACTCTGCACTTGATCACGGACGAGGTATATTTACTGTTCACTTCCGGCAAGTGCACCAGATCGCACAAGTAGTATAAAACGGTAAGAACTGAGTATCGAACTCTCGGGGAACTTGTGTTATTTGGTAATCTATTTTAGCAAATAGGTGTCTGGTGTGTAAAGATAAGTGTGAATATGAACGGGTGTGTAAACTATCTGTGCAAAAAGTAAGAAAATCAAGCGAGAGAAATGATGTGTAAAAACAAGTAGAAAACACGTTGGCCTTCCTAATAGGTGCTTGATGCTAAAAAGATATTCTCCATCTAACAATGCTCATGTGTGTTAGTGCCTAGCTTTACTAAGTTTTAAAAGATTGGCTAAAATTTTGTTAAAACATAAGCACTTAGACAATGAAGGAAAGCTGGAGTTGCTGCACATGATGTCTAACATTATGTCAAGGAATCAGATCGGGCTGCACAATGCACAAGGCAAGATAAAATGTCAAATGAAGAATTGAAGCTGTAGGATCCACGATGTCGGATACAATGTCCAGGACATCCTGCCTGAAAATACTGGACACATAAATCTGTTATATCTTTAACAGATTAATGTGCAGTCAGCAACAGATTAGGCGCTCTATCTTTAGGAACGAATTAAAAGATAATTAAAGTTTGAATTACAAACTTGAATAGTTTCGTTCAGGGATTAGAGATTGAAGATAAAAACTAAAAGATAAAACTTTATCTTTTAGATCTTTAAGTGCAGATTTTTCAGGAGAATGATAGATCGTATCCAGCGCAAGTTGTTGCAGCCCAGATACGTACACTGCTATATAAACATGAAGGCTGCACGAGTTTTGAATCAAGTCAGAGATTGAAGAGTTATTTTGTGAGTTTTGTGACTTGAGTGTTTTGTGAGCCACCTTGATGTTACCCTAACATCAAGTGTTGGACCTGAGTGTGTAGAGTTGATCTCTATTGTTCAGAGAGCAATCTCTGGTGTGTCTTTGATTTGTTTGTAAACATGGGTGAGTGATTGAGAGGGAGTGAGAGGGGCTCTCATATCTAAGAGTGGCTCTTAGGTAGAAGTTGCCTGGGTAGTGGTTAGGTGAGAAGGTTGTATACAGTGGCTGTTAGATCTTCGAACTAATACTATTTTAGTGGATTTCCTCCCTGGCTTGGTAGCCCCCAGATGTAGGTGACGTTGCACCGAACTGGGTTAACAATCCTCTTGTGTTATTTACTTGTTTAATCTGTTCATACTGTCATATACAATCTGCATGTTCTGAAGCGCGATGTCGTGACATCCTGTACGACATCTGTCCTCAGTATCAGAATTTCAATTGGTATCAGAGCAGGCACTCGAAATCACTGAGTGAGATCTAGGGAGATAAATTCTGATGAACATGGAGAAAGAAGGAGGACCAGTGAACAGACCACCAATTCTGGATGGAACCAACTATGAATACTGGAAAGCAAGGATGGTGGCCTTCCTCAAATCACTGGATAGCCGAACCTGGAAAGCTGTCATCAAAGGCTGGGAACATCCCAAGATGCTGAACACAGAAGGAAAGCCCACTGATGAATTGAAGCCAGAAGAAGACTGGACAAAAGAAGAAGACGAATTGGCACTTGGAAACTCCAAAGCCTTGAATGCCCTATTCAATGGAGTTGACAAGAATATCTTCAGATTGATCAACACATGCACAGTTGCCAAGGATGCATGGGAGATTCTGAAAACCACTCATGAAGGAACCTCCAAAGTGAAGATGTCCAGATTGCAACTATTGGCTACAAAATTCGAAAATCTGAAGATGAAGGAGGAAGAATGCATTCATGACTTCCACATGAACATTCTTGAAATTGCCAATGCTTGCACTGCCTTGGGAGAAAGGATGACAGATGAAAAGCTGGTGAGAAAGATCCTCAGATCTTTGCCTAAGAGATTTGACATGAAAGTCACTGCAATAGAGGAGGCCCAAGACATTTGCAACATGAGAGTAGATGAACTCATTGGTTCCCTTCAAACCTTCGAGCTAGGACTCTCGGATAGGACTGAAAAGAAGAGCAAGAACCTGGCGTTCGTGTCCAATGATGAAGGAGAAGAAGATGAGTATGACCTGGATACTGATGAAGGTCTGACTAACGCAGTTGTGCTCCTTGGAAAACAGTTCAACAAAGTGCTGAAAAGAATGGACAGGAGGCAGAAACCACATGTCCGAAACATTCCTTTCGACATCAGGAAAGGTAGTGAATACCAGAAGAAGTCAGATGAAAAGCCCAGTCACAGCAAAGGAATTCAATGCCATGGGTGTGAAGGCTATGGACACATCAAAGCTGAATGTCCCACCCATCTCAAGAAGCAGAGAAAAGGACTTTCTGTATGTTGGTCTGATGATACAGAGAGTGAACAAGAAAGTGATTCTGACAGAGATGTGAATGCACTCACTGGGATATTTGAATCTGATGAAGATTCAAGTGATATTGATGTTGAAATCACTTTTGATGAGCTTGCTATATCCTATAGAGAACTATGCATCAAAAGTGAGAAGATTCTTCAGCAAGAAGCACAACTAAAGAAGATCATTGCAAATCTGGAGGCTGAGAAGGAGGCACATGAAGAGGAGATCTCTGAGCTTAAAGGAGAAATTGGTTTTCTGAACTCTAAACTGGAAAACATGACAAAATCAATAAAGATGCTGAATAAAGGCTCAGATATGCTTGATGAGGTGCTACAGCTTGGGAAGAATGTTGGAAACCAGAGAGGACTTGGATTTAATCATAAATCTGCTGGCAGAACAACCATGACAGAATTTGTTCCTGCCAAAAACAGCACTGGAGCCACGATGTCACAACATCGGTCTCGACATCATGGAACGCAGCAGAAAAAGAGCAAAAGAAAGAAGTGGAGGTGTCACTACTGTGGCAAGTATGGTCACATAAAGCCCTTTTGCTATCATTTACATGGCCATCCACATCATGGAACTCAAAGTAGCAGCAGCGGAAGGAAGATGATGTGGGTTCCAAAACACAAGATTGTTAGTCTTGTTGTTCATACTTCACTTAGAGCATCAGCTAAGGAAGATTGGTACCTAGATAGCGGCTGTTCCAGACACATGACAGGAGTTAAAGAATTCCTGGTGAACATTGAACCTTGCTCCACTAGCTATGTGACATTTGGAGATGGCTCTAAAGGAAAGATCACTGGAATGGGAAAGCTAGTCCATGATGGACTTCCTAGTCTGAACAAAGTACTGCTGGTAAAGGGACTGACTGCAAACTTGATCAGCATCAGTCAGTTGTGTGATGAAGGATTCAATGTAAACTTCACAAAGTCAGAATGCTTGGTGACAAATGAGAAGAGTGAAGTTCTAATGAAGGGCAGCAGATCAAAGGACAACTGTTACCTATGGACACCTCAAGAAACTAGTTACTCCTCCACATGTCTATCCTCCAAAGAAGATGAAGTCAAAATATGGCATCAAAGATTTGGACATCTGCACTTAAGAGGCATGAAGAAAATCATTGACAAAGGTGCTGTTAGAGGCATTCCCAATCTGAAAATAGAAGAAGGCAGAATCTGTGGTGAATGTCAGATTGGAAAGCAAGTCAAGATGTCCCACCAGAAGCTTCAACATCAGACCACTTCCAGGGTGCTGGAACTACTTCACATGGACTTGATGGGGCCTATGCAAGCTGAAAGCCTTGGAGGAAAGAGGTATGCCTATGTTGTTGTGGATGATTTCTCCAGATTTACCTGGGTCAACTTTATCAGAGAGAAATCAGACACCTTTGAAGTATTCAAAGAGTTGAGTCTAAGACTTCAAAGAGAAAAAGACTGTGTCATCAAGAGAATTAGGAGTGACCATGGCAGAGAGTTTGAAAACAGCAAGTTTACTGAATTCTGCACATCTGAAGGCATCACTCATGAGTTCTCTGCAGCCATCACACCACAACAAAATGGCATAGTTGAAAGGAAAAACAGGACTTTGCAAGAAGCTGCTAGGGTCATGCTTCATGCCAAAGAACTTCCCTATAATCTCTAGGCTGAAGCCATGAACACAGCATGCTATATCCACAACAGAGTCACACTCAGAAGAGGGACTCCAACCACACTGTATGAAATCTGGAAAGGGAGGAAGCCAACTGTCAAGCACTTCCACATTTTTGGAAGTCCATGTTACATTTTGGCAGATAGAGAGCAAAGGAGAAAGATGGATCCCAAGAGTGATGCAGGAATATTCTTGGGATACTCTACAAACAGCAGAGCATATAGAGTATTCAATTCCAGAACCAGAACTGTGATGGAATCCATCAATGTGGTTGTTGATGATCTAACTCCAGCAAGAAAGAAGGATGTCGAAGACGATGTCAGAACATCGGGAGACAATGTAGCAGATACAGCTAAAAGTGCAGAAAATGCAGAAAATGCAGAAAACTCTGATTCTGCTACAGATGAACCAAACATCAATCAACCTGACAAGAGTCCTTCCATTAGAATCCAGAAGATGCACCCCAAGGAGCTGATTATAGGAGATCCAAACAGAGGAGTCACTACAAGATCAAGGGAGTTTGAGATTGTCTCCAATTCATGCTTTGTCTCCAAAACTGAGCCAAAGAATGTGAAAGAGGCACTGACTGATGAGTTCTGGATCAATGCTATGCAAGAAGAATTGGAGCAATTCAGAAGGAACGAAGTTTGGGAGCTAGTTCCTAGACCCGAGGGAACTAATGTGATTGGCACCAAGTGGATCTTCAAGAACAAAACCAATGAAGAAGGTGTTATAACCAGAAACAAGGCCAGACTTGTTGCTCAAGGCTACACTCAGATTGAAGGTGTAGACTTTGATGAAACTTTCGCCCCTGTTGCTAGACTTGAGTCCATCAGATTGTTACTTGGTGTAGCTTGCATCCTCAAATTCAAGCTGTACCAGATGGATGTGAAGAGCGCGTTTCTGAATGGATACCTGAATGAAGAAGTCTATGTGGAGCAGCCAAAGGGATTTGTAGATCCAACTCATCCAGATCATGTATACAGGCTCAAGAAGGCTCTCTATGGATTGAAGCAAGCTCCAAGAGCTTGGTATGAAAGGCTAACAGAGTTCCTTACTCAGCAAGGGTATAGGAAGGGAGGAATTGACAAGACTCTCTTTGTCAAACAAGATGCTGAAAACTTGATGATAGCACAGATATATGTTGATGACATTGTGTTTGGAGGGATGTCGAATGAGATGCTTCGACATTTTGTCCAACAGATGCAATCTGAATTTGAGATGAGTCTTGTTGGAGAGCTGACTTATTTTCTGGGACTCCAAGTGAAGCAGATGGAAGACTCCATATTCCTCTCACAAAGCAAGTATGCAAAGAACATTGTCAAGAAGTTTGGGATGGAAAATGCCAGCCATAAAAGAACACCTGCACCTACTCACTTGAAGCTGTCAAAGGATGAAGCTGGCACCAGTGTTGATCAAAGTCTGTACAGAAGCATGATTGGGAGCTTACTATATTTAACAGCAAGCAGACCTGACATCACCTTTGCAGTAGGTGTTTGTGCAAGATATCAAGCCAATCCCAAGATAAGTCACTTGAATCAAGTAAAGAGAATTCTGAAATATGTAAATGGCACCAGTGACTATGGGATTATGTACTGTCATTGTTCAGATTCAATGCTGGTTGGATATTGTGATGCTGATTGGGCTGGAAGTGCAGATGACAGAAAAAGCACTTCTGGTGGATGTTTCTATTTGGGAAACAATCTTATTTCATGGTTCAGCAAGAAGCAGAACTGTGTGTCCCTATCTACTGCAGAAGCAGAGTATATTGCAGCAGGAAGCAGCTGTTCACAACTAGTTTGGATGAAGCAGATGCTGAAGGAGTACAATGTCGAACAAGATGTCATGACATTGTACTGTGACAACATGAGTGCTATTAATATTTCTAAAAATCCTGTTCAACACAGCAGAACCAAGCACATTGACATTAGACATCACTATATTAGAGATCTTGTTGATGATAAAGTTATCACACTGGAGCATGTTGCCACTGAGGAACAAGTAGCAGATATTTTCACAAAGGCATTGGATGCAAATTAGTTTGAAAAACTGAGGGGCAAGCTGGGCATTTGTCTGCTAGAGGAGTTATAGCAATTACTTCTATCTGAACGTGCTCAAACGTTAATAGCACGTTCACTACTGGGCCAAAACAAATTCAACCTTCGTTTCACTCATCCCCCTACATTCCTCATTCAAACTTACATTTTCGTAGCAATCTCGTTTTCAACAGCATTCCCCAACACTTCTCAGATATTCACGAAACCACTCCCAAAGCTCTGCTTCTCCATGGCTACCTCACCAAAAGAAACCTCATCCCCTGTTTCACCCTCTGTACCATCATCTCCATCATCCTCCAAAACTCCATCAAACCAGGAACAACCTGCATTCAATATCCAACCCATACAAATGATTCCTGGTCCAGTCCCTGTTCCTGAGAAACTGGTCCCTAAAAGACAACAGAGAGTGAAGGTTTCTGAAAACCCTAGCTTTGCAACAAGCCCTAGGGAAGAAGACACTGAGATGGATAAGAAGATCCGCAGTCTTGTGAATAGCATTTTGAAAAATGCTTCTGTCCCTGATGCTGATAAAGATGTCCCAACATCTTCCACCCCAAATGCTGAAGTCCTCTCTTCATCCAGTGAAGAGAAATCAACAGAGGAAGAGGATCAAGCCACAGAGGAGACCCCTGCACCAAGGGCACCAGAACCTGCTCCAGGTGACCTCATTGACCTAGAAGAAGTAAAATCTGATGAGGAACCCATTGCCAAAAAGTTGGCACCTGGCATTGCAGAAAGATTACAAAGCAGAAAGGGAAAAACCCCCATTACTAGGTCTGGACGAATCAAAACTATTGCACAGAAGAAGAGCACACCAATCACTCCTACCACATCCAGATGGAGCAAAGTTGCAATCCCTTCCAAGAAGAGGAAAGAAATTTCCTCATCTGATTCTGATGATGATGTCGAACTAGATGTTCCCGACATCAAGAGAGCCAAGAAATCAGGGAAAAAGGTGCCTGGAAATGTCCCTGATGCCCCATTGGACAACATTTCATTCCACTCCATTGGCAATGTTGAAAGGTGGAAATTTGTATATCAACGCAGACTTGCTTTAGAAAGAGAACTGGGAAGAGATGCCTTGGATTGCAAGGAGATCATGGACCTCATCAAGGCTGCTGGACTGCTGAAAACTGTCACCAAGCTGGGAGATTGTTATGAAAGTCTAGTCAGGGAATTCATTGTCAACATTCCCTCTGACATAACAAACAGAAAGAGTGATGAGTATCAGAAAGTGTTTGTTAGAGGAAAATGTATTAGATTCTCCCCTGCTGTAATCAACAAATACCTGGGCAGACCAACTGAAGGAGTGGTGGATATTGCTGTTTCTGAGCATCAAATTGCCAAGGAAATCACTGCCAAGCAAGTCCAGCATTGGCCAAAGAAAGGGAAGCTTTCTGCAGGGAAGCTAAGTGTGAAGTATGCAATCCTGCATAGGATTGGCACTGCCAACTGGGTACCCACCAATCATACTTCCACTGTTGCCACAGGTTTGGGAAAATTTCTGTATGCTGTTGGAACCAAGTCCAAATTTAATTTTGGAAACTATATTTTTGATCAAACTATTAAGCATTCAGAATCTTTTGCTGTCAAATTACCCATTGCCTTCCCAACTGTATTGTGTGGCATTATGTTGAGTCAACATCCCAATATTTTAAACAACATTGACTCTGTGAAGAAGAGAGAATCTCCTCTATCCCTGCATTACAAACTGTTTGAGGGGACACATGTCCCAGACATTGTCTCGACATCAGGGAAAGCTGCTGCTTCAGGTGCTGTGTCCAAGGATGATTTGATTGCTGAACTCAAGGACACATGCAAGGTGCTGGAGGCAACCATCAAAGCCAACACAGAGAAGAAAATGGAGCTGGAACGCCTGATCAAAAGACTCTCAGACAATGGCGTTGATGATGGAGAAGCAGCTGAGGAAGAAGAAGATGCAGCAGAGGATACAGAATCAGATGATGATGATTCTGATGCCACCCCATGACCATCAGACCTTTAGTTTTTTTTGCCTTTTACTCTTACTAGCTATTGGGGCATGTCCCTTTGAACAATTGATTGTTATTGGTCTGTAATATTTGCACATCATGCATTCTACTTTTGCCAAATTCTGTCTAAAAAGGGGGAGTAGTAGGATATTATACATAATTTATGATTTTGAGGGGGAGTAGTATTTATACTGCTGCTGCTGATGATGATTGATGTAAACTACTGGAACTAGTAGCTGATAGAAGATGTTGCAGTGAACTGCTGCCTAGCAGAATATTCACTTCACAGCAGTAAGAGCATGGAGACAGGGGGAGCAGAAAACTGATGTCACGTGAGATGTCTTGACATCTTGGAAAAGACTTGTAGATTTGCAACTTGCAGAATTTTGCTGTCACCACTACAGATACTGCTGTGCTTGATTACTCTGATAATGAAAGTTGCTGATCCCACTTGCATGACTGCTCGTACCTGCTCAGGAAGTGTCTAAGTATGTTTTAGACAAAATTTGCCAAAGGGGGAGATTGTTAGTGCCTAGCTTTACTAAGTTTTAAAAGATTGGCTAAAATTTTGTTAAAACATAAGCACTTAGACAATGAAGGAAAGCTGGAGTTGCTGCACATGATGTCTAACATTATGTCAAGGAATCAGATCGGGCTGCACAATGCACAAGGCAAGATAAAAGGTCAAATGAAGAATTGAAGCTGCAGGATCCACGATGTCGGATACAATGTCCAGGACATCCTGCCCGAAAATACTGGACACATAAATCTGTTATATCTTTAATAGATTAATGTGCAGTCAGCAACAGATTAGGCGCTCTATCTTTAGGAACGAATTAAAAGATAATTAAAGTTTGAATTACAAACTTGAATAGTTTCGTTCAGGGATTAGAGATTGAAGATAAAAACTAAAAGATAAAACTTTATCTTTTAGATCTTTAAGTGCAGATTTTTCAGGAGAATGATAGATCGTATCCAGCGCAAGTTGTTGCAGCCCAGATACGTACACTGCTATATAAACATGAAGGCTGCACGAGTTTTGAATCAAGTCAGAGATTGAAGAGTTATTTTGTGAGTTTTGTGACTTGAGTGTTTTGTGAGCCACCTTGATGTTACCCTAACATCAAGTGTTGGACCTGAGTGTGTAGAGTTGATCTCTATTGTTCAGAGAGCAATCTCTGGTGTGTCTTTGATTTGTTTGTAAACACGGGTGAGTGATTGAGAGGGAGTGAGAGGGGCTCTCATATCTAAGAGTGGCTCTTAGGTAGAAGTTGCCTGGGTAGTGGTTAGGTGAGAAGGTTGTATACAGTGGCTGTTAGATCTTCAAACTAATACTATTTTAGTGGATTTCCTCCCTGGCTTGGTAGCCCCCAGATGTAGGTGACGTTGCACCGAACTGGGTTAACAATCCTCTTGTGTTATTTACTTGTTTAATCTGTTCATACTGTCATATACAATCTGCATGTTCTGAAGCGCGATGTCGTGACATCCTGTACGACATCTGTCCTCAGTATCAGAATTTCAATGTGTTCCTATGGTGTCTCCTAAAATACTAAACCCCGATTCCTCATGATAGTTTAGCCTAATCCTGATCAAGCATTGTCCACAGATTCCTATTGTTGGACTAAACTCAACCAGGACCGCATTAAGACACACATACACAACTAAATTATCGCACCCTGATTCCTCGTGATAGTATGACAACTTAGCCCTGTACTATCAAGAACTTTAGAGTCAGACCAGTTTCCACTGTTGAATGACCCTAACAAAGCATGCATCTACGTGATCAAGGTAAATGCATACTGGAGTGAAAAGCAGATAACACAAAGAACACACAAAACATCATTAAATAGATAGAAATACATTTACATCATGTACCTACAGGGAAGATCCCACAGAGGATTTAACTTTCCATAACCAGGAAGCCTTCTTTACAACAAGAGAAGAACAAGATGAAAGATTTCAAAAATACAAGTGTTGAGGATGTCTCCTTCACCTCTAGGATCTCACAATCACTCACAAACTCATCTCAAGCTCACAAACCGGCTCCTGCTTCAAGCTCTAGTCTATACAGATCTTTACACAACAAAATCTCTCAAAACTCTCTGGAACTTGGACCTTTCTCTCTCTAGAAACTCTAGACATGCAAAGCTCTGAATCCCAGTCCAAACTCTCTCTCTAAAATCAAATTTCAGGCTTAAATAGGTGGCCTTGTTTGTGCTCCTGCGCTTAGCGCAATTATGGACCGCTTAGCACACATTAGTGAATTTTGGCTTAGTGAGTGCCTTTCTCGCTTAGCGGATGGACTGAAGCGGTGTGCTTAGTGAGATGAAGCGGTGCGCTTAGTGAACCTATACAGCTCATCTTCTTCCAGAGTCTTCCTCGCGCTTAGCCCATGAGTGTTGCACTTAGTGGACACTCGCTATGCCAGTAGATTGGCTTTGCGAGAAGGTGAAAAATAGCACTTTTCAAAGCTTGTCTAATTAACCTGAAATTGAGAGAAAATGATTATTAAACACACAAAATGGAAGTACTAAGTATTTATTACCTATACTTAACAGAAAATACTTATAACACTACAAAATAACCATAAATTGGAAGAGTTTGATACAATTTACACAAGTTTTATACACAAAAGTTAGTCGTATGCACCGACTAACAACTCCCCTAAATTTATAGTTTTGCTTGTCCTCAAGCAAAAAGAGAACAACTCACTTGTCCTCAAGTGACAATAACATGCAGTGACTATGTACAAAGGTGTATGCAACAAAAGTTAGTGATTTCATGATAAGAGAATGAAGTAAAATGCCCTGATCACTTGTCTTTCACAAGGTATGTAGTTATCCAAAGAGAAGAATAAAATGTAACCTGAACAATTAGATGGAGTTAATCATAAGACAGATATTAAGGAAAGTGTCCTAAACCACAGTCTCATGGCTACTGTTTCACTAATAACAACTAGCAAGAAGTCTAATCTTTGAATTTCATCTCATGCCATAAATTCATAAATGTATAAACAGAATCAAAAGTACTTTCTTAGGCTTGTAGTGAGGCTTGGCTACAAAAATATATTGGTTTTTCTAGGATTCAAAGGCTTAGATTCTAAGAGAGCACCAATCCTAGACTTATCCCAATGGTCTTTTTAATACAATTGGCTTGCTCACTAGCTTTTCACTTTCATTTTCTTTTGACCTTGTTACATTAGCACACTTTTTTTTTAACAGACAACTTGTGTGTTGTGTGTGCTGATGCTTTATCTCTTTCTTTGCATCCCAATTAGTTCCACTCCCCCAAATTTGGGGTAAATTTGCCTTAAACTATATGCTCTCCTACAATCTAAACAAGGTATCTGGAGATAATTATTTAAGTTTAGGGTTCAAATTTTTGACAATATCATTCAGCTCAAAAAGGGTGCAAAAGATATAATTATCATTCAAGGTAAGCTTTTTGGTCAAAAGGCTTGTGTATGTACAATCATGGCCTTCATCATGTCCTCATTTATACATTTCATTCTAAAATTCAGAGATTCATGCAAAGATTATTACTCACAACTAGTCGTTCACTAACAGAGTAAGGTCACACTCTCACCGGTTTTGGTTCAAGCTTTTCTTTCATAATCAATCTATCTACTGACTAACAATTCTAAATGCAAGTTCACATTCTTGTTCTTTCTTTTTCTAACATACACACTTGCTCAAACTCATGAAAAGAAACACAAATTCCATCAAAATCATGCACTCAATTCAAAATAAATACATACACCCATTTTTCACAAAAAGATAAAAGTGTTTCACTGCCATGTCATCAAAATCAAGTTAAACTGTTCAAAATGCTTTAGAATAAGTAAATCAACTATCCATAAATAGAACTAGCAGTGTATATAAACATAAAAGAATTTTTGTACTAAAACCATAATCAAAATAATAATAAACCAAAAAGCAAAAAGTGTCATCAGGAATCAAAATTCCTGTGACTGGTCCTGGGTGTCCTATGTCTGAACATCCTCCTCATCTGTCAGATGCAATACTGGAGTAGCTGGAGGAGAAGTGTCCATAGCCAGGACTAATGTAGTCGTGTCCTCTGTCATCTCTAGAAGAGGAGTGGAGGGGTCTGTTGCAAGCTGAGGTGAGGGTATGTCCTCCCCTTGTGCATAAGGCTCTGAAGTAGCCTCAAGGGATCGCTCAGGTGTGGCAGCAGCTACCTGCCTCACCTGTGTCTCCTCTACCTTTTCTCTTATAACAAATGGCTATGGGATGACTCATCCTCCACCTGCCGAGGTACCTGAGTTGTGGGACCCTCATCTTCCTTGTGAAGAGAAGGTTGGGTCTCAGGCCAGGCTACCATCTCAGTGATCTACTCCACTAAAGGAATAGATCCCAGAGGCGCCACCACCTGTAAACTTTATAGTAAAATCATCTATCCCCAATGAATTCTCTGAAGCATAGCTTCAAAGCGCTAAGAATCTGTCTGAACTGGGACAGAAGGTGCTGCTGAAGTGGATGCTAGAGTAGGAGTTGCAGAAGTAGAAGGAAGCTCAGTTGGCCTCGCCTTCGCCCTTCTAGCCCCTTGGATAGAAACTGTTAGATCCTTGGGGTTCCAACAGTTCTTCCTGATGTAGGCCAAGTTAATGACCTGGCTCAGGCGCTCAAAAGTGAGGTTATCAGAGATAACCCCTCTGGCTCTACATAATGCGGTGATTAGAGCAGGGAACCCAAGTCTAGAAGTGTTAGACTGGGCTATAGAGGTCATCTGGCCAGAGATCAGCGCTCCTATGTTCATATCCAAGCGAGAGACTGTTGGATCATGTGGCCTTAGAATAATTAAGAAGGGGGGTTGAATTAATTATTACTAGACCTTTACTAATTAAAATTTACCCTTCTTAGGCTTTTACTATGTTGTTAAGAAAGTAAAGAACAAAAATATAAACCTAACCAAAAGTAAAAGCGATAATTAAAGTGCACAGCGGAAATTAAAGAGTGTAGGAAAGAAGAAGACAAACACAAGAGTTTTATACTGGTTCGGCAACAACGCTTGCCTACATCCAGTCCCCAAGCGACCTGCGGTCCTTGAGATTTCTTTTCAACCTTGTAAAATCCTTTACAAGCAAAGATCCACAAGGGATGTACCTTTCCTTGTTCTCTTTGAACAACCTAGTGGATATACCCTCCACTAGAACTGATCCACAAGAGATGTACCCTCTCTTGTTCTCAATCACAACAACCCAAGTAGATATACCCTCTACTTGTACCACAAAGGATGTACCCTCCAATGTGTTAAGACAAAGTTCTCAGGTGGTTAGTCCTTTGAAACTTTGTGAAGGGGAAACAAAATAATTCTCAGGCGGTTAGTCCTTTGAAATCTTTTGTTTTAGGGAAAGGGAAGAATCAAAAGAATTCTCAGACTGTGTCATTTTGAATTCTTTGACAAGGGAGAAGGAAGACACAAAAGAATTCAGGTGGTTAGTCCTTCGTTCTTTTGGAAAAGGAAGAAGAGAGCCACAAAAAGAATTCAGGCAGTTAGTCCTTGGCGAATTCATTTTGGCAAAGGGGGAAGAGAATGAAAAGATGAATAACACACTTTTGTTTTCAAGATTTGGAAAACCAGAAAACTTTAGAAAGATTTTGGCAAAGGAAGAAGAAGAAGAAATTCAAGAAGATGTTCAAAGAGATTTAAAGGTTGTAAAGGATTGTAATAATTGTTCTTAAAAATGCAAGTTAAGGTCTTGCTTTTATAGACTCTTCATGTCTGGTCAAGAAAACCATTAGAAGAGTTATAACCTTTAGAAAAACTTGAAAACCATTGGAAGAGTTACATCGTTTGATTTTTATTCAAAACTTATCACTGGTAATCGATTACCAAATCATTGTAATCGATTACACAAAGCATTTTTGTGAAAGGATGTGACTCTTCACAATTGAATTTGAATTTCAACGTTCAAACACACTGGTAATCGATTACCAAAATCTTGTAATCGATTACACCATTTTGAAATTAATTGGAACGTTGTAAATTCAGTTTGAAAACTTTTGAAAACAAACTTTGCTACTGGTAATCAATTACAGTAAACTGGTAATCAATTACCAGAGAGTAAAAACTCTTCGGTAAAAGCTTTTTTGAAAACTTCATGTGCTACTCAATGTTTTGAAAAACTTTTTAGTACTTATCTTGATTGAGTCTTCTCTTGAGTCTTGAATCTTGAAACTTGATTCTTGAATTGCTCTTGACTCAATCTTGAAATCATTCTCTTGGGAATTGTTCTTGACTCAATCTTGAAATCATTCTCTTGGGCTTTTTGTCATCATCTTTGTTATCATCAAAACCACTTGAATCAATCTTGATTCATCATCATCATGAAGCTTGCTTCTACAGAGACTAGGCCAAATATCAGCCTAGCTCTATCCACTGTCAAGTCAGAAGTGTGTGATGTGGGGGCCAAGTTGGAGTATGAGAGGACACTCCACACCTGAGCTAGTGTGGTCAAATCCTTCCTGAGAATCTTCCCAGGATGGCCCTCTGAGTTCAAGATGAAGCCTCGGCCAGGTATGCATAAGGCAACCTCTATCTCTCTGTAGTCTGTAGGCAACCTGCAGCATCTGGAGTAAGCGGTAAGGTCTCCCCCTCAGCTAATACCATAGGTGTCTCCAAGAATGTGTTGAGACTGTCAGCATCAATCTTCACCAAATGACCTCTGACTCTGGACTGCTTTGGTGGATGATCCTCAGAACTGTATAAATTTGCATAGAATTCTTTCACCAAAGCTAGGTCTATGCTCCCATCGACTAAATTGGTGAGGCATTTATGGAAATTATGCCTCTCCAACTCAACCTTAAACTCATCTAGCTCAGAATGATATATCTATACTTTCCTCTCTGGTAAAATGTTTCTCCTCAAAACATTATCTGTGTATCTAGTCCAAGCATCTAAGGAAGAGAATCTCCTTGTGTCATATTGCGTTGTGGGCCTTGTACCAATACTCTTTCTCTTTCTGGAAGCCATCTGCATACAAAGGAATCAATCAGTTGATCAGGAGTCAATTTATTAAAAATCAAAACTGAAAAATAAAACTGAAAAAGACACTGGTCGCTTAGCGAGACATGGTCTATTTAGCTGGCCTTTGCAAAAAGAACACTACCGCTTAGCGACATGTGGAGCCTCTTAGCGGAAGTTGCAGAAATTCAGCTTCTGCAGAATTGGCTTAGCTGGACAGTGCCCACTAAGTTGAACATCTGCCGCAAGGATATGCACTAAGCTCGCTTAGCTCAGTGGATGCCGCAACAAATCGCGCTTGGCCTAGGAAAGCTCGGCTTAGCATGCGGCTATCAACAAAAAAATTGTCTAAGTTACCTGGGCTTAGCAATTCAGCCTCACTTAGCCACAGGTAGTTCAGCAAGAGGATAAGTATTCATCCTCAAAGGAATACGCCTATATACAATGAGTACTGATGAACTCGCTTAGCGCAGCTTGCTCACTTAGCGAGTTCATCTTGTTTTCCAGAAAACGCAGAAAACATAGTTCGTTTTCTTGCACTTTTAAAGCCTCTCAAAGGCATATCAGATATGCAATGTGTGCATCATACTCAATACAGTATACAAACGTATATAGTCCTAATCTTAAACTAATTCTAACAAAACATTAAAACCCTAAAAATCTAAAACTACAGTGAAGTCTTCTATCCTAAAGTTTGGACAAGAAAACAGAGAAAAGGAATCAAGGAACTTACTTGGATGGTGTATGGTTGTTGCTTCGAAGTTGAAAATGCCAAAAGAAAGCATTGATGCAAAATGTGCAAATTTTTTGGAGAGAGAGAATGCAGAGACGAAGTTTCTGATATCTGGCAAGTGTGAGTGTAACTGCTGTTACACTCACTTAAGCAGTTTTTGACATTCTCGCTTAGCGGATCGCTGCGCTAAGCGAGCTAGAGAGACGTTTGGTTTCTCAACTAGGCTCGCTTAGCGGACCCGTGCGCTTAGTTGACGTTTCAAACTCAAAATCAGTTTTTTTTAACATAGGCTTGGCTTAGCACGAGGACAAGTCCGCTTAGTGAGGACTATAGATCAAAAAAGCTGCAACTCTTGCTAAGCCGAGATCTGGGCCAACTTAGCTAAAATGATGCATCTTAAGTACTGAGGAGCATGCACTTAGCTGATAAGGACTCGCTTAGCGCCCACATTATCGCAAGGAATTCAGCTTAGCTGCCATGACTGGCGCTTAGCTTCATGAACCTTAGTTATGGCCATAAAGAATTGAGCTTGGCGGCAATGCCTAGTGCTTAGCCAAGGATAAGCTGTCGCTTAGCGATCCGACTGAAGCTTAGCCGAATTCAGATTGAATTGAAGTTGGCTTAGCTCATCCTTGGCCAGCTTAGCGGGCTAAATTAGCCTCAGATGCAAGGGTTGGGCGCTAAGCGCTTGAGACTCGCGGCTTAGTGCATGAACAAATATGAGCTTAGCATGAGGCTTGCGCTTAGCGAAGGACTGATTTTTCAGAAAATATTTTCTAAGTTATTATTCAGTCCCTTCCTTAGTAAATTGAAACCCTTATATCTAACATTCAAGGATAAGCTGATATACTCCAATGTACAAATTATACAGCAAGTTCCAAATGATCAAATGCATGCAAAAACAAAGATAACAGAAATTAAAACTGGGTTGCCTCCCAGGAAGCGCTTCTTTAACGTCATTAGCTTAACGCATAGCTTAATACCTTCAAGGTGGCATGAAAGTCACATAGAACACATCTTCCTTGAAGTTTCAATTTTTAGCTGTAAATTCCATGAACTTCATATAGTATGGAAGTACATTCCAAATCATTTCAAGAAAGGTGTTAGTGATTAAAGAAAGAATGGCATTTAAGGTTTCCTCATGCTCTCCTTGCCTTCCTTTCTTGACAATTAGTTGATGAGGAAGGTTATTGATTTGGAGAATATTTTCTTGTTGGTTTTCTGCTGTTGTATACTTCTCCCATTGTTGTTGTGCTTGGTTCTCATCTTTCTCCTCATCTTTTTCTCTTGACTCATGCTCTTTTATAGGGCTTTTCTCTTGAGCTTCAACCTCTACAAAGTATTTTTCTCGTCTGGACATAAATTGAGTCATTGCGTATGCCAGATCTTTACACACCAAAATCTCTCAAAACTCTCTGGAACTTGGACCTTTCTCTCTCTAGAAACTCAAGACATGCAAAGCTCTGAATCCTAGTCCAAACTCTCTCTCTAAAATCTGATTTTATGCTTAAATAGGTGGCCTTGTTCGTGCTCGTGCGCTTAGCGCAATTATGGACCGCTTAGCGCACATTAGTGAATTTTTGCTTAGCGCGTGCCTTTCTCGCTTAGCGGATGGACTGAAGTTGTGCGCTTAGTGAGATGAAGCGGTGCGCTTAGCAAACCTATACAACTCATATTCTTCCAAAGTCTTCCTCGCGCTTAGCCCATGAGTGTTACGCTTGGCGGACGCTCGCTTAGGTGAAAAACAACACTTTTCAAAGCTTTCCTAATTAACCTGAAATTGAGAGAAAATGATTATTAAACATACAAAATGGAAGTACTAAGTATTTATTACCTATACTTAACAGAAAATACTTATAACACTACATATAACCATAAATTGGAAGAGTTTGATACAATTTACACAAGTTTTATACACAAAAGTTAGTCGTATTGACCGACTAACATTTACCACAGCCTTGGTAATAAGCACGACCACAATTAGATGATAACAACCCTTATAGAACAGTGTCAAAGATCCGACAACGTCCATTGTAAACTCACCAAGGTTGTGGTCAATTTATGAGGGTCGTGGTCAACCAAGAGGGTCATAGTCAATCCATAATGGCCTAGAGCTTCAGCATCATTTTCGACCATGGCCATGGTGGAATTACCACGGTCATAGTGTGTCTTTTCGTGTAGATATCTTTAGGAAGCTATATATACGTCTCTAGGGTTTGTAAATATTTTGTTCACTTTTATCTTTTATGAATTTGAGTGAACCTTGAGAGCTTATTAGAGTTGAAGAACGTGGACAATGCCGCTAGAATGAATCGTGATCATTGTTCCTATCTATGGGTATGTCTATGTTTATTTTGTATAGGATTTCTAGTGTTTCTTTGATCAGGAGTGGCTAGTCCCCTTAGCTTGGGGGTTATGATGTAACTGTCCAAATGTACTCCTCTCCTTGTTCTTAATGGAATTCCTCATGTTTTATGTTAATTAATTCTCTTCCTTATTTTTACTATTTATTTGGAATTGACCATTCTAATACTTAATGAATTTCATAGTAGCAATCATTTGCATATAATTGGTACATCTAGGTAGAGAATGTTTTACACGAAATTGCATGATCAAATTATTTGGGTAATCTCTGATAAATTAGTTAATCTTTAATTAATCATCCCTAGAATTGATTTGATCATTTGACTTAAATTGATAGATCCATGATCATTGGGGAATTGATTTAAGGCAAAGACCATCTTTTGACCTTGATCATAAGCTTTAGTTGATTTTGAGAATCGATAATTAACTAGAGAAGGAATTTCATTAGGACTAGGATTGAGGGGAAATTGGTACTAATGAATCATAACCCCTGGTTATTCTTATCATCGCTCAACCTCTCTTTACATTTGTTTATTTTCTTTCTTATAAAAACCAAAATCATAAAAAATTTAAATCCTCTTTTTAATCATATTTACTGTTAGTTTGATAAATTTGACTAATTGGCAATACAACTAGTGCTTTGGGTTTTGATATCTGAACTTCCGAGTGCATTGTTACTATTGCATAGTGTACACTTACTCTTATGCGAGCCTAACATATTTTACGCATCAAGACCTGGGAGGATAGGTGGCAGTGATTGGGCCCTATTGTGAAATAAGAGTGATAGTTACACGCTTAGGATGCGAGCATGTTGTTTGTTTAGATAACCACACGTGGTGGTTACACAAATTGTATGTTTTAGTTTTGTTTGTTTTTGCCTAATGTTTAAGGCATTTGAGAAGCAGAGGACTTACCCTTGCAACCACCAATTTCAAGGGGAGGCCATGGAGCATTCATGGAGGATGTTCACTTGGATTAGTAGATACCGTTACAGTTAAATGGTGGAGGAAGAGGTGTGCCTCCACGCACACTTTGGTTACATCTGGCGCCACTTTTTGTTGTTAGATGAGCCCCAAATACAACCAATCACCATAGAGGCACACACTATATATCACTTTCCTTTTGAGTGTACTACTTAGTTCAACATCAACCATGTTATCTCCTACTATGCCTACTTTGGATTTGAGCGGCAAGACAACTCACTATGATTCTTGCAATATATCTTCGGGCATAATGCTAACGGGTGAGCCACTAGATCTACCTTCTCTCAGGATATGGCTATCGAAGTCTATGAGGATTTGGGAGATTTTAGCGATGATAAAGATCTCACACCATCTGAGATCGCTTTCTATCAGGGTGTTTGCAGTGAAGAGATATTCGAGGGAGAGATGGTTTAGTCTGACGAGGAATTGGGATACCACAAACCTACATTGGTTGTGCCATTAAGGTACTTAATGATCATTTTAACGACTGTTAAGTGAGATTCTTTAGGATTGGTTTCATATCTTGCAAATAAGGAAACACTTAACATGGTATCCAGTCTAGTTGAAGTTAGGTAGAGAAGTGATCCAATCATACCTCTATATCTTGACTCATCCACTAATTTACCTTTTTCATCTAAGTCAAGTTAGGTTGAAGTTGCCATTGGAGTAGATGTTTCTTTGCCTTTTTTGATACCAAATTTCTTAACTAGTTTTGTACAATATTTGGTTTGACTAAGGAAGGTTCCATGTTTCATCTGCTTGACTTTGAATCCAACAAAGAAGTTCAATTCTCCCATCATATACATCTCAAATTCTTTCTGCATACAACTTGAAAATTCTTGACACAATTTCATTAGTAGCATCAAATATAATATCATCAACATATATTTGAACAATTAACAACTCATAGTTTACTTTCTTAATAAACAATGTTTTGTCAACTTGGCCTCTAGTGAAAGATTGCTCAATTAGAAAATTGCTTAATCTATCATACCATGACCTTCGTGCTTGTTTCAAACCATATAGAGCCTTTTTTTGTCTGTGGACATGGTTGGGATGTTCATAGTCCACAGATCTTGGTGGTTGATCTACATACACTTCTTCTTCAATAAAACCATTGAGGAAGGTGCTCTTCACATCCATCTTAAAAAGTTTGAAATCCATGATACATGCAAATGCAAACAACTGTCTTATGGCTTCTAACCTTGCAACTAGAGCGTATGTTTCATCATAGTTGATTCCTTCTTCTTGGTTGCAACCTTTTGCAGCCAATCTTGCTTTATTCGTCAAGTTTATTTCAAAAGCACCCACTAGGTTTCGATTGACTTGTGAGAGGTTGGTTTAGGAACTAAGTCCCACACTTCATTTCTCTTAAGCTGATTTAGCTCTTCATGCATTGCCATCAACCAATGTTCATCACACAAAGCTTCATCAATGTTTCCTGGTTCAACTTGAGAAACAAAAGTCATGTTGTTACACAAAACCCTGAGTCTAGAACGAGTAGAGACACCCTTTGAGATTTCTGCAATTATGTTATCCAAGGAGAGGTCTTTCTGAGTTCTCCATTCTCTAGGAAATTCTTTAGGCGTTGTTGCAGATATTTCTTTGCTTTGTTCAAGCTCTTCCGACTTGATGTCATTTTCAAGAGTAAAATCCTTTTCCTGAAATCTTGCATATTCTTCTAAAGAGTTATCTTGAACAATAGAGTTAGTTTCATCATAAACTACATGTATAAATTCTTCAACATTTAGAGTTCTTTTATTGAAAACTCTATATTCTTTACTACGCAATGAATAACCAAGAAAAATAGCCTCATCAGCCTTTGCATCAAATTTTCCAAGAGAGTCTTTACCGTTGTTTGAAACAAAATATTTGCAACTAAAAACTCACATGTGAGAAATATTAAATTTTCTTCCTTTATACAGTTCATAAGGAGTTTTCTTCAAAATAGGTCTAATAAGTACTTTGTTCAAGGTGTAGCAAAAAGTATGTACAACATTAGTCCAAAAGTACTTAGGTAACCTTATTTGATTTAGAAGGGTTCTTGCACCTTCTTCAAGGGATCTATTTTCCCTCTCCACAACACCATTCTATTGGGGTGTTTTTGGGGCAAACAAATTATGGTGAACTCCATTTTCTTCACAAAAGCTTTCAAAAGACTCATTCTGAAATTCACCTCCAGGATCACTTCTAAGTGAAACAAAGTTAAGACCTTTTTCATTTTGAATCACCTTGGTGAGTTTGTGAAAAGCATCAAAAACTTCATTTTTTTGTTTTCAAAAACAAAGTTCATGTGAACCTTGAGTAATCAACTACTATAACTAAGCCATAGTAATTACCACCCAAACTCATAGTTCTAGAAGGACCAAATAAATCATTGTGAAGTAGTTCAAGGGGTTTTGAAGTAGAAACAACATTCTGTCTTTGAAAAGAGTTTTTAACTTGCTTCCCTTTTTGACAAGATTCACACAATTTATTTTTCTCAAACTTGAGTTTTGGATGACCAATTACTAAGTCTTTCCTAACTAGATGATTGAGATGATGCATGTTTATGTGTGAAGTCCTACGATGTCACAACCAAGAATCATCTATCTTACTTTCCAAACAACTTAGTTCATGAAATGATGCATGTTCAATGTTTAACATATAGATATTTCCTATTCTCTTGCCAATATGGACAACCTCACTGAACATAGCTTCACTAATAAGACAACATTTTTTGTTGAATTCAATTTTTGAATCCCTTGTCACATAGTTGACTAATGCTCAAGAGGTTATGCTTTAGTCCATCCATATATAGAACATTCTTTATCTAAGTTTTCTACTGATTTCCAATATTTCCTTCTCCCATTATCTTTCCTTTATTGTTGTCTCCAAAAGTGACATATCCTCTTTCTTTTGACACAAAGTCAATGAGCTTGGACTTGTCACCCGTCTTGTGCCTAGAGTAGCCACTACCAAGTACCATAGTGAATCCCCTGATTTTACGCACACCTATAGAAAAATAAATTAGATATTGGTGCTACCCAATTTAAGTTAGCTCCAATGGGATTAATCTTCACAAATATATCTTTTGGAATCCAGATACATTTGCCTCTTGGAACATCAAATATCTAACATAGCATTTATATGATGTATGACCTCTTTTCATGTTCTTATGTCTTTTTTACGTTCTTATGTCTTTTTATGCCTTTTTGCATTTTTTATCTTTTTGTGGTCGACAAGGGTGTTTCCCTTGCTCCTACGTATTCCTCAATTGTAATAAGGAAATCAGACCTGCGTTGTTCTTTGAGAACTAAACGTTGGTTAAATTGTTTTTATCCTTTTTTGCAAGATATATTTTGATTGAATGAAAGGTCATTTAAGGCGTTGGACCATTAAACGATCTTTCGATTCTTTTGAAAGGAGAGAAAACATTAAGGCATTGTACCATTAATGATCTCTTGGTTTTTTGAAAGAGGTGACAAAGCTATGTGTTGTTTTTAGGCTTTTAAAATCCACGTCTAACCAATAAAAGCGAAAAAGACCATTTCAAGGCGTTGGACCTTTAAAAATGGTTTTTAGGTGATGACAAAAGCTTGGTTTATGAATTCATTTTAGCCTTAGTTTCACTTTGGTTATTAGTCAATTCGATTAAGAAAGAAAATCCCAAAGAAAAACGTCCAATTGATTTTTTTGATTATTTTATTAAAATATTTTTTTGATTATTATATTATTATTTTGCCTCTTTTTTGGTTTTAAACGTGGTTACGGCATGAAAGATCGGTCGGATTTTATTCTAACAGAAATTAAAAGATATTACAACTCAAATGATCGGTGGAAATTTATTTTATTTTTTGATTAGGCGAGAAAGTGACTTAAATAAATAACTAAAGCACGTCAAAAGGGGGTACGAAAAGTAAATGAAATAAAAATACAAGCATGCGAAACAAGTGGGGACCACTAAGGGCACATAGAATGAATTGAAAGGTTCGATTCCGGCAACTTACCGGTTGAAGACCGAATAACGACGAAGAATGAACGAAGAACGATGAAGAACAGTGGAAAACCTTCGCGAAATCGCCCATAGAAACGTCTCGAAAGCGTTACGGAAGTGTCACGGAAACAATTTTTATCACTAATTTTAAGTGATTCTTAGATACCAGGAGGGTTGAACGAATTTGTTCTGCCCTCCTTCCCCAATTTATAGGGGAAAAGAGGGAGGTGGTTGCTGCCCAGCTTGCCCAGGCGAGTTGGGTTGCTTCCACCAGAAGGCACTGCCTTCTGTTGGAACATTCTGGAAGGTCCAAGTGGGCTTGATTGCTATTTGTACACCCCTGTTTACTAAATACACCTCCCTCTGCCTTTTTTTGCTGATTCTTTTTCCGTAATGTTATGAAACTTTACGAATTACGTAACGATACTTGTTTTCTTTCCGTAATGTCACGAAATCTTACGGATTACGCAATCGTCCCTTCTTTGGCTTCTGGAACGTTACGGAACTTTATGGATTGCGCATTAACATTTCCTTTTAACTCCCGACATGTCGCGGAACTTCACGGATTGCCTAACGATGGGTGTCAAGTACCTCAAAGTGGTCAAGCGAGGGTCGCATTCCAACAAACAGATGGTCCCCAGATGAAATTAGGGTATGATAGTTGCCCCTCTTTACTTGTCTTTTATTGGAGATAAAAGGGAAGTAAAGATAAGACATTAATTTTGTTCGAGCGGAACATCATTCGGCCGGTCAATCTCCCCGCCAGCGAAACCTACAAAATTTTGAAAATGACCAGCACCGAACGACCAACATCATCCTGATATTGCCGAATTCGTTCCTCTCGATTGACGAAAGACGGGGATTACCATAAGGTATCTCCACATGTCATCGGGCTTGCCGCCTCTGGATGACGAAAGGCGCAGAATGACCATAATTTGTCTCTGCGTGCCATCGGACACGATCGTATCTGGATGGCAAAATGCGGAATGACCATAATTTGTCTCCGCATGTCACCGGGCTCGCCGCCTCTGGATGACAAAAGGCGCAGAATGACCATAATTTGTCTCTGCGTGCCATCGGACACGATCGCATCTGGATGGCAAAAGGTGTGTGGAATGACCATAATTTGTCTCCGCATGTCATCGGGCTCACCGCCTCTGGATGACAAAAGGCACAGAATGACCATAATTTGTCTCTGCATGCCATCAGACACAATTGTCTCCGAATGGCGAAAAGGTGTGCGGAATGACCATAATTTGTCTCTGCGAGCCATCGGACACGATTGTCTCCGAATGGCGAAAAGGTGTGCGGAATGACCGTAATTTTGTCTCCGCATGCCATCGGGCTCGCCGCCTCTGGATGACAAAAGGGCGCAGAATGACCATAATTTGTCTCTACGTGCCATCGGACATGATTGTCTTCGAATGGCGAAAAGGTGTGCGGAATGATCATAATTTGTCTCCACATGTCATCGGGCTCACCACCTCCTGATGACAAAAGGGCGCAGAATGACCATAATTTGTCTCTGCGTGCCATCGGACTCAATTGTCTCTGAATGGCGAAAAGGTGTGCGGAATGACCATAATTTGTCTCTGCATGTCATCGGGCTCGCCGCCTCTGGATGACAAAAGGGCACAGAATGACTATAATTTGTCTTTGTGTGCCATCAGACACGATTGTCTCCGAATGGTGAAAAGGTGTGCGGAATGACCATAATTTGTCTCCGCATGTCACATGACCTCATGGTCAGTATGACAGAGATTGTGGGGCGGCCAACAAAAGCGAGGCTCTTGCTCCTACGTATCCTCAATTTGTGATGAGGAACTCAGACCTACGTAGTTCTGGATAACTGTGAGACTAAAATAGTCTTGGTGTTTTCTTCACTATAATGCGAACATGCTTTAGTAAAGAAACAAAACCTCTAACTGATCAGAGCAACATATGATTTTTGATGAAAAACAATGTGTCTATTGGGGAAGGAGAGCATGCTGATGAAATTTTCTCATAACCGTAAATGAGATTTTGGATGTTAGCATTTCGTTTCTAAATGACCATTTAGAGGAAACACTGGGTCCAACAAAAATAGAAGGAAATCATCCAGAGTGTATCAATCTCACACGGGTAAGTGTTTCATCCTAATTCTAAACCATAGATATGTCATGACTTGATTTTGCAAATATCAAAGATTACATGCATGATCATGGATCAATAGGACTTTTTCTTGGGAATGGTTTGTTATTTGTGGGAAATTTGGGCTTTGACTGTTCTTGGCCTTTTCCTTTTCTGTTTTCGTGTAGTGTGAGGTGAACAAGCCACCAACGCACAGGATTTTGGTTGGCAATCAAAGGGAGGGGACCATTTTAGGTCGTGGTTTTCTTTCTTTTTGTTTACTTGGTGACAATTCTGTATTGTCCATATATTGTCTAGTCTAAAGACCTTTCTACATATTTCTTCTGTTTTCTTCCGATCCTTGATCGGGAATTTTCTTCCTTTTGTGTTTTTTTGCTTTCTCTCACTCTTTGATTGGGAATTTTCTCTTTCTGCTTTCTTCCGATTCTTGGGTCGGGAACCTTCTTTTCTTTGTTTCCTTCCGAGGGCAAGGTTTATGGTAAGTTGGGATTTTGGCTCAAGGCTTCGGGGAATGGATGGACATGATATATGTCAGGGTTTGGCCAGTGGTTCGGGGATAAAGGGGATGTTCCACATTATTTCCATGATACACATGCAACAATGATGATTTGGAAATTTTATGCAAAACTAGTCATGCATGCACCTATGTGGACACTCAAGTGCCAAGTTTTTATGGTCATGTGATGCTAGGGCTCATGATTCATTTTCTCTATTTAAGTCAACCCAATGCTTCCAAAACATGTTCTTTTATCAATTTGTGTATTCATCCGAGTCTATTTTGGGCATTCGGGAAAATTTTCACAGCATTCATCCTTTAAGTGTATACACATTTTTCAAAAACTGATTATGATCATTGAAAATTTGCAAAGAAAAGCTGGAAGTTATCTCTTTTCAAAAGCATGTTGGTTTTTTAACTAGACCACTTATTATTATTTTTGTCTTTTTCCTTTCTTTTTCTTTTTCTTCTTTCCTCTTTTTTCTTCTTTTTTAAGTTATTATCATTTGTTCATTTCCTCTCTCTTTTCCCTTTTTTTCTTTTTCTCTCTGAAAAGGTCATACGGACGAGGGCGCACACTACCTACTTACGTCTAACCAAAAGGTAAACGAAAAAATGCACGAAATGGTAAGTCGCAAAAAAAATGGTGACAAAATAACTGAGAGCCATAACGCCAAACTCTAACAAAAACAACAAAAGTAATAGCAGCAACGTTAGTAACCATATAGACAATAACAGAAAACAGTAATGTCAATAGCAATATAGACAATAACAAAAAACAATAATATCAATAACAAAAGTGCGGTGACCTCGGTCACGTGGCTCCGCTTCCTCCCAAGAAACCGAGCAAGTTAGTCATTTCTTCATCCATACGGGCCTCCTCTGTCTCACCGGGGGATCCTGCGGGCTCCTCCCCTACCTGGGCCTCGGGCCAGTCTCCGGGCCATGCGACCTCAGCCCCAAACTACTCTGGAGTAGGGCATGCAAAAGGAGCGAAACCCTGCCCCTGCTGACTGAGGCTGAACCGGTAGAGACACTCATGTATCTGCACCTGCCCCCGGTGGTTGGCCGCCTGCTGGCGAACCAAGTGCTGTAGATAACGCTCCATGCCTAGTGATCTAGCGGGATTGGCCTGATGAGGTGGTGGTGGTGTGTCTACGGCCTGATGTGCATCACCCTGCGCCTGCCTAGGCGTGCAGTACTTCTCGATGAAGGCCCGGGTGATCGGTGGTCGGATCACCTTACTAGGGGTGATGGGAACCCCGAATGACTGGCTGAAGCCCGTGATCAACGCTGGGAACCCCAGGGCCATGTTAGACTTATCCTGGTCCAGAGGGTGCCTGGTGGGTGGCATACCTACAAACAAATAGATGGCGTCAACAATCACCTGGGCCACGTAGACGCTCATCCGTGTCAGGATGGCATACACCAACTGGCACTTAGGCAGAGGGAGATCGGAGTTATGATCGCTAGGCAAGACATTGCTAAGCAGCAGTGTCATCCACGTCTGGGTCAAAGTGGTCATGCTGGTGCGCATGATCCGCAGCCGCTGTAGAACCAAAGCTTCAAGCAAAGCTTCATGGTGAATGTGATTCAAAGGTGTTTTGATGATAACAATGATAACAATAAAAAAGCTCAAAGATCAAAGAACAACTCAAGTGAATCAAGAACAAGTCAAGAGTTCAAGAATCAAGAAGAATTCAAGACTCAAGAAGAAAGCCTAGAATCAAGAATCAAGATTCAAGATCTCAGGAATCAAGATCAAGATTCAAGAATGAAGAAAAGACTCAATCAAGATAATTATTAAAATGTTTTTTCAAAACATTGAATAGCACATGAGTTTTTGACAAAACCTTTACCGAAGAGTTTTTACTCTCTGGTAATCGATTACCATATTGGTGTAATCGATTACCAGTAGCAAAATGAGTTTGAAAAAGTTTTCAAACTGAATTTACAACGTTCCAATTATTTTCAAAGGGCTGTAATCGATTACAATGTTTTGGTAATCGATTACCAGTGTCCTTGAACGTTGAAATTCAAATTTAAATGTGAAGAGTCACATCCTTTCACTCAAAAGCTTTGTGTAATCGATTACACTTATTTGGTAATCGATTACCAGTGACTGTTTCTGATAAATCAAAAGATGTAACTCTTCAAAAAGGTTTTGACTTTTTCAAATGGGTTTTAAGTTTTTCTAAAAGTTATAACTCTTCTAAATGGTCTTCTTGACCAGACATGAAGAGTCTATAAAAGCAAGGCTTTGTTTTGCATTTCAATAATCTTGAACACTTATTTCATACAATCCTTTACATGCCTTGAATCTCTTTGAACTTCTTCTTCTTCTTTGTACCAAAAGCTTTCTGAAGTTTTCTTGTTTTCCAAACCTTGAAAACTTGTGCTATTCATCTTTTTCATTCCCTTCTCCCTTTGCCAAAAAGAATTCGCCAAGGACTAACCGCTTGAATTCTTTTTGTGTCTCTCTTCTCCCTTTTCCCAAAGAACAAAGGACTAACCGCCTTAATTCTTTTGTGTCTCCCTTCTCCCTTGTCAAAGAATTCAAAATGACACAATCTGAGAATTCTTTTGATTCTTCCCATTCCATAATACAAAAGTGTTCAAAGGACTAACCGCCTGAGAATTCTTTTGTATCCCCATTCACAAAGTATCAAAGGTTTAACAGCCTGAGATCTTTGTCTCAACACATTGGAGGGTACATCCATTGTGGTACAAGTAGAGGGTACATCTCTTGTGGATCAGTTCTAGTGGAGGGTACATCCACTAGGTTCAAAGAGAACAAGGGAGGGTACATCCCTTGTGGATCTTTGCTTGTAAATGGATTTTTACAAGGTTGAAAGAAATCTCAAGTACCGCAGGTCACTTGGGGACTGGATGTAGGCACGGGTTGTTGCCGAACCAGTATAAAAACTCTAGTGTGTTTGTTTCCTTCTTCCCTGCTCTTTTACTTTCCGCTGTGCATTTAATTTCCGCTTTTACTTTCTGTTAAGTTTCTCTTCTACTCCTCATTCTCTTAACAATTTAGTAAAAGCCTTAAAAGAGTAATTTTTTAATTAGTAAAGGTTTAGGAATAAATAATTCAACCCCCCTTCTTAATTATTCTGAGGCCACTCGATCCAACACCCGCCTCCCTGCACTGGTCCAGGCGAAATCCTGCCCCGGTGTGCATAACAGCTGGGCAATGGCCTCCTCGTCGAACCCGTCGGCCCTGTTCCTTCTCTGGCCGAACTCACACTGCTGGCCTTCCTCCAAAACTTGCGGGTTACCCAGGAACTGGCCGAGGGCATCTGCGTAAAAGGGAATCCACTGACCCCTCATCCATGAACGCACGTCTCGCACTCCCTCCTCTGTGGGCCAAGCATTAGCATAGAACTCCAGGACTATCTCAGGGTCAAACTTAACCATGGGAGTCACCAGCGACGTCCAATGTCTGCGAGCTATCTCCTCCTGAAAGTCCGTATACTCATCCTCTCTGAGCTGGATGCGCCTCTCTCTGTAGAACGACCATCCTTTGATGGCCTCGAAGCGCTGCTGGTGCTCGGCGCTCCGGAAACGGTGACTATCAAACTCGGGGGTGGCGCTGGACCCTTCCGCTGCGGCGTCTCTTCTAGACCTCTTCATGGAAAGCTTTTTCGGAGCCTATCATGGAAGTGTCATTTTAAAGGCTGACCAAGTAAAATTGGCATACAACTGCTTCCAACACAAACATCAATTTAAATTTCGGGCAAACTCACATACATACTTTTATGATCATACATGCACGCAAGATGCTCTGTTACCTAAAAACTATACTCATGCACATTCAAAGCATTTTGCTACCCAAATTACATACATGCATTTCTTTGCTAAACTTATACACATGCATACTTGAAGTATTTTTGCTTCCCAAAGATCATACACACGCACGTCTTTGCTAAACTTGTACACATGCATATTCAAAGAATCTTTGCTACCAAAAAAAATTACATTTCATGCGTATTCAAGTATCTTGCTACTCAAATTACATTTCAATTTAACAAGGGTTTTGGTGGAGTGTCTTTTTGCTATCTATATGCAACATATATATATCTTGTGAGGTATTTTGCCACCTACTCTACATCTATATGTGCATGATGAACAACATTCTCAAACATCTAGGTGTAAGGCAAACATCATGGTGCAGCCCAAAAATCGACTGCTGGCCTAAAGGGAAATCCCTATTACAATGCGTTCATTTCCATGCTTTCTTGCACTCAAAACCAAAGGCTTGGATTCCTAGGTCTAAGTCCTTAATTTTGGCACTTATTCTAACCTCTACAAGCTGTCCATATACACACATGTCAGCCCCACAATCCAAAGTTAACAAAACCATGCCCAAATTCCATTGAGGCATTTCATTGAGCACTTGGTGGGCGCACTTTTGGGTACCAATAACAAGGGAATAGGGGCAATGTGGCTTGCCCCATCATTTTAGAACACAACCTAGGCCTAAGGCCATCCCCTACAACCCCTTAATTCAAAGAAACAAAGCATAAATTTGCCCCAAATTGTCTCACGAAATTAGTCAAATTATGTACCATTCAAAGCATAAAAGGCATCAATGGAAAGCTAGAAACCAAAGGGTAGTGCACTTACTTGTATGGAGTGACCAAAAACATTAAGAATGGAAGCAAAAGCGCAAAAATGGTGGCCTAGGGGCAAAAATCTGCAAATCCCGTGGGTATTTGCGTTTTTTGAATAATGGGGGGGGGGGGGGGAGTTTTGGGTGGAGAGAAACTCCCCCTCCCTCGTTTTTGTTTCTAGGTGCAGGGGTGCTCGCCCAGGCGAGCTCAGCTCGCCCAGGCGAGCTAACCCTGTATTTATTTATTTTTTATTTATTTATTTATATATTTTTTATTTATTTTTTTTTTTGGGAAGACACAGGTATGCGCTCTCTATGGGTCGGTGTTTGCTTACTCGAAATCCCTTAGGGTAGATTAGGCATCCGACATTTACTTTAAAGACACAACAATAATAATTACTGGGAATTTGAAGGATACTAGGCTACCTCCTAGCTGGGCTTTCCGCTTGTCCAGAGCTGGGCATGGGACGACGATCCATCGATCATGATCATAGCCTCTACTTGCGTCCGTCCCTAAGTACCTGAAAGCAGGAAACGACATTGCGTGGCAAACTATGGCCGCGTTACCATTTACCTTATTGGTCTCTACCTTTGGATCCAGCCCGACGTTTGACCATTGCCTAAGACGATTCTGCTCCTGTCATAAGATAACAAAATATGCATGTGTATGCGTATGCATAAGCGGTTTCAAATGCAACAATCTTTTTAGTGAAAGTCAGCCAGGTTCAGTTTTAATTAAGCGCTTAGAGCATCCCATGGACTGAGAAAAAAGGCTCAGGTTATCAAATTCTGGACATAGTTTGAGACACAAAGTGAGGACCAGAACCTCAATCCCATTTTCTTTTAAAAGACTGCGATGAGAAATTACAGAGGATAGGAATCCCTGGGGGAAACCAAGAAAGACACACAAAAAATGAAAGAACATGCAGCGACTTCCTCAATTGCCCCAGATCCTAAGCGTAGTACCGCTTGACAACATCGGAGTTCACGGGTGAAGGTAGCTCCTCGCCATCCATGTTGGTGAGCACCAGGGCCCCTCCGAAGAAAGCCCTTTTTACAACGAAAGGCCCTTCGTAGTTCGGGGTCCACTTCCCTGTGTTGTCTTTCAGAGCTTGGGTGACTTTCTTCAACACCAAGTCCCCTTCGCTGAACCGGCGCGTACGTACCTTCTTGTCAAAAGCATTCTTCACTCGTTTCTGATATAAAAGCCCATGACTCATGGCAGCCAAACGCTTGCCTTCCATGAGATTAAGTTGATCGAAACGTGCTTGGGCCCATTCTGACTCCTTTAATTTGGATTCCGCCAAGATTCTTAATGACAGGACTTCCACCTCAAATGGTAGTACAGCCTCCATTCCATATACCAATGAGAACGGTGTTGCCCCGGTTGACGTGTGCACTGAGGTTCGGTAACCATGTAACGCAAATGGGAGCATCTCGTTCCAATCTTGGTATGACACGGTCATCTTTTGGATAATCTTCTTGATATTCTTATTGGCTGCCTCCACGGCTCCGTTCATCTTTGGTCGGTAGGGCGTGGAATTGTGATGTTGGATTTTAAACTCCTCGCACATTTCCCCCATCATCTTGTCATTCAAGTTGGTGTCGTTGTCCGTGATAATCTTCCTTGGTAAACCGTATCGGCAGATGATTTCCCTCTTAATGAACCTGACCACCACACTCCTGGTGACGCTAGCATACGACGCGGCTTCGACCCACTTAGTGAAGTAATCGATCGCCACTAGGATGAAACGATGTCCATTTGCAGCTTTGGGCTCTATGGCCCCAATCACACCTATTCCCCACATGGAAAATGGCCAGGATGTGGCCAAGACATTCAGAGGCAATGGCGAAGCGTTGACATTGTCTGCGAATGTTTGGCATTTGTGACACTTCCTCACATGGAGACAGCAATCGCTCTCCATGGTGAGCCAATAGTAACCTGATGATGCAATCCTATCCCGCAAGGGCATTGGGTAGAAGACTCCAAGTAGATTGGGCTAGAGATCCAAGGGAAGGCCCTAGGGTTCTCATGAGCCTTAGGGTAGATTTCGAGCCCATGGGCTAAGTATGAGCCCGCTTATCTTTGTAAATATTAGAATAGGTTTTTCCTTCGGTTGGGCCTTGTATTTTGGCCATTCTAGTAGTATAGGATTTTAGCCTTGTATTTCGGGGCATTTTGAGTAGTCTTTGTAGTAAGGACTTTTTTTTGTATTTTCATGTTTTTTTTCATGGGGGTGAGCTTAGCTATTATTGGGGGTGTGTAGCTAAGTTCTAGCTTCTCATCTCAAGGAGGTGAGCTTAGCTATTAGAGAGGTATGTGTAGCTAAGCTCTAGCTTCTTTAGGATTCACCTAGTTTACCAAAAGAGCCCTCATGGACCTCCCCCAGCATGTTTTCTGCTTCCTTAGCATTCACGCAACGTAGCAGAACCATGTCATGGTTTCTCTTGTATAGTATGCTTCCGCTCATGAAGAAACCGGCCGCCAATCTCCTCAATGTCCTTTTGTCGTTGTCAAAAGCCTCTGGTGGGTACTCTTTGCTTTCAACGTATCGCTTGATATCGAAATACCAAGGCTTACCATCCCGTTCCTCCTCCACCCGACAACAATGTGCGGGTCTGCCACGACACCAGAATTCAATGTACGGTAGGTCCCCGTGCGGTGTTAGCTGGAACATGGACGCTAAAGTGGCAAGCGCATCTGCCATTTGATTTTCCTCTCGGGGAACGTGATGGAAGGAGATCTCATCAAAGAAACCAGCCAATTCCTTGATATAGGCTTGGTAGGGTATCAGCTTGGGGTCTCTAGTTTCCCATTCCTATCTCAGTTGGTGAATCACCAGTGCTGAGTCCCCGTACACCTTGAGTAGCTTGACATTGGAGTCAATTGCTGCCTGGACGGCCAGGGCGCACGCTTCATACTCAGCCATATTGTTGGTGCAGTCGAACCCCAGCCTGGCTGTGAAAGGTATACATTGATTGTCCGGAGAGACCAATACTGCCTCAACGCCATGGCCTAGAACGTTTGACGCTCCATCAAACCACACGATCCACTTGTCCCGGTCCTCGTCTAGCTTTTCCTCAAACAAGGCAATGATGTCCTCATCCGGGAATTCGGGATGCATGGGTTGATAGTCTTTGAGAGGTCGCTGAGCCAAATAATCTGCCAAGGCACTTCCTTTTATCGCCTTTTTGGTGACGTAGACTATATCGAACTTGGATAGCAAAACCTACCACCGGGCGATCCGCCCAATGAGAGCAGTGATGCAATCCTACCCCGCAAGGGAATTGGATAGAAAACTCCAAGTAGATTGGGCCAGAGATGCAAGAGAAGGCCCTAGGGTTCTTATGAGCCTTAGGGTAGATTTCGGGCCCATGGGCTAAGTACGAGCCCACTTATCTTTATAAATATTAGATTAAGGTTTCATTATTTTTGGGACTTGTATTTAGGGCTCCATAATGTAGGTAGGGTACCCTAGAAATATAGGATTTTTCAGCCCTTGTATTTTAGGGCACCTAGACTAGTTTTTGTATTAGGGGTAGTTTTGTAATTTCACATGCACTAAGTGGATATTTGATGTGTGTGGTTGGAAATAAATTTAATTGGATTGGTAGAAGCCTAATCCAATTAAATTTTAGAGGGGGAGGTGAGCATTTGCTTACTACACCCCATTGCCACATCATATAGTCACACTTTGTGCATGTCCTTCATGCTTTTCATGCCTCATGACACCTAAGCACACTTAGTGGAGAATCTTGGAATTGATCTTGGATTAGTGGGCTGAACCATAACTAAAATTCACTAATCATAATTAGTGAAATTTTGGCTCCAAAGTTTGGCTCCACAAATTCAATTTCAAATTCAAGTGAAATTTGAATTTCCCTCCAATTTTTTGTGACACTTAGGCTATAAATAGAGGTCATGTGTGTGCATTTTTTCAACTTTGATAATTTGAATATTAAACTTCAGATTTCAAAGCTCATTTAGAGCACAAAATTTCGTGCTCTTCTCTCCCTCTCCCTTCATTCATCTCCTTCTTCCTCCAAGCTCTTATCCATGGCCTCCTATGGTGGTGAGCTTCTTCTAGACTCATCTTCTCCTTGAAGTGGCGTCTCCTCTCTCTCTTCCTTCTCCATTCCGCTTCCATTTATCTTCCAAGAAGCAAAGGAATCCATTGATGAAGAAGATCCTAGGCCTACAAGCTCCAATGGAGCTTGCATCATGTGGTATCAAGAGCATCTTCATCTAGGTGATGTTCTTTTGCTTCCTCTATCTTTTTGTTCGGTGAATTCTCTTTAATTCCTTGTTCTTCATCTTATTCTCCATGTATATCCTCCATTTTCTTGTGGTTTGGTGCTGTTTAGAGTAGATTCAAAAAAAATAAACCGATTAAATCTTAGATCTACACTTGTTCTTGCATTTCTATGGTTCAAATTTTGTAGATCTACTCTTGAATCTTGTTTTTGTGTTGATTTTAGGTTCTATCAATTTTCATTCATAATATTCTTGTGCTGAACCTTTAGATCTAAATTTTGTTCCAAAATATTGATTAGAAAAAAAAACACAAATATCTAAGTGTAAATCACTTAATCCATGTTGTCTTAGAGTCATGTTTAGTCATAGTAATTGTCACATTATGTTCTAAGTTTGTGTTGAATTTTATTTTGTTGATTGAATTCTAGATACATTTGTTCATGTATTCTTGTTATTCTTAGCCTATCTTTTGAATTTTGAGTCTAATTCATGCATGTTATTTAGTTCATAACATGTTCTAAATCAATTCCTAGAAGTAGTCTTGTTCTTGAACTTTTTTTTTGCTTTCTAAGTTTCCTACATGATGCCTATGATGAAGTTGAGTTGTGGTGCTGAGTTGTGGCTGGATTTGTGAATCAAAATAAGTCTTAAGCTCTCTTTAATTGTGTTATTCAATATAATTGAGCATAAGCAAACACAAATTGTAACTATCCAAGCCTTAAGCAACATAAACACTACTCTTGATTTCTAGGCTGAAATCGCTGGTTCTGGCAGCTTGAACATACGAACTTGTATAAATTACTGGGAATTGGTCACTACGTTTTTTGAGCTGAAACTTTTACTGAATTTTCTAGACATCTGGACCAAAATTATAAAAAAAGAACCAAGCGATTTTGATTAAAGGAAAAAATAAGAAAAATATCACAAGTTGGCAGAAAAATCAGTGTCCAGGAAAAAAAAGAAAAGTGAAAGGAAAGTGTGCTTGTTGTTTTGGCTCAAAATTTGTTCTATAATTGGTGCCTATTTTATACCAATCCTAGTTCTGAAATTTCAATTGAAAATTATTGTGAAAACAAGTGCCAAAACTAGAGGTTTCTTGAGTCTTTTTTTTTAGAGTTTTTCTACTCTACTCTAGAGCCATTCTAGGTTTCTCTTTGAGTCCTAACTTGCTTTTTGTGCTTTTCATTGCTTTAATTGTTGAATAATCCTTGGAAATTTGTCTTGTTAAAACTTTATTGGTTTAACTGTCATTTCATTTTTTTTGGTCTTTGGTTATTGTTTGTCTCTTTGTTTCCTTGCTTGTGAGTTGCCATATAGGGAATTGAAAAGGAGGATTGGTGCCATATCTTGAAGAATTTGAGTCAAGAAGCAAGGGGCCAACCACCTTAAGAGCTATTGGACTAAGAAGCACTCCAAATTGAGTGAAACACTAAAGAGAGAATAGCCACCACAATTGAGGACTTTTTTCTTTGTAATTTTGTAATTGGCAATTTGTTTTGCTTTCAAATTTTGTAACAAAAAGGCCTTTCATTGGAAGTAAGTTGGGAGCCTCCACTAGGTCACCCTACTTCCATTTGTGTGTAATAATTTTAGGCAATTTCCCCTTAGGATAGTGAGTGTTTTGTTGGGAACCTTAAATGAGGTCATCCAAACACTCTTAGGATCCGCCTAGTTTGCATTTCTTGCACTTTAATTTCTTGCTTACTTTCATAGCTTATTTGCTTTACCCTCCATTGTCAAACCGCCTAGATAGCTTGCCTTTTACCAATTAGTTTTTACCTTATCTTTCACACCTCTTTTAGTGTTTATTTTGACTAGTTTCAACCATAGTTTCTTTTACCTTTTTTTCAAACCCCCAACAAGAAAGAACCATAACTTAGGAACCAACATGAGTCTTCATTCTTCATCTAGTGTTAATGGTGAGGGTTCTACTCCTAAGGACCCCTTGTATAAGATATTAGATGAGTTGAGATCCCTTAAGTTGTGGAAAGAAAAACAAGAGAGAAAAGATAAAGGTAAAAAAAAGTGGAAGAAATAAGTCAAGATGAAAGAGAGAAAATAAGAGAGGAAGAAAGAAGAAAAATAATGAAAGAAATGAAAAGAGAAAAACATGTCTCCTATAGTAGTCATAACTCTTACAAGAGCCTAAGTGAAGAACTTCGTGACTATTATGAAGGAAGGCATAGGTCACATCTTAGACCTCACTCCCATAGGAGAGAAAATGAAAGAAAGCCTCAAGAGGTTAACATTAAACTCCCATACTTCCGTGGGAAGGACAATGTAGAGGCTAATATAGATTGGGAAATAAGGGTAGAGCAACAACTTAAAAGGAAGTCTACTTCAAAATCTTATGGCTCTCACTCTTATCAAAAGAAAGACCAAGGTCAAGGAATCTTAGGGGTGAGAACTTCTAAGCCCAAAGATGATAAGGGGAAGACAATAGAAAAGCAACCCCTTAAGGCTAGTATGCAAGAGAAGACTAGCTCCACGAAGTGCTTTAAATGTCTTGGAAGAGGACACATTACTTCTCAATGCCCCACCAAGAAAACCATGATTATGAGGGGCCAAGACATTTATAGTAGCCAAGATGAGGCTACTACTTCACCTTCCTCTAGTAAAAGTGAAGAAGCAAAAGGGGAAGAATCTAGTGAAGAGATCTACCCCCAAGGAGAAGGACAACCTTTAATGGTTAAGGAGGAGTGTAAGGAGGTAAGTGTCTCCTCCAGGAGGTTAGCTAAGAAGGAAAGACATTTTGAAATAAAAACAAATATTAAAGAAATTTCCCTTCGTAGACAACCTCCACATTTTTTCCTTTGTAAAAAGACACTTGTTAGCATTGCCACATCTCTTAGGCTTGAGTTTAATCCTCAAGTAAAGGAGTTGTTGGATGAGGGTTTGGTTCGCAAGAGATTAAATCCTTGTGCTTTGTTGGTGCCCAAAATAGGTATTATTAGGCACCAAATCCCTAAAATAGGTGGTGTGATGAATGTTTTGGGTGCTGCAACACTCTTTTGTAAAATCACTCGTGCACCCAACATCTTCATGATTTGTGTACATAGGGACTCATTAGGTAGGTTTGTTCTTATTTTTAGTTTCAATACAAACTTAGGCACTCATATGGGACACCTTAGGTTTGTCATACTTTTTGGTAGGAATAATCAACATGAAAATACAGAAAAAGGTATGTTCTATTGCTTTACTTTTCTTAATTTTTTAAATTGTGATCAAGGGGCTCCCATGAACCCTAAGAGAATAAAGGTCATTCCTGAGTGGCCCGCTCCACCAAGTGTAAGAAAAATTTGGGGCTTCCAAGACTTAACAAACTTTTACAAAAGGTTTGTCCCATATTTTTCTATACTTGTAGCACCACTCATTGAGTTGGTGAGGAACCATGTTCCTTCATGGGAAGATGCCCAGGAAATGAGTTTTCAGACCTTACCTTACTTCAACATACTAAACACCACTAATACATATGTTTTTGTTCTTTTTACAGGTGTTGAGGAAAAAAGTCCAGCGTTTCAAGAACCTCGGGATTTGAGGTCAAATCCTTTTCAAGGGGGAGGGAATGATGCAATCCTACCCCGCAAGGGCATTGGATAGAAAACTCCAAGTAGATTGGGCCAGAGATGCAAGAGAAGGCCCTAGGGTTCTTATGAGCCTTAGGGTAGATTTCGGGCCCATGGGCTAAGTACGAGCCCACTTATCTTTGTAAATATTAGATTAAGGTTTCATTATTTTTGGGCTTTGTATTTAGGGCTCCATAATGTAGGTAGGGTACCCTAGAAATATAGGATTTTTCAGCCCTTGTATTTTAGGGCACCTAGACTAGTTTTTGTATTAGGGGTAGTTTTGTAATTTCACATGCACTAAGTGGATATTTGATGTGTGTGGTTGGAAATAAATTTAATTGGATTGGTAGAAGCCCAATCCAATTAAATTTTAGAGGGGGAGGTGAGCATTTGCTTACTACACCCCATTGCCACATCATATAGTCAGACTTTGTGCATGTCCTTCATGCTTTTCATGCCTCATGACACCTAAGCACACTTAGTGGAGAATCTTGGAATTGATCTTGGATTAGTGGGCTGAACCATAACTAAAATTAACTAATCATAATTAGTGAAATTTTGGCTCCAAAGTTTGGCTCCACAAATTCAATTTCAAATTCAAGTGAAATTTGAATTTCCCTCCAATTTTTTGTGACACTTAGGCTATAAATAGAGGTCATGTGTGTGCATTTTTTTCAACTTTGATAATTTGAATATTAAACTTCATTTTCAAAGCTCATTCAGAGCACAAAATTTCGAGCTCTTCTCTCCCTCTCCCTTCATTCATCTCCTTCTTCCTCCAAGCTCTTATCCATGGCCTCCTATGGTGGTGAGCTTCTTCTAGACTCATCTTCTCCTTGAAGTGGCGTCTCCTCTCTCTCTTCCTTCTCCATTCCGCTGCCATTTATCTTCCAAGAAGCAAAGGAATCCATTGATGAAGAAGATCCTAGGCCTACAAGCTCCAATGGAGCTTGCATCAAGCAGGCTTCTCAAATATGTACTTAACCGGGTCCATCTTGGATATCAACTAGGTGGTATGGCTCAGCATGTATTGTCTTAGACAGTGGGATGCCCAGACTAAAGCACAACACGTTCTTTTGAGCAGGGAGTAGTTCATTTCACAGGCCGTGAACTTCTTACTCAAGTAGTAGACAACGCCCTCTCTCTTCCCAGACTCGTCATGTTGCCCCAGCATACATCCCATTGACTCGTCCAAAATCGTCATATACAAGATGAGAGGCCTTCTGGATACCGGCGACATAAGCACGAGAGGGTTCATGAGACACTTTTTGATCCTTCCAAACGCCTCTTGACAATCCTCGTTCTAGCGGACGGATTGGTTTTTGCGTAAGAGTTTGAACAACGGTTCACAGATAGCGGTGAGCTGTGATATGAATTTGGAAATGTAATTCAAACATCCTAGGAAACCTGGGACCTGCCTCTCGGTACGGGGTTCCGGCATCTCAAGGATGGCTTTCACCTTTTTGAGGTCCACCTTTATCCCTTTCTGGCTTACGATGAAACCTAGCAATTTCCCTGACTTGACCCCGAAGTTGCACTTAGTGGGGTTTAACCTCAATTGATATTTCCTAAGCCTTTCAAATAACTTCCGCATGTTGACAAGGTGTTCCTCCTCGGTTTTAGACTTGGCAATTATGTCATCCACATAGACCTCAATTTCTCGGTGCATCATATCGTGGAACAAAGCCACCATAGCCCGTTGATAAGTTGCCCCGACGTTCTTGAGTCCAAAGGACATCACCTTATAACAGAACGTCCCCCACAGGGTGATGAAGGTAGTCTTTTCCATATCCTCCGAAGCCATTTTTATCTGATTGTAACTAGAGAACCCATCGATGAAGGAAAACAAAGCGAAATTGGTCGTATTATCCACGAGGATATCGATGTGCGGCAGAGGAAAATTGCCCTTGGGACTAGCCCGATTCAGGTCCCGATAATCTACGCACATTCGTACCTTCCCATCCTTCTTAGGGACTAGTACAATGTTGGCAACCCATTCTGGGTACCGAGCGACAGCCAAAAAACCAGCGTCAAATTGTTTCTTTACCTCTTCTTTTATTTTCAAGGATGTCTCGGGCTTCATCCTCCTCAGCTTTTGTTTTACCGGGGAACACTTAGGTTTTAGAGGTAATTTGTGTTGTACAATGTCAGAACTCAAACCGGGCATATCTTAGTATGACCATGCAAAGATGTATTGGCAGTTTTTTAGCAGGGCCATCAATTCTTCACGGATGGGTGCAGTCATACTCGTGCCTATCTTCACTTCCTTTTTCCCGTTGTCAGTTCCTAAGTCTACTAGTTCCATCTCTTCTTGATGAGGCCCCATCTCTTGGTCCTCATGGGCAACTATCTTCTCCAACTCCGGGGGAAGTCCCACATCCTCGTCCTATTCACTCTCCGTCTGATCCGTTTCTCACTTGAAATCGATGGTCGGGTCCCAGGTATTAGTACCTTCGAGGGACTCGTCGTCGGATCTGGCGTTTTAGGCGTAATGAAATGAATATGCAAATGAATGAGAATGGGTAAAGATGCAAGAACAGATGAAGAAAGATCTTTATATTATAAATTCAGGAACAAAAGACATAAAGCCTTAACAAAAGGAAACTCTAAAGCCTAGGCCCAACCGTAGAGTTTAAAAGCCACAAAGGGTTACATTATGCTTGTCGCGTAAATGTCCGGGCGCTCCTCCACTCGCTAATTTCCAAGTCAGAAACTAGGAGGGCATGGTCGTACCAAATCTAACCCACTCGGAGAGTCATCCTCGTATATCGCAACGACTTGGCCTTCATGTCCTAGACCCGCACTTATAAAGCTCCTACTGATGTGGCAGGGCGGGCCCCCTTCGACTTTTTGTCCTAATTGCGAACCATGGCTTCTACTCTTCCTTCCCACAACACTTTTCCTTATGTCCTCTTGCGTGGGTTTATAGCCTAATCCAAACTTCCCACAGTTTCCTCTGGTGCTTACCAGGCTAGTTCTGCCGCCGTTGTTCTTGCCTAAACCCATTCCGGGCTCGTAACCATTCACCAACATTACCCGGGCCACCATCATTGCCGTATGGGACAGGCAAGGTTGCCCAGAGAAGGAATCTACGGAGGCAATGCTTACTACCTCAAAAGATTGGAAGGCTGTTTCTAATGATTCCTCTGCGGCTTCCACATATGGCATAGAGGACAGGCAACTTACCAAGATGTCTTCCTCCCCCGACACAATGACCAAATGCCCCTCTACTACGAACTTCAGTTTTTGGTGGAGCGTAGAGGGAATGACTCCCACTGAGTGGATCCACGGGCGTCCCAAAAGACAGTTGTAAGCCGGGTTAATATCCATTACTTGGAAGGTAACCTGACAGGTATGGGGGCCTATATGTACAGGGAGGTCGATCTCTCCCTTCACCTCTCGGTGGCTGCTGTCGAAGGCACGGACCACCATGGAACTTGGCCTTAGATGGGAAGCGTTAAACATCAGTTTCTCCAACGTGCTTTTGGGCATTACGTTTAAACTAGAACTGTTATCGATGAGTACCTTGGCCACGACGTGATCCATGCATTTGACTGACACATGCAAAGCCCTGTTATGCCCTCTCCCCTCGGCAGGGATTTCTTCTTCAGCAAAGGCAAGATAGTTGTTGGCGGTGATGTTATTGACGAGTCCTCCAAAGCCTTATACAAAAATATCTTGGGCTACATGAGCTTCATTCAAGACCTTTACTAGCAAAGCCCGATGAGGCTCAGAGCTCATGAGCAGTTCCAAAAGAGAGACTCTGGCCGGGGTTTTGTTGAGCTGCTCAATGACCTTGAACTCGCTTTGCTGAATAATGTGGAGGAACTCGCCTGCCTCCTCTAGTGATACTTCTTTCTTGCCACAACTATCCTTTTTCTCCGGAAGACCTTTCATTGGAATATCCTCGACCGGAGCGGGGATCACTTTGTCATTTTGTTCTTCCGCTATCTTTGCCTTCCCTTTAGCGTTTGCAGGCTGTGTCGGCAGGTCAGGGGGTGCAAACACGCGACCACTGCGGGTCACGTCGCTCAGTCCCGTGATATTGGTTACCTTGCCTGACAACGAGCTGATGTCGGTGGCTTCTTCCTTCCTTTCGCTTGGAGGCGCTTACCTCCACGGAACTGCATGGCTGTTTTGGTATGGAAACGGAACAGGTTTAACTATCGAGGGGTATCGGGGCGTTTGGGAGCTGCGTCTCTGGTGAAAAATACCACCAAAGCCTTCCAAAACTTTCCTCTTTTGCGGACTGCATACATATATACTGCTCTTCACTCCCCTCATCGCCGACTTCCAGTCGGCCTCGATCTATCATCTGTTGCAACAGGTCCTCCACTGCTAAACATGTTTCCATGTTATGTAGCTTGCTGGGATGCATCAAACAGGAATCTTCCCCATGCCCACCGCGGGGAATTACGCCTCCCTTTTGTAGGGCCCCGTAGATAAACCTCCTAGTGGTTGTCATGTCCCTCAAAGGCTTGGACCTGTGTGGCCTACCCGACTCGACGACATTAACTGCTCCCCCTCCATGATTGGCAAGCGGGTTCATTTTCACGTTGGGCCGGTCCTTTTGAAACGTCAGCCATCTGATGTCTATCAAATGTTGGACCTTGTATTTAAGGGCCAGGCATTTTTCGGTGGAGTGGCCCGGGGTTTTCCCATGGTATGCGCAAGTTGTGTCAGGGTTATACCATTTTGGGAAAGGAGGTTGGTAGATCTTCCCAGGAGATACCACAACCATCTAGTTGGAGATGAGGGATGGCAAGAGGTCTTTGTATGTCATTGGGATCGAGGTGAATTCTGGAGTTGGCCTCGGGGGAAAGTTCCTTATCGCGTTGGAACCGGCGCCAAAGTGGGCGTTGCCGGTCGGGCGAGTCGGGATTGGAGATGGAGCTTGGGGGGCCTCCCTCTAGATGGGTGCAGGTGCTCTAGGTTGTACGAGTGTTGAATTGGAAGAGTCCCCGGCGCGAGCTGAGAAGCTCTGGTGATGTTGCGCGTACTGATGGGTACCGTGAGAGGTCTATGGTGGCTTGATCCATGCGGGCACTGAAGTGACGGCATGGGTATCTCCTTCTTTCCTTTTTGCCCCGGTTGCTCTGATCCTCCCAGCGTTGGCACTTGTCGAGGAGACGTAATCAAACTTCCCTCTCTTCAAACCTACTTCGATTCTTTCCCCGACGAATATCAAGTCCGCGAAGCTGGAGGGCATGTAGCCCACTAACTTCGCATAGTAAAACACCGGCAAGGTGTCTACCATCATGGTAATCATTTCCCTTTTGACCATGGGAGGGGCCACTTGTGCTGCCAGGTCCCTCCACCGCTGAGCGTACCTTTAAAGGTCTCATTTTCCTTTTTAACCATTGTCATACCCTAATTTCGTCCGGGGACCATCCGTTGTTGGGATGCGACCCTCGTTTGACCACTTCGAGGTACTTGGCACCCATCGTTAGGCAATTCGTGAAGTTCCGTGACATGCCGGAAGTCAAAAGAAAGCATTGTAGCACAATCTGTGAAGTTCCGTGACATGCCAGAAATTAAAAGGAAGTGTTAGTGCGCAATCCGTAAAGTTCCGTAACGTTCCGGAAGGCAAAAGGGGGATGATTACGTAATCTGTAAGGTTTCGTAACATTACGAAAAGAAAACAAGCATCGTTACGAATTTCGTAAAGTTTCATAATGTTACGGAAAAAGAATCACCAAAAAAGAGCAAGGGGGTGTATTTAGTAAAAATGGGGGTGCAAATAGCAACCAGGCCCACTTGGGCCTTACAGAAAATTCCTCCAGAAGGAGGTTGCTTCTGGAGGAAGCAACCTAGCTCGCCTGGGCAAGCTGGGTGGCAAGCTTCTCCCCCATTTTCCTATAAATAGGGGGAGAGGTGAAAGGGAAAAATGTTCAGCCCTCCTGGTAATTCGAGAATCACTTGAAATTAGTGAAAAAAATTATTTCCGTGAAGAAAATCCAAGCCGAGGCGCGTCCGTAACGTTTACGTGGGTGATTTCACGAAGATTTTCAACCGTTCTTCGACGTTCTTCATTTGCTCTTCATTGTTCTTCGGTCTTCAACCGGTAAGTTCCTGAAATCGAACTTTTCAATTCATTCTATGTACCCTTAGTGGTCCTCATTTGTTTCGCGTACTTTTATTTTCATTCCATTTACTTTTCGTACCCCCTTTTGACGTGCTTTATTCATTTACTTAAGTCATTTTCTCGCCTAATGAAAAAATAAAATAAATTTCCACCCATCATTTGAATTGTAATTGTCATACCCTAATTTCGTCCAGGGATTATTACTTGATGACATGCAACCTTTGGTTAGCCGCTTTGAGGTACTTGGCGTCCTTTGTTGCACAATAAATGGAGTCCCGAGACGTCTCGGAAATCAAAAGGAAGCAGGCTTGCGCGATCCGTGAAATTCCGTAATGTGGCGGAAGTCGAAAAGAGGTGTTTTTGCGCAATCCGTGAGTTTTCGTAACTTCTTCGAAAGCTAAAAAAGAGTAAATACATAATCCGTAAGGATTCGTAACCTTGCGGAAGGGAAATAAGTATCGTTACGAAATTCGTAAAGTTTCGGAACGTTACGGAAAAAGAGTTACCAAAAAAATAGAATGGGGGTGTATTTAGTAAAAATGGGGGTGCAAATAACAACCCGGCCCACTTGGGCCCTCCAGAAGATTCCTCCAGAAGGCTGTTGCTTCTGGAGGAAGCAACCTTGCTCGCCTGGGCGAGCTGGGCGGCAAGCTTCTCCCCTATTTTGCTATAAATAGGGGGAGAAGTGAAGAAGAAAAGGGTTCAGCCTCTTAGGCACTTCTCTTTCTCTCGAAATTGCTGAGGAAAATTATTTCTGTGAAGAAAATCCAAGCCGAGGTGCTTCCGTAACGTTTCCGTGAGTAATTACGCGAAGATTCTCGACTGTTCTTCAAGATTCATCGTTTGTTCTTCGTTTTCTTCAGTCTTCAACGGGTAAGTACCTCAAACCAAGCTTTTTAATTCATTCTATGTACCCGTGGTGGTCCACATTTTGTTTCATGTATTTTTATTCTCGTTTTCATTTACTTTTTATACCTCCTTTTGACGTGCTTAAGCCATTTATTTAAGTCATTTCTCGCCTAATCTAAAAATAAAATAAATTTCCACCGATCATTTGAATTGTATCATCCGTAAATTTTGGTTAAAATGAATTTCGACCGTTCGGTCGTGCCGTAACCACGTTGGAAATCAAAAAATGATAAAATAATAATATAATAACCAAAAAAAATATCTTTTAGTAAAGTAAAGCGAAAAAATCAATCGGACGTTTTCTCTTTGGGATTTCTCATTCTTAATTAAATTGACTAATAACTAAAGTGAAACTAAGGCTAAAATCAACTCGCCTAGTCAAGCTCGTCCACAAAAAATAGGTTTTTTGAAAGTTTATCGTTTCAGTTTCTTACTAAGTAAAAATGATCATTTTTAAGGTCCAACGCCTTAAAATGATCACACTTCTAGTAAAAAGAATCTCTTGATCCACGCTTAAGAAAGAACTACGTAGGTCTGATTTCCTCTCCAAAGGAGGGTACGTAGGAGCAAAATCCCCGTTTTTGTCGACCTCAAAAAATAAAAAGAAATAAAAGTTAAGATAACACAATTCCACAATTCTAAAAAATAGGTTGTTGTCCTTTGAGACAAACGTGAGAGGTGCTAATACCTTCCTCAAGCGTAAATACAACTCCCGAACTTAGAATTTTCATTTTGACCGGTTTCCTTCGATTTTTCCGATGTTTTCCACAAATAAACGTTGGTGGCGACTCCGCGCATCTTTCCACCTTTGGGAAGCGCACCCGTGAGCCTCGCCCTCGCTCGCCCGTGAAGGGCACGTTGTGACTGTAATATCCGTTAATTTATGTTAAAATGAAATCCGACCGTTCGGTCATGCCGTAACCACGTTGGAAACCAAAAAGAGGTAAAATAATAATATAATAATCAAAAATATCTTTTAGTATAATAAATATAAAAAAATCAATCGGACGTTTCTCTTTGGGATTTTTCTTTCTTAATCGAATCGACTAATAACCAAAGTGAAACTGAGGCTAAAATTAATTCATAAACCAAACTTTTTGTCAAACGCCTAAAAAAGCCATTTTCAAAGGTCCAACGCCTTGAAATGGTCTTTTCCGCTTTTATTGGTTAAATGTAGATTTTTAAAGAAGGCCTAAAAAACAAGATGTAACTTTATTACCTCTTTCAAAAATAAAGAGATCATTAATGGTCCAATGCCTTAATGTCTTCTCTCTTTTCAAAAGAATCGAAAGGTTGTTTAATGGTCCAACGCCTTAAATGACCCTTCATTCAATAAAAACATATTTTTCAAAAAGGATAAAAACAACTTAACCAAACACTTTGTTCACAAAGAACTACGTAGGTCTGATTTCCTTATCGCAATTAAGGAATACGTAGGAGCAAGGGAAACACCCTCGTCGACCGCAAAAAGATAAATAAAGACATAAAGGGGAACATAAAATTGAAGTCATGTTTGAACATTTAATTAAAGGCTGTTGTCTCTTGTGACGGACGCGTGGGGTGCTAATACATTCCCCGTGTGTAAATACAACTCCCGAACCTTTCACTTAAAGTTCGTAGATCACGTCTTTTCCGGTTTTTCCGACGTTTTCCTCAAATAAACGTTGGTGGCGACTCCGTGCGTATTCCATTCTTGGAGCACGCACCCGCGAGTCACGCGTCGCCCTCCCGCTGAAGGGTAGGTTGCGATAGTTGGCGACTCCACTGGGGACTATTTTTGAAAGTTAGGCCATTTAATCTTGTGCAATGTTTTATCATGACATCCTCCTTTGTTTGTTTCCCTTTATTTTTCTTATGATCATGTATATATAACTCTTTGATGCTTTTAGTGCGTTTTAAAATGTATGCATGAGGTAAATATTTATTCATTTGATACACCCAAACACCAACACTATTGGCACACACGGTGAGTTGAAAAAAAGGGCCCTATACCCGGGTTCGTGGGAACATATGTAACACCCTGATATATATATATATATGATTAGTAATTATGCTTGATGTTTGATTATTTGTTGCGTTATTTTCATCCATAATTATTTTTAAGGAGGTTAATTTAGTTAATAGAGGGGTGTGGATAGATAAGGATCTAGCTTCTCAAAGAAGCCTCTTGAGAAAGCTTCTCAAAGAAGCCACGAGGAAGTTTCTGAAGGAAGCCTCTTAAAAACGCTACATGAAGCTACATGAAGCTGCCTCGGTAAAAACGCTGCTCAGCCTTCACTAACCGTTGGATCTTCTCCAAATTTGGTCTGCAACTTCAAAAGACACTTTTCCATGATCTGACCGTTGGGATCTTTGAGAAGATATCTGGAGTGTGCTCGAAGCTTCCGTTCCCGAGAGCATTTCTTATTTAAGCACTTCAGTCTTTGCTTTCGTGTTGCTTAGGAAAAACGTCATTTCTTCTTCTTTCTTTCTTCCAAAGCCATATCTAAAGTTCCAAGTACTTTCTCCATCACCCACAACCACCATTAGCCACCACAAACCATCATTGTTCTCCATTGAAACTCCACAACGAAAGGAACCCGTCGATTGGAGCGGAATCTTCCAACTTGGCTTGCGGTTTCGGTAGAGAACGAAACCCTAATCTGACCTTTCATTTTCTTTCGAGATAACCATGGTTCTATGCTTGTTTCTTGTTAGTTTCATCTTGTCTTTGCATCTTTTCTGACTTTGGAACCGCCATTGCATGTCTTATGCTTCCTTTGAAAAACCTTAGAGAAAGAGACTTTGTAAACGTTATCCTTTCATGAAATGCATGTTATTTTCAGAACCTACATTGAACCCCGGTCACATTGGTGTGGTCGGAATTTCCAAATGGCGTTCCTCTATAAAACCCAAAATGCTCTCAGCTCTTTCATGTAGTGATGTGGGTGTTTGACCCATAGCACTGTTACTACCTTTGTTTTCTGAAATCCATACTAAGTCTCCTTCTTTTTGGCATGGTAGAGGCTTGTGTGGAATCGATGAGCAAGGACAAAAAGGAATCTTCAAGTGACGCGACAAGGAATCTGCGGGGTAGCTCACGATAGGTAAGGGGAGTTTATTATAAAATTTACCGTTTTAACACCATAGTTAGGGTCAGTGAACCTAGCTATGAGGATATCTTCTTGTCCCTGTTGCATGCTGATTTTTCTTCAAAGAAAATTACATTTTAACTAATGGGATGCGATATATATATATATATATATATATATATGTATTGTGATGAATGATATTGTTTTGGTTGTTTGAAATGTGTTGTTTAAAGACCGTGCGTGTGGAAATGATATTGTTGTGTTTGTTTGAATTGTTGCTGATGTTGCTATTGAGGATTTTAATTGATATGTGATGATAATGATAATTATGATGATATTGATTTGAGATGACGTTGTTAATAAAGACCATGTCAACATGAATTGTTATTATTGATGAATATGTGAATATGAAATGAGGTTGTTGTTGTTGTTGTTGATAACGTCATTGAGATGAGATGATATTTATGTTGTGAATGACATGGAAATGAAATGTTGATTGATGTTGGAAATGCATTGGCATGTGCATCTTGTGTATGTTCGTGGGGGGCACTGTGCACTGACCTTCCAGGGTCTTTGGCACTAGCTTTTGGCCACGTTCATACGTTGGATGTTGTGTATGATCGTGGGGGGCACTGTGCACTGACCTTTCAGGGTCTTTGGCACTAGCTTTTGGCCATGATCATACGTCGTATGGAGTGTATGTCATGGGAGGTAGAGTGCGCTGACCTTGTCGGATGACCCAAACGTGGGTAACTAGCGTGGTTAGAGAATCTAAGCATTTATGAGGGGATGCTTAGGCACTTTAATTGGTCCATGGTCTTTAGCACTTACTTTTGGCCGTGATCATAGCTCATACGACACAGGAAATAGAGTAATTGTGGCCAAGTGTACTTTGTACTAGGGGGCTTGTCACCTGGTAGGGAACATCTTTGGACTCCCAGGCTGATCACCTATGGGAGGGGAGCTGTTAGTGCACAACCGGGTGGTCTCGACAAACTCAGCACAGTTCCCTAAGTGAGAGTGTCGTGTGGATATGCTTAGGCTATTTCCTGATATTTGGTTGTTGTTGGTACGTACCACATTGAATCTGAGTGTTGAGTCAGGTGCATGCATCATTCTGTGCAATCTTGATTGGGTCCATGGATGGATGATGAGTAATTGTTGGATGTAAATGATGAATATTTGTTGGATATGAGTGTTGAATAATGATTGTTACGTATGCTTATCATGTTTGCCTATGTTCCTTGCTAATTTTGGTTATTTGAAATTGGTATTGGTTCTTTTATAATAAACTCACCCTTGCAATTTTGTATTGTGTGGTTGATACCTGTGATTATCACGAACCTTGTTCGTGGGAGCAAAATGACAGTGGCAGGGTGTAGGGAGTAAGATTCTGGTGAGGAGCCACCGAGTCGACTTGATGACGTTGGCGTTATTTTGGGAGAGAGTCGTGTTTTGTAATCAACTCCTCCATAGTTGGTTTTTAAGTTTTATTTTGTTGAGTTAAAGATGTAAAATTGGAATTTTAATTATATATATATGAACATATTTAATTTTCGTTATGTGTATGACATGTACCGAATTATTGTTTCTATGTAATTATGCATTTTCACTTAAGTAATGGCGTGTTGTTGGATGAATTTATGTTGTGACAAAATCACTTCTATTTTCATAATAAAAAATTAAGGGAGTTTTTTTTTATAAAAATTGAAATTATCGAATATTAGAGTGTGGATACCGTAGCGACGAGGTGGGTCGTTACAACATAAGGAGTGGAGGTGAATCTGTGATCATGCTAGGTCTCCGACTTGCTTGATTACAGTGAACCCTCATCTAGAGTTTTTCTCTTTGAAAACATATTGTTGCTAGTAGTCCCTACTGCTACAGTATGTTCTTTGAAGAGGATGATACCTCTAGAGACCATCAAGAGAGATATGACCACCTTGGGAATTATCACTAAAGGCCCTTTAGCTCTCTCCCATATAGGTCCCTTGAATAGGGACACAAAGCGGACACGCTGCGTGGCATTTTTTCACACTGCCATGCATAAGTATCATGTACCCTTTTGCTTATATTTTTTGGTGAATATTGTTTATACTATATACATCCCCGTATTGTACCTTTCGCATATGCATCATGCGTAGGTTCTGTCTTAAATCCCCTCTCTTGGGCAAACCAACGGAGGATCCGTGTCACCTTCTTAAATACATACGTCGGGCACTTTGCTACCCCAAGACGTTGTATCTAAGAAGGAGACAATTTCCCGGGCTCCCTATTCATAAATTGCATCTATGTCATATGCATTTCTTCATGCATTCATCCATTCCACCCATGATAGATGTCGGAGTTTTGATTCGCACTAGATTATGTTTCACTTTAGTAAAACATGGGATCAAGTCAAACACCTTCGCTTAAAAATAGGTTCTATCAAGTCAAGGTCAAGAGCCTAGGAGTCATCAGCCTAAAAGAGCTAGGGCAGTTGATGGGTCAGCTCCAGCGGCAAGCTGTTCGCAAAGCTTACGGTAAAATCTGGGACCTAGCCATGGTAGAAGTCTCCACAGAGTCCATTGCCTCCCTCGCCGAGTATTATGATCAGCCGTTGAGGTGCTTCACTTTTGGGGACTTCCAGCTATCACCCATGGTCGAAGAATTCGAAGAAATCCTAGGATGTCCTCTAGGGGGAAGGAAACCATACCTCTTCTCAGGGTTCTATCCCTCATTAGCTAGAATTTCCAAGATAGTCCAAATCTTGGCGCAAGAATTAGACCATAGGAAGCAAGTCGAAAATGGGGGTGGTTGGAATACCGAGAAAATATTTGGAGGCAAAAGCAAGAATCTTGGCAAGTAAAGGCGAGTGGGCCCCGTTCATAGATATTCCCGCACTGTTGATCTTCAGAGGAGTCCTCTTTCCGAATGTGGATGGGTTAGTGGACCTGTCAGCGATCGACGCTTTTCTCGCCTATCATAACCACAAGGAAAGCCCAGTTGTCGCTATGCTAGCCGACCTATATGACACCTTCGACCGAAGATGTGAGAAGAGCAGTACGAGGATTGTCTGCTGTACTCCCGCTCTTTATGTATGGTTGGTTTCACACTTTTTTCGCCAAGAGGTAAGGCATGCTTGCCCGTTAGAAGGTCACCGTTCATGCACAGAGAAAGGAGGCGCAAATTGGGACCGACTCTTATCAAACAAAGAAGGAGCGTCTGTCACCTGGTTCCCTTGATGGAAAGAAGGAAGAACTGGAGTTCTTGTCTCGTGCGGAGGATTTCCGAATGTTCCCATGATGGGGACAAGGGGTTGCATCAGTTACAATCTCATTCTTACAATAAGACAACTTGGCTACCCTATGAGAGGGGCACCACTAGAAGAAGAGCTCGCACCTGTCATTTCACGAGGGTTCAGTGAGACCAACGTGGAGACACTTTGGAAGGTCCACAAAGCATGGGAAGTGGTACAAAAGAAGGACAAAGAGCTCAGAGGCAGCAACAATGGGCCCATTGGTGGCTACCATAAGTGGTTGAAAGCCCACGTGCAAGGTTTGGATTGGAGGACCGCTAAAAGGGAAGAAGTTGAGGCACCGGAGGAAGACAAAGTGGTGCAGGCCCTTAGGACAGGACTCGAGCAAGCTCAAACAGTCAAAGAAAGGTTCAAATCAGTGGCTCTTAAAATCTGAAAGGAGAATGCCGAACTGAGAGATATAAATATAGCTATCACCAAAGCCTTGGAACAAGAAACCAAGAGGGCTCGTAGGGAAGAGCACAGCCAGAGCAAGTTCCGAGGGGCTCTGTGGGGCAGTAGCAGCAAGCTTAAGCTCCGGAGAGAGGAAAGGGACCAATCACGAATAGACAGTTTGATCTTGAAAGATGAGTTGAAGGATTGCTCAAGGTCCAAAAGAAACTTGTCTCAGCAGTTATGCGAAACAGAGACCAACATTCTAGCCATCGTCAGCAAGTACCAAGAAGAACGAAATCTAGCCACGGCCCACGAGCATAGAGTGGCGGACGAGTACGCCCAAGTGTACGCGGAAAAGGAGGCTAGAGGAAGGGTGATCGACTCATTACATCAAGAGGCAACAATGTGTATGGACCGATTTGCTCTTACTTTGAACGGGAGTCAAAAACTTCCCCGATTGCTAGCCAATGGCGGACACCTACTCCACCCCCGAGGAGATCCACGGACTTCTCAGCTATTGTCAGCATATGATAGACTTAATGGCCCATATAATTAGAAACCGCTAGGAAGTTTGTATTGTCGCTCAGATCTTGACTAGTTATAAACTTTCTGAATAATATGAGTTTATCCCGTGTTTTTACTTCAAAGATCAGTGCGAATCAAATCACTCCTGCATTTTATCTCTAGCATGCATAAGCATCTCTTCATGGCATCATAATGAACATATCGTTCCTACATTTGTCCGTTATCATATTCCAACATCACATTTTGCATGAGTCATTGCATCATCATGCATATGCATCCAACATACTTTTTGTTCTACAAACTGCATACCTTTTGTTTTCATGTTCGCTCATGCATGATCCTTGCATTTTCCTCTACAAAACTAAAACAAAAAAAAAGCATGAAAATTCACGCTGCATTCTTAGTTGCATATATTCGGTACCATGAGCTAACCATGTTGGGATCATAAACCCATTTCACTTAAAAACAAAATGATTGAACATGGTACCTAATGCATGGCTAACTAAGAAAAGATATTTCTTCGGGCATCTCAATTTCATAATTACATTTTCCATGCATAGCACACGTATTCCCGAGTCTTTCATCTTTATGAAATATTGTTAAAGTATTGGCGATCAGAATTGCCATTCCTTGGATTATAGGGTTGAACCAAGCTCATACTTTTACGAAAAGGTCCATCATGTGAAGTTGAAGTATGGAAGTAACCATCTTGCAAAAATTGGGGCCAAAGATGAATCGAGTTACATCACTGCTTCGTCAACTGCCAAACACATTTAGGACTGTTGATGTCCTTGTTACTTCCAGTTTCACCTTGACCAAGATGTCATGGACCATGTGGAAAAATCTAAATTGATTCAACCCCATGTCCTACGTAAAAATTCGCAATACTTCAACTATGTATCATTCACATACATCCATGCTTTTCATTTGTTGCATTGCTCATTGCATTCTTTCCTTTAAAAAAATAAAAAAATAATAAAAAATAAAATAAAATAAAAATGAACTTAATCATTGTTATCAAAAAGAAAAGAACACGCTTTACGGTGCCCTTATCGAACATGTGCTAGAGCTAGAGTAATGGGTGAAGTAAAGGAGGCGCAAGAGCAGATGAAGGCCGACATGGAGGCCATGAAAGAGCAAATGGCCACACTGATGGAGGCCATGATGAGCATGAAGTAGATAATGGAAACTAATGCAGTTGCAGTTGCCGTTACCAGGGTTGTTGCTAAGGTGAACCCGATGCCCCCTTCTGATATCAACCAAATGAATCATCCAACCTCAAATATGGTAGCCAAAAGATTTGGGAAGTACGGGCGGCCCCCATGATGTGCAAATTCAAAACAAGCACGCCTTCCCGCCATATGGCTCGCCTCCCAAGGAGGATGTTAATAACTTTTCTCCCATACTCATTGAAAGCCAACAACCTCAAGCTGATCATGCACATGTCTCTCAACCCATGGGGGAGACACATGGAATGCCCCACCACAATCTAGCCGACTTCGAGCCTTGCCTCGGATATGCCACTAAAGGGTGAGCGGTTGGTGGTATACTCCTGCAAGACACTTTGGAGGGCCCTCAGTATCACCCACAACCACACCTCTTGCGTTCCACAACAAGTAAAAACCCTCATGCTATGGCAGAAATGGGAAAGTTGGATCATCTAGAGGAAAGGCTCAGGGCCATTGAAGGAGGTGAAGATTATGCCCTTTCTAACCTAGAAGAGTTGTTCCTAATACCCAAACATGGTCATTCCCAAGTTCAAGGTGCCAGACTTTGATGAGTACAAGGGGACTACTTGCCCCAAGAACCATCTAAAGATGTATTGTCGGAAGATGAGGGCATACGCAAAAGATGAGGAACTACTAATACATTTATCCCAAGAAAGTCTTACTGGGGTAGTTGTTACCTGGTACGCTAACTTGGAACCTTCCCGAGTCCATTCTTGGAAGGACCTAATGGTTGCCTTCGTTAGGCAGTGTCAATACAATTTTGATATGGCTTTGGATAAGATGCAACTATAGAACATGTGCAAAAAGAAGCGTGAATCCTTCAAAGAATACACCCAAAGATGGAGAGACCTGGCAGCTCAAGTAGCGCCCCCAATAACAGAGAAAGAGATTATCACAATGATAGTAGACACGTTACCGGTGTTCTACTATGAAAAATAGTGGGTTACAGATCTTCAAGTTTTACAGATTTGGTCTTCGCCTACGAAAGGATCGAAGTGGGTCTAAAAAGAGGAAAATTTAATCATCCTGCTTGGAAGAATGAGAAAACTGGGGTAAATAAAGAGGGTGAGAATGAAGAAGAAACCCATGTTGCGGCTGTCATTCCTATACGGCCAAGTTTCCCACCAACCCAACAATGTCATTACTCAGCCAATAACAACCCATCTCCTTACCCACCACCCAGTTATCCACAAAAGTCATCCCTAAATCAAACCACAAAGCTTGTCTACCGCACTTCCAATGCTAAACACCACCTTTAGCACAAACCAAAACACCAACCAAGGAAGGAATTTTACAGCAAAAAGCCTGTAGAATTCACCCCAATTCTGGTGTCCTATGCTAACTTGCTCCATTATCTACTTGATACTGCAATGGTAGCCATAACCCCTGCCAGGTTTCCTCAACCTCCATTTTTCTGAGGATACGACTTGAACGCAATGTGTGCTTATCATGGAGGAGCCACGGGGCATTCTATTGAGCATTGTAGGGCCCTGAAGCATAAGGTTCAAGGTCCAATTGATGCGGGCTGGCTGCAATTTGAGAAGAATCACTTGTGAATCCTAACATTGACAAGAGATGCCACACACGGGGAAATTTTGAAGTGACCTGCGCTCCTGAGTGTTGACTTCCAAGACCGTTCAATAAGAGATTACTCGTCCTACACGATAGTGAGGGTGCCGTAAAACGACAAGTAAAGCAAAAATAAGTTTCAAAATAAAAATAAAAAAAGCATTTGATTGACTGTGTTTACAAATAAAAATATAGACATTCATGTGACCTTATTCCGAAAAGTTTGTCTTTTTTAGAGAGAAGTTAGTTATCAAGAATAGGAGTCATTTGACTTAACCCGTCAACTAAAAAAATCCTTCAACTATTTATCGTCCTTGGAAAATTCTTTTTGCAAGAATCAACTACTTCTTTCATTCTTCCTTGCTACTAGATGGATACCTCAGAGCCCTACACTGGGGAAATGAGGGGCATCATGCATGAACCTCAAGTGAACCTAGGGGTAGATTAGAAGTTCTTACCCAATAGGTTCCCTGCTACAAGGTCATGACGAAAGACAACGATTGGTACCTCAAAGCCTTACACTGGGGCAATGAGGGGCACCATGCATGAGCCTTAAGTAAACCTAGGGGCAGATTAGAAGTTCTCACCCAATAGGTTCCCAGCTATAAGGTCATGACGAAAGATAACAATTGGTACCTCAAAGCCTTACACTGGGGCAATGAGGGGCATCGCGCATGAGCCTCAAGTGAACATAGGGGCAGATCAAAAGTTCTCACCCGTCGATGTTTTTAAACAAAAAAAGGGGGACAAACCCTTGAATTTCAATGGATTGATTAAACGTCAAACGACTCCATTGTCGTCACTCCAAAATGGTCAAGTGACTAAATCAAACAGAACATACACTCTGAGGGAGTTCCCGGAGAGATTTACAAAAGATAGGATAAGGTTGCATGAATTATCACCTCTTTCAAAAGGACAGTCAATCTATGTTTTCCAAAAAAATTAAATTAAATCAAAATCAAAATCACAAAATAGGGAAAGAATGTCATTGTACAACTTTCCATTGCATTGCATTGTTTCATATGAAGTCTGCATTTACCAAATTTCACGACAAAGGTTGCATGCATCCGCATCCCTAAAAATCATGTTAACTGCATAGATTTCCTACATCTAATGTCCAAATCTTTTGAATTTGGGATGATCGGCCCTCTCAATGAGTCAATCTCTTGCCTTCTCATAAGGGTGGACCCTTTGGTACTAGTACCCTCGTCTTCAGAGGGCTGCTTGCCCTCGCCTTTAGAGGACTACACGTCCTCACCTTCATAGGACTACACATCCTCACCTTTAGAGGACTACACGTCCTCGCCATCAGAAGGCTACACGTCCTCGCCATCAGAGGACTACACGTCCTTGCCATCAGAGGGCTACACGCCCTCGCCTTCGTAGGGCTACATGTCCTCACCTTCAGAGGACTACATGTCCTCACCTTCAGAGGACTACACGTCCTCGCCTTCAGAGGACTACACATCCTCGCCTTCAGAGGACTACACGTCCTCACCTTCATAGGGCTACACGCCCTCACCTTTAGTTGACTACACGTCCTCACCTTCATAGGGCTACACGCCCTCACCTTTAGAGGGCTGCACGCCCTCGCCTTCAGAGGGTTGCACGCCCTCGCCTTCAGAGGGCTGCACGCCCTCGCCTTTAGAGGGTCGCATGCCCTCGCCTTCATAGGGCTAGACACACTCACCTTTAGAGGGCTGCATGCCCTCGCCTTCAGAGGACTAGACATCCTCGCCTTCAGAGGGCTACACGCCTTCGCTTTCAGAGTACTACACATCCTCGCCTTCAGAGGGCTACACGTTCTCACTTTCAGAGGGCTCCACATCTGCACTTTAAGAAAATTTAAGGTCCTCTACCCTTAAATGCTTAACCGAGACCTGCACTCCCGGTTAAGGGGCCAGTAGTTTCCTTTTATCAGTTCCTGGGCCACCCCCTGATATGGAAGGGCGCCAACTATGCGAATACAACCAGAGAGGGAGGCTATCACGCAGCTACTATGCATACCGGGGCAAGATTTCACCCGTGCCGCTGTAGAGAGACGAGTGCGGATCCTGCGCACCAACATGACCACTCTTACACGGATATATATTACATTGCTACTTAGCAACATTCTACCCAGCGACAATGCCGATCTCCCCCTACGGAAGTATCAGTTGGTCTGTGCCATCGTGACATAGGTAAGTACGCACATTGCTCAACTGATTTCTGATGCCATCCACTATTTGCAGGGGTCGCGCCCACAAGACACCCAGTGGACCCGGGGAAGTCCAACAGGGCCCTGAGGTTTCCAGCTCGGGTTACGGGCCTCTATCAGTCCTACAGGGTGTCCATCCCCCCAGCAAGGTCATACCATCGTGACATAGGTAAGTATGCACTTCTCTCAACTGATTTCTTATACCATTCACTATTTGCAGGGATCGTGCCCGCAAGACACCCAATGGACCCAGAGAAGACCAACAGGGTCTTGGGGTTTCTAGCTCTGATTATGGACCTTTGTCAGTTCTACGAAGTGCCCGTCACCCCCAACAAGGTCATTAGGCCCCCCATTAACTGAGCTTTCATCAAGAAGTACTGCGCCCTCAGGCAGGCGCAGGGCGAGACACCACAGCAGCCTGGGGACGGCCGACAACGGGCAACAGACCCACCGCCACCACCTCTAGAGTTCACCTCAGCTCATCCACAAAAAGGTTAGAGCGTTTCCTACGACACATGGCCGACCAATAGGCATCCAAGTCCAAAGCCAAAGGTAAGCAAAGTACTAGGTTCGTGACCGACAAGTCATAAGGCGTCCATCTCAAGACGTTAAAGAAGCGCTACTAGGAGGCAACCTAGTAACTTTTAAATTTCTGCATGTTATTTGATCACCTTTTGTTTCGCATGTTATAGTAGGACACACCTAGTTGCTCATGATCCTAGGAATTTGAATAAAACAAACACAAGCTCGGAAGGTAGTCATACCTCACAAAATATATCTATGTATGTTTAGGTAGTGAAAATACCTTAGATATGCATGTATGTAAACAAAAAAATACTTCACAAAATATATATATGTATGTTTAGGTAGAAAGATACCTTGGATATGCATGTATGTAGCAAAAAATACCTCACAAAAGATATATATGTATGTTTAGGTAGCAAGATACCTTAGATATGCATGTATGTAGAAAAAAGATACCTCACCAAAATATATATATATGAATGTATGTATGTTTAGGTAGCAAGATACCTTGGATATGCATGTATATAGCAAAAATACCTCACAAAAATATACACATGTTTATATAGCAAAAAACCTCATGAAAAAAAAGGAAAAAACAAAAACAAACAAGAAAAAGAAATAAACAAATGATAAAAAAAAGAGAAAAGAGAAAAATAGGTTGTCTAGCTAAAAAACCAACATGCTTTTGAAAAGAGATGACTTCCAGCTTTTCTTTGAAATAATTCACTGATCATAACTAGTTTTTGAAAAAAAAATGTGTGTACACATTTGAAGGGTAAATGCTGTGAAAAGTTTTTCAAACACCCAAGATAGACTCGGATGAATGCACAAATTGATAGAAGAACATATTTTGGAAATACTGGGTTGACTAAAATAGAGAAAATGAATTATGAGCCCTAGCATCACATGACCAAAAAATTTTCGACACTTGAGTGTCCACATAGGTGCATGCATGACTAGTTTTGCATAAAATTTCCAAATCATCATTGTTGCATTTGTGTCATGGAAATAATGTGGGACATCCCCTTTTATCCTTGAACCGAACCAAACCCTGACATATATCATGTCCAACCGTGCTACAAGCCTTGAGCCAAAATCCCAATTTACAATAAACCTTGCCCTCAGAAGAAAACAAAAAGAGAAAGGAACTTCCCAATCAAAAGAGCGGGAGAAAACAAAAGAGAAAATTCCCAATCAAAGAGCGGGAGAAAACAAAAAGAGAAAATTCCCAATCGAAGAGTAGGAGAAAGCAAAAAAAAAGAAAGAAAGGAAAGAAAATTCCCGATCAAGGATCGAAAGAAAACAGAAGAAATATGCAGAAAGGTCTTTTGGACCTGACAACATCTGAACAAATACAGAGTTACTACCAAGTAAAAAAAAAAGGATAAACAAAAAAAAAACGAAAAAAAAATGGAAACCACGACCTGAAGTGGTCCTCTTCCTTTGATTGCCAACCAAAATCCTGTGCGTCGGTGGCTTGTTCGCCTCACACTAAACAAAAAATAGAAAAAGAAAAGGCCAAAAACACTAAAAGCCAAAGTTCCCACCAAAAAACACCATTCCCCAAGAAAAGTCCTATTGATCCATGATCACGCATGTAATCTTTGATTTGATAGGAAATGATTTGCAAAATCAAGTCATGACATATCTATGGTTCGAAATTCGGATGAAACACTTACCTGTGTGAGATTGATACACTTTGAGTGATTTTCTTCTATTTTTGTTGAACCCAGTGTTTCCTCTAAATGGTCATTTAGAAGCGAAATGCTAAACATCCAAAATCTCATTTATGGTTACGAGAAAATTTCATCAGCATACTCTTCTTCCCCGGTAGACACATTGTTTTTCATCCGAAAAGCATATGTTGCTCTGATTAGTTGGAAGTTTTGTCTCTTTACTAAAGCATGTTCGCATTTTAGTGAAGAAAACACCGAGACTATTTTTAGTCTCACAAGGTATCCAGAACTACGTAGGTCTAAGTTCCTCATTGAGGATACGTAGGAGCAAGAGCCTCGCTTTTGTCGGCCGCCCCCACAATTTCTGTCATACTGACACTGGAGTCACTTGACATGCGGAGATACCTGAGTGGTTATCCATTTAAAATTTCTTTTGCTATCTCTAAGACTAAAAGCATGATAGCACGCAGAGACTAACATCGTCTTCTGCACCCTTTGTCAATCGCGGCAAACAAGCCCGTTGACACGTGGAGATTTACGTCATCTTCCGCACAGACAATTTCTGTCATACTGACACTGGAGTCACTTGACATGCGGTTATCCGCACGCACAAACTGAGTGGGTAAATGTGCAGAGACAGATTCTGCGCCCTTTATCATTCAGGAACAACAAACAGAGTGGGTAAACGCATAGAGAGAGATTCTGCGCCCTTTATCATTCTGGAACAACAAGCTGAGTGGGTAAACGCGCAGAGACAGATTCTGCGCCCTTTATCATTCAGGAAAAACAAGCTGAGTGGGTAAACGCGTGGAGACAAGTCTGTGCCCTTTATCATCCAGATTTCGCAAGTTGGGTGATAAACGTGCAAAGACAAGTCTGTGCCCTTTGTCATTCAAAAACAGTAAGTCGAGAGGTGGGCGGAGACAAATTATGGTCATTCCGCGCACCTTTTCGCCATCCAGAGGCGATCGTGTCCGGTGGCATGCAGAGACAAATTATGGTCATTCTGTATCTCGCTGCCCAGGCTCGATCGTTTCCAACAAAACGCAGAGACAAATTATGCTCATTCTGCGTCTTGTATCAACCGAGAGGAACAAATTCAACAGTACCAGGATGATGTGTCGATATTGATCATTTTCAAATTTTTGCAGGTTTCATTGGTAGGGAGGTTCACTAGCCAAATGGTGTTTCGCTTGAACGAAATTAGTGTCTTATCTTTACTTCCCTTTTATCTCCAATAAAAGACAAGTAAAGAGGAGCAACTGTCATACCCTAGTTTCATCCGGGGACCATCCGTTGTTGGGATGCGACCCTCGTTTGACCACTTCGAGGTACTTGGCACCCATCGTTAGGCAATTCGTGAAGTTTCGTGACATGCCGAAAATTAAAAGGAAGTGTTAGTGCGCAATCCGTAAAGTTCTGTAACGTTCCGGAAGGCAAAAAGAGGATGATTACGTAATTCGTAAGGTTTCGTAACCTTACGGAAAGAAAACAAGCATCGTTACAAATTTCGTAAAGTTTCATAACGTTACGGAAAAAGAAACACCAAAAAAGAGCAAGGGGGTGTATTTAGTAAAAATGGGGGTGCAAATAGCAACCAGACCCACTTGGGCCTTCCAGAAAATTCCTCCAGAAGGCGGTTGCTTCTGGAGGAAACAACCTAGCTCGCCTAGGCGAGCTGGGTGGCAAGCTTCTCCCCCATTTTCCTATAAATAGGGGGAGAGGTGAAAGGGAAAAATGTTCAGCCCTCCTGGTAATTCGAGAATCACTTGAAATTAGTGAAAAAAATTGTTTCCGTGAAGAAAATCCAAGCCGAGGCGCTTCCGTAACGTTTACGTGGGTGATTTCACGAAGATTTTCAACCGTTCTTCGACGTTCTTCATTTGCTCTTCATTGTTCTTCGGTCTTCAACCGGTAAGTTCCTGAAATCGAACTTTTCAATTCATTCTATGTACCCTTAGTGGTCCTCATTTGTTTCGCGTACTTTTATTTTCATTCCATTTACTTTCTGTACCCCCTTTTGACGTGCTTTAGTCATTTACTTAAGTCATTTCCTCGCCTAATCAAAAAATAAAATAAATTTCCACCGATCATTTGAATTGTAATATCCGTTAATTTCTATTAAAATGAAATCCGACCGTTCGGTGATGCCGTAACCACGTTGGAAACCAAAAAGAGGTAAAATAATAATATAATAATAAAAAATATCTTTTAGTAAAATAAAAAAAAATCAATCGGACGTTTCTCTTTGGGATTTTTCTTTCTTAATCGAATCGACTAATAACCAAAGTGAAAATGAGGCTAAAATTAATTCATAAACCAAACTTTTTGTCAAACGCCTAAAAAAGCCATTTTCAAAGGTCCAACGCCTTGAAATGGTCTTTTCCGCTTTTATTGGTTAAATGTAGATTTCTAAAGAAGGCCTAAAAAACAACATGTAACTTTATTACCTCTTTCAAAAATAAAGAGATCATTAATGGTCCAATGCCTTAATGTCTTCTCTCTTTTCAAAAGAATCGAAAGGTTGTTTAATGGTCCAACGCCTTAAATGACCCTTCATTCAATAAAAACATATTTTGCAAAAAGGATAAAAACAACTTAACCAAACACTTTGTTCACAAAGAACTACGTAGGTCTGATTTCCTTATCGCAATTAAGGAATACGTAGGAGCAAGGGAAACACCCTCATCGACTGCAAAAAGATAAATAAAGACGTAAAAGGGATCATAAAATTGAAGTCATGTTTACACATTTAATTAAAAGTTGTCGTCTCTTGTGACGGACGCGTGGGGTGCTAATACCTTCCCCGTGCGTAAATACAACTCCCAAACCTTTCACTTATAGTTCGTAGTTCACGTCTTTTCCAGTTTTTCCGACGTTTTCCTCAAATAAACGTTGGTGGCGACTCCGTGCGTATTCCTTTCTTGGAGCACGCACCCGCGAGTCACGCGTCGCCCTCCCGCCAAAGGGTAGGTTGCGACAACCATGTTATGCAACTGAGTGCGATTGGGAGCCATATCGGAATTGTACTGATATTGCCTAAGGAAGGCAGTAATCAGATCCTTCCAAGTGCGGATGCGGGAAGCTTCCAGATTAGTGTACCAAATGACCGTGGCTCCAGCCAAGCTATCTTGGAAAAAGTGCATTAACAACTTTTCATCCCTAGAATGCGCCCCCATCTGGCGGCAATACATCTTGAGATGGTTCTTAGGACAAGTCGTCCCTTTGTACTTGTCAAAATCAGGTACCTTAAATTTTGGGGGGATGACGACGTCCGGTACCAAGCAAAGATCTGCCATGTCCACGAATGGATAGTCGCCAAAGCCTTCAACAGCTCTCAATCTCTCTTCAATGAGATCGAGTTTCCTTCTTTCTTTCGCTGCCGGGGGTGGTCCTTCTGTGGACAAGAATATCGACTGTGCTGGGAGGTTGGGCTGAGGTAGTATGTTGGGTGCCGGCCCCTCGACGGGGACCGGGGGATAGAAATCGATGCCTCCTTGGGCATGATCCTCGTGAACCTCGTCCGATTGTCAAGGAGGCTCCCCTTCAAGGACGGGGGAAGGCACATGACCCGTGTCATCACGCATGACTGGTGGTGTGTAATTAGGTGGTAACCCATAAGGGTAAGCCACTCGGTTGTATCCCAAATGGGGGTTGCTGATGTGCCCCAATGTGCTTCTTTCTCGTCCTACCACATTTGGGAGAGGATGGTGCGCGGTAGTTGGGAGAGTTGGGTCTGCTTCGGCAGCTGAACTAACAGCGGCAGCAGTGACCACGTTATTCTCCATGAGTTGTCTCATTCCTAACATGGCATCCATCATGGAAGCCATTTGCTCTTTCAAAGCCGACATGTCGACTTTCATCTATTCCTGTATCTCTTCTTGGTCACTCATCGTCCTAGATTTGGATCTGGTGCGATAGGGATGCCTTGAGGCGCGTTTAGTTATGGCTTTTTTCATAAAAAAACCAAACGTGAGGAGTAGGTAAAGAAAAATGAATGCATGCTAGAGATAAAACGCGGGAGTGATTTGATTCGCACTGATCTTTGGAGTAAAAATGCAGGATAAACTCATTTTATTCAGAAAGTTATAACTAGTCAAGATCTGAGTGACAATACAAACTTCCTAGCGGTTTCTAATTATATGGGCCATTAAGTCTATCATATGCTGACAATAGCTGAGAAGTCTGTGGATCTCCTCGGGGGCAGAGTAGGTGTCCGCCATTGCTTTGGCCTTGGCTAGCAATCAAGGAAGTTCTTGACTCCCGTTCAAAGTAAGAGCAGATCGGTCCATCCACATTGTTGCCTCTTGATGTAACGAGTCGATCACCCTTCCTCTAGCCTCCTTTTCCACGTATACTCGGGCATACTCGTCCGCCACTTTGTGCTCGTGGGCCGTGGCTAGATTTAATTCTTCTTGGTACTTGCTGACAATGGCTAACATGTTGGTCTCTGTCTCGCATAAACGCTGAGACAAGCTTCTCTTGGACCTTGAGCAAGCAGCTAACTCCTCTTTCAAGACCATGCTATGTGCTCGTGATTGGTCTCTCTCTTCCCTTCGAAGCTTGAGATCACTATTGCTGCCCCACAAAGCTCCACGGAATTTGTCTCGGCCATGCACTTCCTTGCGAGCCCTCTTGGTTTCTTGTTCAAGGGCTCTTGCGGTAGCCGCATTTTCTTATATTAACTCGGCAAACTCTTTCCGGACATCTGTAGCGACTAACTTGAATTTTTCTTTGGCAAGTCTTGCTTTTCCTAGTTCTGTTTTTAGAGCTCGAACTTCTTCATCCTCTTCCGGAGCTTCAAAGTTCTCCTCGTTGATAATTTTCAACTTGGAGAGCCAATCTAACCCTCGTGTACAAACTTTCAGCCATTCATGATAACCACCGATGATGCGATTACGGATGCCCATAAGTTCTTTACCTTTCCTTAACGGGCTTTCCCATGCCTTGTGGACTCTTTGTATAATCTTGAAACTTTGCGTGCCGAAATCTCTCACAAGGAAAGGAGAGAGGCTCTCTTCCGCTGGTGCTCCGCTCATGGGGTACCCTAACTGTCTTATAGCAAGTGCGGGATTGTAGTTAATACAACCCCTCATCCCTATCAACGAGATGTTTGGGTAGTCCCCACATGAGAAGAGAACTCCCTCATTTCCTTCCTTCCATCGAGGAAACCAGTTGATTGTTGTGCTTCCTATCCCAGCCAAGTATTGGTCCCAATCTATTCTTCTCTTTTTGACACACGAGCGATGGCTTCGGAGCGGACATGGGTGCCTTATGTCTTGTTGGAATAGGTGCGAAACCAACCATACACAAAGAGCGGGTAAGCAGCTGATGATCCGTGCGCTACTCTTCTCGCACCTTCTGATGTAAGCTCCATTGGAGCTTGTAGGCCTAGGATATTCTTCATCAATGAATTCCTTTGATTCTTGGAAGATAAATGGCAGCATAATGGAGAAGGAAGAGAGAGAGGAGACGCCACTTCAAGGAGAAGATGAGTCTAGAAGAAGCTCACCACCATAGGAGGCCATGGATAAGAGCTTGGAGGAAAAAGGAGATGAATGAAGGGAGAGGGAGAGAAGAGAACGAAATTTTGTGCTCTAAAAGAGCTCTGAAATCTGAAGTTAATATTCAAATGATCAAAGTTTTTAAAAATGCACACACATGACCTCGATTTATAGCCTAAGTGTCACCCAAAATTGGAGGGAAATTCAAATTTCACATGAATTTGAAATTGAATTGATGGAGCCAAACTTTGGAGCCAAAATTTCACTAATTATGATTAGTGAATTTTAGTTATGGTTCAGCCCACTAATCCAAGATCAATTCCAAGATTCTTCACTAAGTGTGCTTATGTGTCATGAGGCATGAAAAGCATGAAGGACATGCACAAAGTGTGACTATATGATGTGGCAATGGGGTGTAGTAAGCAAATGCTCACCTCCCCCTCTAAAATTTAATTGTATTGGGCTTCTACCAATTCAATTAAATTTATTTCCAACCACAAACATCAAATATCCACTTAGTGCATGTGAAATTACAAAACTACCCCTAATACAAAAACTAGTCTAGGTGCCCTAAAATACAAGCGCTGAAAAAATACTATATTTCTAGGGTACCCTACCTACAATATGGAGCCCTAAATACAAGGACCAAATATAATGATATCCTAGTCTAATATGTACAAAGATAATTGGACCCAACCTTGGCCCATGACCTCAGAAATCTACCCTGAGGTTCATGAGAACCCTAGGGCCTTCTTCAGCAGCTCTAGCCCAATCTTCTGGGAGCCTCTTGCTCATGGTTCTAGTGACTGGTCCCTTCCTAGGGAGGATTGCATCATCCCCTTCCCCTTGAAGAGGATTTGACCTCAAATCTGTTAGTTTCTCCTCCTCAATATCAGCTCCACCTGCAAAAGGAATTAAATAAAAAATGTTAAAAGTGGTGCTGACTCCATACTCTTCTGGGAGGTCCAACCTATAGGCATTGTTATTGATCCTCTAAAAAACCCGAAAAGGTCCATCCCCTCTAGGGCTAAGCTTGGATTTTCTTTTAGTAGGGAATCTATCCTTCCTAAGATGGAGCCAAACCCAACCACCCTTATTAAGAACTAGCTCTTTTCTTCCTCTATTTCCTTTAGTTGAATACACCTTTGTTTGGTTCTTAACCCTCTCATGCAACTTCTTTACAAACTATGACCTAGATTCCCCTTCTTTATGTATAAAAGAAGTTTCTAGTGGGAGGGGAATGAGGTCTAACGGTGTTAGGGGATTGAACCCATAGACAACCTCAAAAGGGGACTGCTTGGTGGGTCTATGAACCCCCCTGTTGTAGGCAAATTCTACATGAGGAAGATACTCATCCCAAGACTTATGGTTGCCTTTCAGAAGAACCCTTAAAAGGGTGGATAAAGACCTATTTACTACCTCTTTTTGCCCATCAGTTTGTGGATGACAAGTGGTAGAGAAAAGAAGTTTAGTTCCTAGCTTAGCCCATAGGGTTTTCCAAAAGTGGCTAAGGAACTTAGCATCTCAATATGGCACAATGGTCCTAGGCAAACCATGGAGTCTCACAACTTCCCTAAAAAAGAGTTTTGAGATATAGGAAGCATCATCCATCTTGTGGCATGGTATAAAGTGTGCCATCTTTCTAAACCTATCCACCACCAGAAAGATAGAGTCTACACCTCTTTGGGTTCTAGGAAGCCCAAGGACAAAGTCCATACTAATGTCTACCCAAGGTGCAGATGGGATGGGTAAGGGTGTGTATAGCCCATGAGACATCACCCTAGACTTGGCTTGTAAACAAGCCACACATCTAGTGCAATGCTTATGGACATCTTTCTTCATATGGGGCCAATAAAACTTTTCTTTGAGTAAGACAAGGGTCTTGTCTATCCCAAAGTGGCCCATGAGCCCACCCTCATGGCTCTCTTTCACAAGTAATTTCCTAATGGATCCTTGGGGTATGCAAAGCTTTCCCTCTTTGAACAAATACCCCTCAGCCAAATAGAATCCATCTTGGGCCTTTTTCCCACAACTCTCGTAAATGGGAGAGAAATGTTCATCTAAAGCATACAAGTCCCTAATATTATCAAATCCTAAAATTTGAGCTCCTAGGGAGAAAAACAATGTGTGTCTCCTAGAGACGACATCAACTACCACATTTGTTTCTCCCATTTTGTATTTGATAACATATGGAAATTGCTCTAGGTACTCTAACCATTTTGCATGCCTCTTGTTTAACTTGCTTTGCCCTCTAATGTACTTAAGTGATTGATGATCACTATGAATGACAAATTCCTTGGAAACAAGGTAATGTTCCCAGGTTTGGAGGGCTCTTATTAAGGCATAAAGCTCTTTATCATAGGTGGGGTAGTTAAGGGTGGCACTATGAAGTTTTTCACTAAAATAAGCAATAGGGTGCCCACCTTGTAACAATACAGCTTCAACTCCCACTCCAGAGGCATCACGTTCTAGCTCAAAAGTTTTAGAAAAGTTAGGAAGAGCTAGAACAGGTGCCTTAGTAAGCTTTTCTTTGAGCAAAGCAAAGGCTTGCTCTTGTTTTTCACCCCAAGTAAATGCCACATTCTTCTTCACCAGGTCATTGAGAGGTGATGCAATTGTACAGAAATTAGGAATGAACCTTCTATAGAAGCTTGATAACCCATGGAAGCTCCTAATATCTCCCACACTTTTTGGGGTGGGCCATTCTTGGATGGCCTCGATTTTCTCAGGGTCCACTTGGACCCCATTTCTACCAACTACAAAACCTAAGTAGACTATATTATCTACACAAAAGGTACACTTGTCTATATTTGCATAGAGGGTGTTTTTCCTAAGGACTAAAAGAACTTGCCTGAGATGTCCTAAGTGATCATCTAGGCTCCTACTGTGCACTAAAATATCATCAAAATAAACAACTACAAATCTACCTATGAAATCCCTTAAGACATGATGCATAAGCCTCATAAAGGTGCTTGGTGCATTAGTGAGCCCAAAAGGCATCACTAGCCATTCATACAAACCAAACTTGGTCTTGAAAGCGGTTTTCCACTCATCACCCTTTTTCATCCTGATTTGGTGATAACCACTTTTAAGATAAATTTTTGAAAAGATATTGGCACCATGCAACTCATCAAGCAAATCATCAAGTCTAGGAATGGGGTGCCTATACTCTACAGTGATGTTGTTGATGGCCTTACAATCTGTACACATTCTCCACGTACCATCCTTTTTGGGCATTAACAACACTGGCACAACAAATGGGCTTAGGCTCTCTTGGACCCAGCCCTTCTCCAACAATTCTTTAACCTGGGACTCTATCTCCTTAGTCTCCTGAGGGTTAGTCCTATAGGCTGGCCTATTAGGAAGGCTTGCTCCTGGGACTAAATCTATTTGGTGTTCTATTCCCCTAAAAGGAGGTAGCCCAGGGGGTATCTCTTTGGGAAATATATCACCAAATTCATGTAAGAGTTCTTGGACCTTTGGGGGTAAGGTCTCAAATGTTGGAATTGTGGCAGTGCTAAGGGATGTTTCCCTTGATAGGAGAAGGTAGAAAGATTGTTTAAGAAGGAGTGCTCTTTTAATATCACCTTTTGTTGCAAAATGATTTTCCTTCTTAACAATCTTCTTGGAGGAATCCTTTTCCTATTTTTCCTTCCCCCTGGCCTTTGAAGACAAGGCCTTACTATCCTTCTTTTTCTTTTGTTTTTCTAATTTTTCTTCCTCATCCCTCTTATCTTTCATAGTTAGTTGATCTTTGGCCACCTGTGAAGGTGTTTGAGGATGCAACACAAATTTAGTGCCAAGATGGGGGAGGGTAATCTCATTAGTTAGGCCTTTATAAATGATCTTCCGATCAAATTGCCACGACCATCCTAAAAGAATATGTCTTGCCTCCATGGGAACTATATCACAATTAACTTCATCCTTATATGTCCCAATGGAGAAAGGTACCTTCACTTGTTGGTTAACTATCATTTCCCCTTGCTCATTGAGCCATTGAAGTTTATAAGGTTTTGGGTGGGGAATGATAGTGAGGTTCAACTTGGAAACTAATCTTGTGCTACAACAATTGCGACAAGATCCACTATCCACAATGAGAGAACAAGTTTTATCTAAAATTTTGCATCTTGTATGAAAGATGTTCTCTATTTGGGATTGAGGTAGATCACAAGATTGACCTCCAAGGAGCCTTCTAACCATTAAGTGTCACCTTCTTCATGGGGGTAGACTTCCTCACTAGACTCTTCACCCCTTACTTCATCTTCACTTCCACTAGAGGAAGGGCAAGAAGTAGTCTCCTCTTGACTACTATAAATGTCTTGACCCCTCATGATCATGGTTTTCTTTGTGGGGCATTGAGAGGCAATGTGACCTCTCCCAAGACATTTGAAGCATTTAATGTTGCTAGTCCTTTTTTGGGAACTAGTCTTAGAGGTGTATTTCTCTATGGTCTTACCCTTATCTTCCTTTGGTTTTGAAGGTGCAGCCCCCAAAATTCCATGGGCTTGGTCCTTCCTTGGATAAGAGTGAGAGCCATAATATTTTGAAGAAGGCTTTCTTTTAAGTTGTTGCTCCACTCTTATACAAAGTTGGACTAGCTCATCTAGGTCCCTATATGGAAGGAGTTCAACCTAGTCCCTCAATTCCATATTAAGTCCACTAAGGAACCTAGCTATGCTTGTTCTTTCCTCTTCCCTAAGTCCAGCTCTTAAAAGGAGTAGTTCCATTTGTTGTCTATATTCTTCAACACTCATACTCCCTTGTCTAAGCCTTTGGAGCTTGTCCATAAGCTCCCTTCATAGTAGGAGGGAATGTGCCTCTTCCAAAGGGCACTCTTAAGATCATTCCAATACTCTACTGGAGGATCCCCATGAATCCTTCGTTCCCTAACAAGGGAAGTCCACCAATAGAGGGCATACCCTTGAAAGCTAAGGGTAGCCAATGGAACTTTTCTATCTTCGCTAATATGATGGCAAGCAAAGAGTTGTTCAACCTTCATTTCCCAATCTAAGTAATCCTTAACATTATCTTTTCCATGGAAATATGGGAGGCTGATGTAACCTCTTGAGGCCTGCTATCCTTTTCTTTTCTTTGGGAGTGATGTTTAGTATGTGAACTATGACGCCCTCTATAATAGTCGCTAAGTTCTTCACTTAAACTCTTGCAAGAGTCATGACTACTATAGGAGGCATGTTTTTCTCTTTTCATTTCTTTCATTATTTTTCTTCTTTCTTCCTCTCTTATTTTCTCTCATTCATCTTGACTTATTTCTTCCACTCTTTTTTTACCTTTTTCTTTTCTCTCTTGTTTTTCTTTCCACAACTTAAGGGATCTCAACTCATCTAATATCTTATACAAGGGGTCCTTAGGAGTAGAACCCTCACCATCAACACTAGATGAAGAATGAAGACTCATGTTGGTTCCTAAGTTATGGTTCTTTCTTGTTGGGGGTTTGAAAAAAAGGTAAAAGAAACTATGGTTGAAACTAGCCAAAATAAACATTAAAAGAGGTGTGAAAGATAAGGTAAAAACTAATTGGTAAAAGGCAAACTGTCATACCCTAATTTCGTCCGGGGACTATTGTTTGATGGCATGCAACCTTTGGTTGACCGCTTCGAGGTACTTGGCACCCTTTTTTGCGCAATACATGAAGTTCTGAGACATGCCGGAAATCAAAAGGAAGCATTGTTACGCAATCTGTAAAATTCCGTAACATGCCGGAAATCAAAAGGAAATATTGTTACGCAATCCATGAGTTTCCGTAACATTCCGAAAGCTAAAAAAGGAGTAATTACATGACCCGTAAGGTTCCGTAACCTTACGGAAAGAAAATAAGTATCGTTACGAAATTCGTAAAGTTTCGTAACGTTACGGAAAAAGAATCACCAAAAAAGAAAAGAGGGTGTATTTAGTAAAAAAAAGGGTGCAAATAGCAACCAGGCCCACTTGGGCCTTCCAGGATGTTCCTACAGAAGGCGGTTGCTTCTAGAGGAAGCAACCTGGCTCGCCTGGGCGAGCTGGGTGGCAAGCTCCTCCTCTATTTTCCTATAAATAGAGGGAGGAGTGAAGGTGAAAGGGGTTCAGCCTATCTGGTACTTCATAATCACTTAAAATTAGTGAAAATAATTGTTTTCGTGAAGAAAATCCAAGCCGAGGCGCTTCCGTAACGTTTCCGTGAGGGATTTCGCGAAGATTTTCAATCGTTTTTCGTTGTTCGTCGTTTGTCGTTCGTTCTTCATCGTTCTTCGATCTTCAACCGGTAAGTTCCTGAAATCGAACTTTTCAGTTCATTCTGTGTACCCTTAGTGGTCCCCACTTGTTTCGCGTGCTTTTATTTTCATTTCATTTACTTTCCGTACCCCTTTTGACGTGCTTCAGTCATTTACTTAAGTCATTTTCTCGCCTAATCAAAAAATAAAATAAATTTCCACCGATCATTTGATTTGTAATATCCGTTAATTTCTGTTAAAATGAAATCTGACCATTCGGTCATGCCATAACCACGTTGGAAACCAAAAAGAGGTAAAATAATAATATAATAATCAAAAAATATCTTTTAGTAAAATAAACCAAAAAAAGCAATCGGACGTTTCTCTTTGGGATTTCTCTTTCTTGATTGAAATTGACTAATAACTAAAGTGAAACTAAGGCTAAAATCAACTCACAAAATCAAGCTCGTCCGCAAAAAATCACTAAAAAGGATTTTAAGGTTCGATACCTCAGTTTTTCTCACCAAGTAAAAATGGATCATTTTAAGGTCCAACGCCTTAAAAGGACCACCTTCCAAGTAAAAAGAATCGCTTGATTCGCCCTTTAGAAAGAACTACGTAGGTCTGATTTCCTCTTCGATGGAGGGTACGTAGGAGCAAGAGCCCCGCTTTTGTGGACCTCATAAATAAAAAAGGAAATAAAAGCTTAGATACGCAATTTCACACAATTCTAATTTAAGGTTGTTGTCCTTTGGGACAAACGTGAGAGGTGCTAATACCTTCCTCGAACGTAAATACAACTCTCGAATCTGGAATATTCTTCATGACCGGTTTCCTTTGGTTTTTCCGATATTTTCCACAAATAAACGTTGGTGGCAACTCCGTGCATTTTCCTCCTCTGGAAGACGCACCCGTGAGCCTCGCCTCGCTCGCCCGCAAAAGGGTAGGTTGCGACAGTTAGCGACTCCAATGGGGACTATTTTTGTGAGTTAGGCATATTTTAGGAAATTGTGGAATTCTGAAACTTTGTGCGTGCATTTTTTTTTTAACTGTGTAAATATAATAAATGCTGTCTTTCCCACATTTTTACACTGCATTCTAAGCACCCACGGGTTTGAGTAAAAAAAGGGGCCCTATACCCGGGTTCATGGAAATCTAAGGAGTGGAGGTGGATCTATGGTCATGCTAGGTCTCCGACTTGCTTGATAATAGTGAAACCTCGTCTAGAGCTTTCTCTCTTTATAATGTGTTGTCGCTGGTATTCCATACCGCCGCAATATTATTATATTGAGTGATGATACCTCTAGAAAACAGCCATGTGAGATATGGATCGTTGGGAGTAGTTATTAGAGACCCCTAGATATTATCCTATAGGTCCCTAAAATAGGGGCACAGAGCAAACACGCTGCGTGCCGTTTTAAACACTGCCATGCATGTAGTCCTAAATGTCATGTATGCCTTTGCTGTATGATTATTTGTGGATATTGCCATGCTGTGTACATCCCCGTGTTATGCTTTTTTCGCGTCTGCATCATGTCGTCACGCACGCGTTGAATGTTGTTCTCATCTTTTGTCATGGGAAGCCGGAAGGTCCCTATCACCTTCTTAACTACACACATGGGGAACTGCGTCCCCGAATACACCACCCAATGTGGTGTACACTCCCAATGAGATTGTCAATAACTCCACTCCCATACTCATTGAGAGCCGGCAACCCCAAACTGATCATGCACATGTCTCTTAAACCGTGGGGGAGACACATGAAATTTGCCACCACAATCTAGCCGACTTCGAGCCTTGCCTCGGATATGCCACTGAAGGGCAAGCAGTTGGTGGTATACCCCTGCAAAACACTTTGGAGGGCCCTCAGTATCACCCCCAACTACACCTCTTGCATTCCACAACAAGTAAAAACCCTCATGCTATGGCAGAAATGGGAAAGTTGGATCATCTAGAGGAAAGGCTCAGGGCCATTGAAGGAGGTGAAGATTATGCCTTTGCTAACCTAGAAGAGTTGTTCCTAGTACCCAATATCATCACCCCTCCCAAGTTCAAGGTGTTGGACTTTGACAAGTACAAGGGGACTACTTGCCCCAAGAACCATCTAAAGATGTATTGTCGAAAGATGGGGGCATACACAAACAATGAGGAATTGCTGATACATTCCTTCCAAGAAACTCTTACTGGGGTAGCTGTTACTTGGTACACTAACTTGGAACCTTCCCGAGTCCATTCTTGGAAGGACCTAATGGTTGCCTTCGTTAGGCAGTGTCAGTATAATGGCTTCGGATAGGATGCAACTATAGAACATGTGCAAAAAAAGGGGGCACGGATCTTTCAAAGAATACGCCCAAAGGTAGAGAGACCTGGCAGCCCAAGTGTTTCCCTTAATGACAAAGAAAAAATAATAACAATGACAGTAGACATATTACTAGTTTTCTATTATGGAAAATGGTGGGTTACACACCTTCAAGCTTTGCGGATTTGGTCTTCGCTGGCGAAATGATCGAAGTGGGTCTAAAAAGAGGCAAATCTGATCATCATGCTTTGATAAATGCAAAAAAACTGGGGCAAGTGAAAAGGGTGAGAATGAGGGAGAAACCCATGTTGTGACTGCCATTCCTATACAACCAAGTTTCCCACCAACCCAACAATGTCGTTACTCAGCCAATAACAAACCTTCTCCTTACCCACCACCCCGTTATCCACAAAGGCCATCCCTAAATCAACCACAAAGCCTGTCTACCGCACTTCCAATGACGAACACCACCTTTAGCACAAACCAAAACACCAACCAAGGAAGGAATTTTGCAGCAAAAAGCCTGTAGAATTCACCCCAATTCTGGTGTCTTATGCTAACTTACTCCCTTATCTATTTGATAATGCAATGGTAGCCATAACTCCTGCTAGGTTTCCTTGACCTCCATTTTCTGAGGATACGACTCGAATGCAACGTATACTTGTCATGGAGAAGCCCCGGGGCATTCCATTGAGCACTGTAAGACCTCGAAGCGTAAGGTGCAAAGTCTAATTGATTTGGGCTGGCTGAAATTTGAGGAGAATCGCTTGTTGGATCTTAACACTGACAAGCGACACCACACATGGGGCGATTTTGAAAGCTGTTGTTAGATGTCTCTAATGACTCATCAGGATTTTCAAGTTTATGCCATTATTATAAACCACAGTTACAATAAAATGGATAAATTTGTCATTTTTGTCCCTCATCCTCTCACAAACGCAGCTTTGCTTATTCAACTTTCACCGGAATGTGGGTGCAAGCCATTGGTCTGTTTGCTCAAGCGACCTGTGCTCCTGAGTTTGGACTTCCAAGACCGTTCAATAAGAAATTACTCGTGCTACACATTTGGTGGGGTTGCCGTAAAACAACGAGTAAAGTTCAAAACAAATAAGTTTCAAAATATGAAAAAAAAAGAGACTTAAAAAAAAAGAGAAAAAAAAAAGCATTTGATTGACTGTGTTTCCAAAACGTTCATGTGACCTCATTTTATCATTCCGGAAAGTTTGTCTTTTTAGATAGAAGTGAGTTATCAAGAATTGGATGTGGGACAAATGGCCTCAGTTATCTTAAGAGGGGGGGGGGGGTTGAATTAATATACAAAGACTATTCCCCAATTAAACTTTCACTCTCTCTTTTTGGATTAACAATGCACCCTTAACATGAATTACTCAAAAGACAATTCAAAATAAACTTCTTTAAAGCAAAAGATAAATAGCAATAAATAAAAGAAGTTTAAGGGAAAAGAGGAATGCAAAACTTGATTTATACTGGTTCGAACACTTTCCGTGCCTACGTTTAGTCCTCAAGCAACCCACTTGAGATTTTCCACTCTCTTTGTAAAACTCCTTTTACAAAGTCTGAACCACACAGGGACAACCCTTCCCTTGTGTTCAAGAATCCTCTACAACAAGAGACCCACGGTCTCTTAATCCCTTTTCCGAAATAAGAAGAGAAGAAGAAATCTCTCTTAAAAGAGATAGATTGTACAATGAAGATCAATCAAAATTCCTTATTGAATATGCAAGTGGTTGACCAAGGAATCTTTTTGAGAGGATAAGAACATTCAGTCTAGAAAAACTCTTAATCTTTTAAGAGGATAAAACTTTTTGGGCAATGAAAACTCTCTTTAAATTCGTGTTTCCAAGTCACCTTTGATGGCCATTCATAAACCATTTGAATAGATGTGACTCTTGGAAATTATTTTCTGAAAATCTCCTCTATTAATTGATTACAAGACTTGTGTAATCGATTACAGGCTTTAAAATTTGAATTAAAATGCTCAATAAACTGCTGGTAATCAATTACCATCCATGTGTAATCAATTAAACCTTATAAATTTTGAATTCGAATTTCTAGTGACTGTTATAAACATTTTCAGCTGCTGGTAATCGATTACCAGAGAGTAAATGTCAATTTAAAATGATTTAGATAGAATTCTTTGGCCAAACCTTTTGCTTTTTCAATTTGGAAACTTCTTCCAAAGATTCTAGAGATCAACTTGATCATATATCTTGATTTTCTTGGATTCTTGTCTTCAATAAAATTTAGAAGCACTTGATTCTTTGGCAACATCAAAACATCAAAGCGTCTTGCTTCTACATAGGAGTCATTTGACTTAATCCATCAACTAAAAAGATCCTTCAACTATTTCTCGTCCTTGGGAAATTCTTTTTGCAAGAATCAACTGCTTCTTTCATTTTTCCTCACTAGGAGGTTGTGAAAACAAGACAACGATTGGTACCTCAAAGCCTTACACTGGGGCAATGAGGGGCATCGTGCATGAGCCTCAAGTGAACATAGGGGCAGATCAAAAGTTCTCACCTGTCGATGTTTTTAAACAAAAAGGGATAAACCCTAGAATTTTAATGGATTTATTAAACATCAAACGACTCCATTGTCGTCACTCCAAAATGGTCAAGTGACTAAATCAAACAGAACATACACTCTGAGGGAGTTCCTGAAGAGATTTGCAAAATATAGGATAAGGTTGCATGAATTATCACCTTTTTCAAAAGGACAGTCAATCTGTGTTTTCTGAAAAAATTAAATCAAAATCAAAATCAGGGAAAAAATGTCATGAACATTGTAAAACTTTCTGTTGCATTGCATTGTTTCATATGAAATCCACATTTACCAAATTTCAAAGGTTGCATACATCTACATCCCTAAAAATCCTGTTAACTGCATAGATGTCCTACACCTAATGTCCCATCTTTTGGAATTTGGGATGACCGGCCCTCTCAATGTGTCAATCTCTTGCTTTCTCAAAAGGGTGGACCCTTGGGTACTAGTACCCTCACCCTTAGAGGGCTACATGCCCTTGCCATCTGAGGACTACACGTCCTCGCCTTCAGAGGACTACACGTCCTCACCTTCAGAGGGCTACACGCCCTCACCTTCAGAGGACTACATGTCCTCGCCTTCAAAGGGGCTACACGCCCTTACCTTCAGAGGACTACACGTCCCCCTTTCAGAGGGCTACACGCCCTCACCTTCAGATGACTACACGTCCTCGCCTTAAGAGGGCTACACGCCCTCGCCTTCAAAGGATTGCACGTCCTCACCTTCAAAGGGCTACACGCCCTCACCTTCAGAGGACTATACGTCCTCCCCTTGAGAGGCATACATGTCCTCGCCTTCAAAGGACTATACACCTTCGCCATCAGAAGGTTGCACAGCCTCACCTTCAGAGGATTGCACATCCTCACCTTCAGAGGGTTGCATGCCCTCGCCTTCAAAGGGCGACACGTCCTAAACTTCAGAGGGCTGCACGCCCTCGCCTTTAGAGGGCTACGTGTCCACACTTTCAGTGGGCTCCATATCCACATCTTAAGAGAATTTAAGGTCCTCTGCCCTTAAATGCTTAACCGAGACTTGAGCTCCCAGTTAAGGGGCCAGTAATTTCCTTTTATCAGTTCTAGGGCCACCCCCTGATATTGGAAGGCGACCAACTGTGCGAGCACAACCAGAGAGGGAGGCTATCGCCCAACTACTTTGCATACCGGGGCAAGATTTCACCCGTGCCGCTGCAAAGTGACGAGTGCAGATCATGCGCACCAACATGACCACTCTTACACAGACATTGCTACTTAGCAACATTCTGCCCAGTGACCACAATGCCGATCTCCCCCTGCGGAAGTATCAGTTGGTCTGTGTTGTCCTGACATAGGTAAGTGTGCTTATGGTTCAACTGATTTCTGATGCCATCTACTATCTGCAGGGATCGCGCCCACAAGACTCCCAGTGGACCCGGAGGAGCCCAACAAGGCCTTGGGGTTTCCAGCTCTAGTTACGGGCCTCTGTCAGTCCTACAGGGTGCCCGTCCCCCCCAGCAAGGTCATGCCATCATGACATAGGTAAGTATGCATTCCTCTCAACTAATTTCTGATGTCATCTATTGTTTGCAGGGATCGCGCCCGCAAGACACCCAGTGGACCTGAAGAAGTCCAACAGGGTCCTAGAGTTTCCAGCTCTGATTACGGGTCTCTGTCAGTTCTACGGAGTGCCCGTCGCCCCCAGCAAGTTCATCAAGCCCTCTATTAACCAGGCTTTCATCAAGAAGTACTGCGCCCCCAGGCAAGCGCAGGGCGAGACACCACAACAGCCTAGGGATGGCCGACAGTAGGCAACAAACGCACTGCCACCACCTCTAGAGTTCACCTCAGCTCATCCATAAAAGGTTAGAGCGTTGCCTACGACACATGGCCGACCAATAGGCGACCAAGTCCAAAGCCAAAGGTAAGCAAAGTACTAGGTCCGTGACCGACAAGTCATAAGGCGTCCAACTCAAGACGTTAAAGAAGCGCTACTAATACCTTTTAAATCTCTGCTTGTTATTTGATCACTTTTATTTTTCAAGTCATAGTAGGACACACCTAGTTGCTCATGATCCTAGGAATTTAAATAAAACAAGCACAAGCTCGGAGGGTAGTCATACCTCACAAAATATATATATGTATGTTTAGGTAGAAAGATACCTTAGATAAGCATGTATGTAGCAAAAAAATACTTCACAAAATATATACATGTATGTTTAGGTAGCAAGATACCTTGGATACGCATGTATATAGCAAAAATACCTCACAAAAATATACATATGTTAGGTAGCAAAATACCTCATGAAAAAAAAACAAAAAAACAAAAACAAACAAGAAAAATAACAAAATATATCTTTCGGCTGAAAAGCCAACATGCTTTTGAAGAGAAATAACTTCCAGCTTTTCTTTGAAAAAAGATTCTCTGATCATAACCAGTTTTTTGAAAAAATGTGTATACACCTGAAGGGTGAATGTTGTGAAAATTTTCCCGAACGCCCAAAATGGACTCGAATGAATTGATAAAAGAACATATTTTGGAAACACTAGGTTGACTTAAATAGTGAAAATGAATCCTGAGCCCTAGTGTCACATGGCCATAAAAACTTGATGCTTGAGTGTCCTCATAGGTGCATGCATGACCAGTTTTGCATAAAATTTCCTAATCATCATCGTTGCATGTGTATCATGGAAATAATGTGGGACATCTCCTTTATCCCTGAACCGCAGGCCAAACCAACACCCTGACATATATCACCTTTAGCCGTTCTACAAGCCTTGAGCCAAAATCCCAATCCTTGCCCTCGGAAGAAAACAAAAAAAAGGGAGGGAAAATTCCCAATCAAAGAGTGGGAGAAAGCAAAAAGAGAAAGAAAATTCCCAATCAAAGAGTCGGAGAAAGCAAAAAGAAAGAAATTTCCTGATCAAAGATCGGAAGAAAACAGAAGAAATATGCAAAAAGGTCTTTGGACCAGACAATATCTGAACAATACAGAACTGTCAGCAAGTAAACAAAAAAGAAAGGAAACCATGACCTAAAGTGGTCCTCTCCCTTTGATTGCCAACCAAAATCCTGTGCGTCGGTGACTTGTTCACCTCACACTAAACACAAACAGAAAAGGAAAAGGCCAAAAACACTCAAAGCCAAATTTCCCACCAAGAAAACAAACCATTCCCAAGGAAAAGTCCTATTGATCCATGATCACGCATGTAATCTTTGATTTGATAGGAAATGATTTGCAAAATCAAGTCATGACATATCTAGGGTTCGGAATTAGGATAAAACACTTACCTGTGTGAGATTGATACACATTGAGTGATTTTCTTCTATTTTTGTTAAACCCAGTGCTTCCTCTAAATGGTCATTTAGAAACGAAATACTAACATCCAAAATCTCATTTACGGATATGAGAAAACTTCATCAGCATACTCTCCTTCCCCGATAGACACATTGTTTTTTATCCAAAAAGCATATGTTGCTCTGATCAGTTGGAAGTTTTGTGTCTTTACTAAAGATTGTTCGCATTTTAGTGAAGAAAACACCGAGACTAATTTTAGTCTCACAGTAAGCAAGAACTACATAGGTCTGAGTTCCTCATCACAAATTGAGGATACGTAGGAGCAAAAGCCCTGCTTTTGTCGACCACCCCACCTTTTGTTACCGTGACCCAAGAGTCCGGTGGCATGCGGAGCCACATGACTGTGGGATCCCCAGATTCGTATTCTTTTCATTTTTATGTATGTTATCTTGTTTCTATGACTTGAGGACTAACGTTTGTTTTTGTTGTTTTTCGAGTGTCCTTTGTTTTGTGCATACATTTTGTTTGGATTGTTGCGTTAGTGCTTACTTCGTTATTGTCGATAATGTTTGTTGAAATTCCGGAACCTTGTAGAGTTTTCCTTTTGGAACATCGTCCTAAAAATAAAACGAACAAAAATCATGATAACGCCAAGAATAGAAAAAAAGAAAGAGGCGTTGTGAACAAATGTCGTGTCTATATATAAAGAAAAGAAAAGAATTTTTTATATGTAAAAAATGTATGGAAAGATTTTGTGTGTGTGTAAATAAGGTGTGAAAAGAAATTCTTGTGTGTGAGTAACGAGTGTATATAAAGAAATTTTTGTATAAACCATGAGTGTATGTTGAAAAACGAAAAAGAAATCTTTGAACAGGAATAGAGTTTTTATATAGACCGTGTTGATATAAAGAGAAAGAGTTTTTAATGCGTGTGTATACAGAAAAAGTTTGTCGTGTATAGGAATGTAGGTGTACAAAGAAAAGCTTTCTCATAGTTGGTGATGGATGTATAGTTTTTGCAAACATAAAAAATGAAACAAAAAGAAAAAGAAAGAAAGACCTCGAAGGTCGGCATGTTATGGCCATAGGAAGCATAAATCATTCATAGAGAGCAAACATATCTTTTGGAAACAAGAGACTGACGCTAAGAGTTTATTTTCTAGAATAACCGAGATAAGAATGGATGGATTCGTTGAACCGATGAAAGAACATAACTTGGAAATATTGGGTCTACTTGTGTAAATCCCAAGCCTTAGTATCACAATGCCATAAACTGGATGCTTGAGTACCCACCTAGCTGTATCCATGACTAATTTTGCACGTTGTTTCCAAATCATCATTGTTACGCGTGCCTCGTGGAAATAATATGGAAATTCAACCCGAGACCGACACCTTGACACACGAATTTGTTTTGCCCCAGATATCAAAATCGGGCTCGTACGATGAAAAGACCATGTTGAGACACAACCTTAAGCTACTTTGAACCTTGGCCCATGTAAAGAATCCTCATCCTTTCCCCAGAAGAAAATGACAGCAGAATCTCCTAAAGGGAGAGCGAATAACGAATGCTAAAATCCGAATTCCCAATCAAAAATCGGAAAGGAAGAAATGAAAAGAAAGAAAAGAAAAGGAAAAGAAGGATTCCCGATCGAAGATCGGAAGAAAGTAAAAGGAAAAAGATCGAAGGAAAAACAGAAAAATTCCCGATCAATACATGAAACCAGGAAAGAGAACAAAAGATCTTTTGACCAGATAAATTTTTCGGTAGGGTAAATGACCGCCGGCAAAGAAAAACCCATTTTTGAAGTAGTTCTTTCTTTGGGATTCCCGTTCAAAGTCGCTCTCGACTGGCGATATCCCGCCCCACATAAACAAAGAGGAAAAGACTGAAACACCAAGCTTCCTCTCCAAAAAAACACTACTTTCGAGAAGATCCTATTGGTCCGTCATCGTACGTGTGATCTTTTGGTTCGATAGGAAATCATGTGCAAAATAAAGTCATGGTGCAGCTATGGTTTGGGATTAGGGAAAAACACTTACCTGTGTGAGTTTTTATACACTATGAGTGATTTTATTCCCAGTTTCAGTTTGACCCGACGTTTCCCCTGAATATTCATTTAAAAGCTAAATGTTGACATCCTGCCCTTCATTTTCGGTTACAAGGATAATTACTTTTGGCATGAGTATATTGTTTCTCTAATATATGGTGCTCTCGTGAATGATTTATTTTTCCTTACTAAAGCATGTTCGCCTATTAGGTGAAAGAACCCGGTGGACCATTCGGTCCCACCAACAAATCTTATCCGGAGCCCCATGAATTGATTGTCATTCATGCATCCTCCACCATCGAGTCTGGAGCCCCACGAATTGATTGCCTAGTGCTGTTCGTCTATCCTCCACCCTCAAATCTTATCTGGAGCCCCATGAATTCATTGTCATTCATGCATCCTCCACCATCGAGTCGGAGCCCCATGAATTGATTGCCTAGTGCTGTTCGTGTATCATCCACCATCCTATTCGGAGCCCCATGAATTTGATGGAAGCTTGCTTGTGGGGCTTCTATGGAGGCTGGATCTTTGAGCTTCAATGAGGTCCTTTAATGGTGATTTTCCACCATGGAGATGCAGCGGAAGACAAAGGAGAAGAGGTGAGAGGAGGCGCCATCCACTAGGGAATAAGCTATGGAAGAAGGAGCTTCACCACCAAGATGAGCCTTGGATAAGAAGCTTGGAAGGATGCTTCAATGGAGGAAAAGAAATAGGGAGAGAAAGAGAAAGGGGGGAGCACGAAATTGAAGGTATAAAAGAGGGAGAGAAGTGGAACTTTGAAGTGTGTATCACAAGACTCTCATTCATCAAAGTTACAATAAGTGTTACACATGCTTCTATTATAGACTAGGTAGCTTCCTTGAGAAGCTTTCTTGAGAAAACATCCTTGAGAAGCTTCTTTGAGAAAACTTCCTTGAGAAGCTAGAGCTTAGCTACACACACCCCTCTCATAACTAAGCTCACCTCCTTGAGAAGCTTCCTTAAGAAGATTCCTAAAGAAGCTAGAGCTTAGCTACACATACCTCTCTAATAGCTAAGCTCACCTCCTTGAGATGAGAAGCTAGAACTTTGCTACACACCGCCTATAATAGCTAAGCTCACCCCTATGACAAAAAACATGAAAATACAAAAAAAAGTCCTTACTACAAAGACTACTCAAAATGCCCCGAAATACCAAGCTAAAGTCCTATACTACTAGAATGGCCAAAATACAAGGCCCAAACGAAGGAAAAACCTATTCTAATATTTACAAAGATAAGCGGGCTCATACTTAGCCCATGGGCTCAAAATCTACCCTAAGGCTCATGAGAACCCTAGGGCCTTTCCTTGGATCTCTAGCCCAATCTACTTGGAGTCTTCTACCCAATGCCTTTGCGAGATAGGATTGCATCATTCCCTCCACCTTGGAAAGGATTTGACCTCAAATCCCGAGGTTCTTCATACTCTGGACTCCTTCCCTCAACACTTGTAAAAAGAACAAAAACATATGTATTAGTGGTGTTTGGTATGTTGAAGTAAGGTAAGGTCTGAAAACCCATTTCCTGGGCATCTTCCCATGAAGGAACATGGTTTCTCACCAACTCAATGAGTGGTGCTACAAGTATAGAAAAACATGGGACAAACCTTTTGTAAAAGTTTGTTAAGTCATGGAAGCCCCAAATTTTTCTTATACTTGGTGGAGTGGGCCACTCAGGAATGACCTTTATTCTCTGAGGGTTCATGGGAACCCCTTGATCACTATTTGAAAAATTAAGAAAAGTAACGCAATAAAACATACCTTTTTCTGTATTTTCATATTGATTATTCCTACCAAAAAGTATGACAAACCTAAGGTGTCCCATATGAGTACCTAAGTTTGTATTGAAACTAAAAATAAGAACAAACCTACCTAATGGGTCCCTATGTACACACACCATGAAGATGTTAGGTGTACGAGTGATTATACAAAAGAGGGTTGCACCACTCAAAACATTCATCATACCACCTATTTTAGGGACTTGGTACCTAATAATACCTATTTTGGGCACCAACAAAGCACAAGGATTTAAGCTCTTGCGAACCAAACCCTCATCCAACAACGCCTTTACTTGAGGAATAAACTCAGGCCCAAGAGGTGTGGCAATGCTAGCAAGTGCCTTTTTACAAAAGAGAAAATGTGGAGGTTGTCTAAGAGGGAAAGTTTCTTTAATGTTTGTCTTTATTGTAAAATGAGTTTCCTTCTTAGCTAAACTCTTGGAGGAGACACTTACCTCCTTACACTTCTCTTTAACCACTAATGGTTGTCCTTCTTCTTGGGGGTAGATTTCTTCACTAGATTCTTCCCCTTTTGCTTTTTCACTTTCACTAGAGGAAGGTGAAGTAGTAGCCTCATCTTGGCTACTATAAATGTCTTGGCCCCTCATAATCATGGTTTTTGTGGGGGGGGCATTGAGAAGTAATGTGTCCTCTTCCAAAACATTTAAAGCAATTTATAGAGCTAGTTTTCTCTTGCATACTAGCCTTAGGGGCCTGCTTTTCTATTGTCTTCCCCTTATCATCTTTGGGCTTAGAAGGTGTCACCCCTAAGATGCCTTGACCTTGGTCTTTCTTTGGATAAGAGTGAGAGCCATAAGATTTTGAAGTAGACTTCTTTTTAAGTTGTTGCTCTACCCTTATTTCCCAATCTAAGTTAGCCTCTAATGGAAGCTTGCTTGTGGGGCTTCTATGGAGGCTGGATCTTTGAGCTTCAATGAGGTCCTTTAATGGTGATTTTCCACCATGGAGATGTGGCGGAAGACAAAGGAGAAGAGGTGAGAGGAGGCGCCATCCACTAGGGAATAAGCCATGGAAGAAGGAGCTTCACCACCAAGATGAGCTTTGGATAAGAAGCTTGGAAGGATGCTTCAATGGAGGAAAAGAAAGAGAGAGAGAAAGAAAGAGGGGGGAGCACGAAATTGAAGGAAGAAAAAGAGAGAGAAGTTGAACTTTGAGTTGTGTCTCACAAGACTCTCATTGATCAAAGTTACAATAAGTGTTACACATGCTTCTATTTATTGACAAGGTAGCTTCCTTGAGAAGCTTTCTTGAGAAAACTTCCTTGAGAAGCTTCTTTGAGAAAACTTCCTTGAGAAGCTAGAGCTTAGCTATACACACCCCTCTCATAACTAAGCTCACCTCTTTGAGAAGCTTCCTTAAGAAGATTCCTAAAGAAGCTAGAGCTTAGCTACACATACCTCTCTAATAGCTAAGCTCACCTCCTTGAGATGAGAAGCTAGACTTAGATACACACCCCCTATAATAGCTAAGCTCACCTCCATGACTAAAAACATGAAAATACAAAAAAAGGTCCTTACTACAAAGACTATTCAAAATGCCCCGAAATACAAGGCTAAAACCCTGTACTACTAGAATGGCCAAAATACAAGGCCCAAACGAAGGAAAAACATATTCTAATATTTACAAAGATAAGCGGGCTCATACTTAGCCCATGGGCTCGAAATCTACCCTAAGGCTCATGAGAACCCTAGGGCCTACCCTTGGATCTCTAGCCCAATCTACTTGGAGTCTTCTACCCAATGCCCTTGCGGGATAGGATTGCATCACAATATCCCGGGCTCTGGTATTCATAAATTGCATCTGTGTCATATGCATTTCTTCATGCATTCATCCATTCCACCCATGATAGATGTTGGAGTTTTGATTCGCAATGGGTTCTGTTTCACTTTAGTAAAACATGGGAACAAATCAAACCGAAAAAAGATTCTATCAAGTCAAGATTAAGGGCCTAGATGTCACCACCCTTAAGGAGTTGGGGCGGTTGATGGGATCTCTCCAAATGCAAGCCTTCCGCAAGGCGTACGGAAAGATTTTAGATTTGACCATAGCGGAGATATTCACGGAGGTCGTTGTATCACTCACCCAATTAGTACCGACCGTTGAAGAATTTGAGGAGATTCTAGGATGTCCCCTTTGGGGAAGAAAACCGTATCTTTTCTCCAGGTTTCTTCCCTCCTTGAGCAAGATTGCAGTTGTGGTCAGGGATTCGGCAAGAGAGTTGGATCGTGTAAAGCAAACTCGAAATGGCGTAGTGGGCCTACCACGAAAGTACTTGGAAGGCAAGGCAAGGGATATGGCGAATCAAGAGCAGTCGGTCCCGTTTATTGACGGATTAGCATTGCTAATCTTTGGGGTTGTCCTCTTTCCAAACGTGGACGGCTTGGTGGACCTAGCCGCGATTGATGCTTTCCTTGCATATCACCATAGCAGAGAGAGTCCGGTGGTAGCTATCTTGGCGGATTTATTTGATACATTTGACCGAAGGTGATGCAATCCTCCCTAGGAAGGGACCTGTCACTAGAACCATGAGCAAGAGGCTCCAAGAAGATTGGGCTAGAGCTGCTGAAGAAGGCCCTAGGGTTCTCATGAACCTCAGGGTAGATTTCTGAGCCCATGGGCCAAGGTTGGGTCCAATTATCTTTGTACATATTGGACTAGGATGTCATTATATTTGGTCCTTGTATTTAGGGCTCCATATTGTAGGTAGGGTACCCTAGAAATATAGGATTTTTTCAGCCCTTGTATTTTAGGGCACCTAGACTAGTTTTTGTATTAGGAGTAGTTTTGTAATTTCACATGCACTAAGTGGATATTTGATGTGTGTGGTTGGAAATAAATTTAATTGAATTGGTAGAAGCCCAATCCAATTAAATTTTAGAGGGGGAGGTGAGCATTTGCTTACTACTCCCCATATAGTCACACTTTGTGCATGTCCTTCATGCTTTTCATGCCTCATGACACCTAAGCACACTTAGTGGAGAATCTTGGAATTGATCTTGGATTAGTGGGCTGAACCATAACTAAAATTCACTAATCATAATTAGTGAAATTTTGGCTCCAAAGTTTGGCTCCACAAATTCAATTTCAAATTCAAGTGAAATTTGAATTTCCCTCCAATTTTGTGACACTTAGGCTATAAATAGAGGTCATGTGTGTGCATTTTTTAAAACTTTGATCATTTGAATATTAACTTCAGATTTCAGAGCTCTTTTAGAACACAAAATTTTGTGCTCTTCTCTCCCTCTCCCTTCTTCCTCCAAGCTCTTATCCATGGCCTCCTATGGTGGTGAGCTTCTTCTAGACTCATCTTCTCCTTGAAGTGGCGTCTCCTCTCTCTCTTACCTCTCCATTCCGCTGCCATTTATCTTCGAAGAAGCAAAGGAATCCATTGATGAAGAAGATCCTAGGCCTACAAGCTCCAATGGAGCTTACATCATGTGGGAACAAGAGCATCTTCATCTAGGTAATATTCTTTTGCTTCCTCTATCTTTTTGTTCGGTGAATTGTCTTTAATTCCTTGTTCTTCATCTTATTCTCCTTGTATATCCTCCATTGTCTTGTGGTTTGGTGCTGTTTAGAGTAGATTCAAAAAAATAAACCGATTAAATCTTAGATCTTCACTTGTTCTTGCATTTCTATGGTTCAAATTTTGTAGATCTACTCGTGAATCATGTTTTTTGTGTTGATTTTAGGTTCTATCATTTTTCATTCATAATATTCTTGTGTTGAACCTTTAGATCTAAATTTTCTTCCAAAATATTGATTAGAAAAAAAAACACAAAAATCTAAGTGTAAATCACTTAATCCATGTTGTCTTAGAGTCATGTTTAGTCATAGTAATTGTCACATTATGTTCTAAGTTTGTGTAGAATTTTTATTTTGTTGATTGAATTCTAGATACATTTGTTCATGTATTCTTTTCATTCTTAGCCTATCTTTTGAATTTTGAGTCTAATTCATACATGTTATTTAGTTCATAACATGTTCTAAATCAATTCCTAGAAGTAGTCTTGTTCTTGAACTTTTTTTTTGTTTTCTAAGTTTCCTACATGATGCCTATGATGAAGTTAAGTTGTGGTGCTGATTTGTGGCTTGATTTGTGAATCAAAATAAGTCTTAAGCTCTCTTGAATTGTGTTATTCAAGATAAATTGAGCATAAGCAAACACAAATTGTAACTATCCAAGCATTAAGCAACATAAACACTACTCTAGATTTCTAGGTTGAAATCGCTGGTGCTGGCAACTTGAACATACGAACTTGTATAAATTACGGGGAATTGGTCACTACGTTTTTTGAGCTTAAAGTTGTAATGAATTTTCTAGACATCTGGAACAAAATTATAAAAAAAGAACCAAGTGATTTGGATTAAAGGAAAAAGTAAGAAAAATAGCACAAGTTGGCAGAAAAATCAGTGTCCAGGAAAAAAAAAGTGAAAGGAAAGTGTGGTTGTTGTTTTGGCTCAAAATTTACTCTATAATTGGTGCCTATTTTATACCAATCCTAGTTCTGAAATTTCAATTGAAAATTATTGTGAAAACAAGTGCCAAAACTAGAGGTTTCTTGAGTCTTTTTTTTTTTTAGTTTTTCCACTCTACTCTAGAGCCATTCTAGGTTTCTCTTTGAGTCCTAGCTTGCTTTTTTTGTGCTTTTCATTGCTTTAATTGTTGAATAATCCTTGGAAATTTGTCTTGTTAAAAATCTATTGGTTTAGCTTTCATTTCATTTTTTCCTTTGGTTATTGCTTGTCTCTTTGTTTCCTTGCTTGTGAGTTGCCATATAGGGAATTGGAAAGGAGTATTGGTGTCATATCTTGAAGAATTTGAGTAAAGAAGCAAGGGGCCAACCACCTTAAGAGCTATTGGACTAAGAAGCACTCCAAATTGAGTGAAACACTAAAGTTAGAATAGCCACCACAATTGAGGACATTTTTTTTTGTAATTTTTTAATTGGCAATTTGTTTTGCTTTCAAATTTTGAAACAAAAAGGCCTTTCATTGGAAGTAAGTTGGGAGCCTCCAATAGGTCACCCTACTTCCATTTGTGTGTAATAATTTTAGGCAATTTTCCCTTAGGATAGTGAGTGTTTTGTTGGGAACCTTCAATGAGGTCATCTAAACACTCTTAGGATCCGCCTAGTTTGCATTTCTTGCACTTTAATTTCTTGCTTACTTTCATAGCTTATTTCCTTTACCCTCTATAGGATCCGCCTAGATAGGATCCACCTAGATAGCTTGTGTCGCAACCTACCCTTTTGCGGGTGAGCAAGGCGAGGCTCACGGGTGCACCCTCCAAAGGAGGAAAATGCGCGGAGTCGCCACCAACGATTATTTGTGGAAAACGTCGGAAAAACTGAAGGAAACCGGTCATGAAGAATATTCCAGATTCGGGAGTTGTATTTACATTTGAGGAAGGTATTAGCACCTCTCACGTTTGTCCCAAAGGACAACAGCCTTAAATTAGAATTGTGTGAAATTGCGTATCTAAACTTTTATTTCCTTTTTAATTTTTGAGGTCAACAAAAGCGGGACTCTTGGTCCTACGTACCCTCCATCGAAGAGGAAATCAGACCTACGTTGTTCTTTCTAAAGGGCGAATCAAGCGATTCTTTTTACTTGGAAGGTGGTCCTTTTAAGGCGTTGGACCTTAAAATGATCCATTTTTACTTGGTGAGAAAAACTGAGGTATCGAACCTTAAAATCCTTTTTAGTGATTTTTTGCGGACGAGCTTGATTTTGCGAGTTGATTTTAGCCTTAGTTTCACTTTAGTTATTAGTCAATTTCAATCAAGAAAGAGAAATCCCAAAGAGAAACGTGCGATTGCTTTTTTTGGTTTATTTTACTAAAAGATATTTTTTATTATTATATGTCATACCCTAATTTCGTCCGGGGACCTTTGCTCGATGACGTGCGACCATTCTTTGGTCCTCGTGACGTGCTTGGCACCCATCATTAGGCAATTTGTGAAATTCCAGGACATGCCGAAAAACCAAAAAAATATTGATGCACAATCCGTAAGTTTCCGTGACACACCGGAAATCAAATGGAAGCATCGTTGCATAATTAAGTGAGGTTCCGTAACATTCCGTAAGTCAAAAAGGGGATGATTATGTAATCCGCAAGGTTCCGTAACATTACGGAAAGAAAACAAGTATCGTTACGTAATTCGTAAGTTTCCGTAACTTTACGAAAAAAAGAATCACCAAAAAACAGCAGAGGGGGGTGTACTTAGTAAAAATGGGGGTGCAAATAGCACCCAGGCCCACTTGGGCCCTCCGGAATATTCCTCCAGAAGGCGGTTGCTTCTGGAGGAAGCAACCCTGCTCGCCTGGGCGAGCTGAGCTCGCCTGGGCGAGCTGGGCGGCAACCACCTCCCCTATTTTGCTATAAATAGGGGAGGAAGGCAAGAAGGAAGGGGTTCAGCCCCTTTGGCACTTCTCTCTCTTTCGAATTTGCTTGGAAAAATCGTTTCCGTGAAGAAAATCTAAGCCGAGGCGCTTCCGAAACGTTTCCGTAACGTTTTCCGTGAAGAATTTCGCAAAGGTTTCAACCGTTCTTCGACGTTCTTCATTCGTTCTTCATCGTTCTTCGATCTTCAACGGGTAAGTACCTCGAACCAAGCTTTTCGATTCATTCTATGTACCCGTAGTGGTCCACATTGTGTTTCGTGCATTTTTATTCTCGTTTTGTTTACTTTTTATACCCCCTGTTGACGTGCTTAAGCCATTTTACTTAAGTCATTTCTCGCTTAGCTTAAAAATAAAATAAATTTCCACCGAACGTTTGAATTGTATTATCCATTAACTTCGGTTAAAATAAATTCCGACCGTTCGGTCGTGCCGTAACCACGTTGGAAATCAAAAAGAGGTAAAAAATAATATAATAATAAAAAAAAAAAAACATCTTTTAGTAAAATAAAGCGGAAAATCAATCGGACGTTTTCTCTTTGGGATTTCTCATTCTTAATCGAATTGATTAATAACTAAAGTGAAACTAAGGCTAAAATCAACTCGCCTAGTCAAGCTCGTCCACAAAAATAGGCTTTTGAAGTTTGTCATTTCAATTTCTCACTAAGTAAAATGGATCATTTTTTTAGGTCCAACGCCTTAAAATGAGCACCACTTAAGTAAAAAAGAATCACTTGATAAGAAAGAACAACGTAGGTCTGAGTTCCTCATTGAGGATACGTAGGAGCAAAAGCCCCACTTTTGTCGACCACCCCAAGAGATCGTTAATGGTCCAACGCCTTAACGTTTCTCCCCTTTCAAAATCAAAAGACCGTTTAATGGTTCAACACCTTAAATGACCTTTTGTTCAATAAAAAACATATTTTGCAAAAAAGACAAAAACAAACTTAACCAAACACTTTGTTCCAAAAGAACTACGTAGGTCTGATTTTCTCATCCCAAATTGAGGAATACGTAGGAGCACAGGGAAACACCCTTGTCGACCACAAAAAGAAAAAATATAAAAAGGGTATAAAGGATATAAGAACATAAAAGGGAACATAAAAATCAAAGTCATGTTTGCACATTCGATTAAAGGCTGCCGTCCCTTGGGACGGGCGTATGGGGTGCTAATACCTTCCCCGTGCGTAAATACAACTCCCGAACCTTTCAACTTAAAAGTTCGTAGATCGCGTCTTTTCCGGTTTTTCCGACGTTTTCCTCAAATAAACGTTGGTGGCGACTCCGCGCGTATTCCTTTGGTGGAACACGCATCCCGCGAGTCACGCGTCGCCCTCCCGCCGAAGGGTAGGTTGCGACAGTTGGCGACTCCACTGGGGACAATTTTTAGAGAGTTAGGCCATTTAATCTTGTGCAAATGCTTTACCATGACTTACTCCTTTGTTGTTTTCCTTCATTATGTACTTGTGTATATAAGCTCTTTGTTCCTTTTAGTGCGTTCTAAAATGTATGCATGAGGTAAATACTTATTCATTTGATGCACACAAAACACCAACACTATTTGCACACACTGTGAGTGAAAAAGGGCCCTATACCCGGGTTCATGGGAACATAAGGAGTGGAGGTGAATCTGTGATCATGCTAGGTCTCCGACTTGCTTGATTACAGTGAACCCTCATCTAGAGCTTTTCTCTTTGAAAACTTATTGTTGCTAGTAGTCCCTACTGCTGCAATATGTTCTTCGAAGGGGATGATACCTCTAGAAACCATCAAGAGAGATATGACTACCTTGGGGATTATTACTAAAAGCCTAGTTAGCTCTTTCCCTTATAGGTCCCTTAAATAGAGGCACGGAGCAAACACGTTGCGTGCCATTTTTCACACTGCCATGCATAAGTATCATATACCCTTTTGCTTATATTTGTTTGTGAATATTGTCGTACTATGTACATCCCCGTGTTGTGCCTTTCGCATATGCATCATGCGTGGGTTTCGTCTTTGATCCCCTCACTTTAGCAAACCGACGGAGGGTCCGTGTCGCCTTCTTAAAAAACATACGTTGGGTGCCATGCTGCCCAAACGTTGTGTCCAAGAAGGAAACAATTTCTCGGGCTCCCGTATTCGTAGATTGCATCTGTGTCATATGCATTTCTTCATGCATTCATCCATTCCACCCATGATAGATGTAGGAGTTTTGTTTCGCACTAGATTTTATTTCACTTTAGTAAGACATGGGATCAAGTCAAAAGCCTTCGCTTAAAAAGAGGTTCTATCAAGTCAAAATCAAGAGCTTAGAGGTCACCAGTTTACGAAAGTTGGGGCAATTAATGGGTCAACTTCAACGGCAAGCCTTCGCAAAGCCTATGGTAAGCATTTTGGGACCTAGCTAGGGTAGAAGTCTCCATGGAACCGATTGCATCCCTTTCCCAGTATTATGACCAGCCCCTAAGGTGCTTCACATTTGAGGACTTCCAGCTATCACCAATGGTGGAAGAATTTGAAGAGATCCTAGGATGTCCTCTAGGGGGAAGGAAACCATACCTCTTCTCAGGGTTCTACCCCTCATTGGCCAGAATTTCTAAAAAGTCCAAATCTCGGCGCAGGAATTAGACCGCCAAAGGCAAGTCGAAAATGGGGTGGTCGGAATACCGAGAAAATATTTGGAGGTAAAAGCAAGAATCTTGGCAGATAAAGGCGAGTGGACCCCATTCATAGATATTCTCACACTGTTGATTTTCGAGGGAGTCCTCTTTCCAAATGTGGATGGGTTGGTGGACCTGGCAGCGATCGACGTTTTTCTCGCCTATCATAACCACAAGGAAAGTCCGGTTGTCGCTATGCTAGCTGACCTATATGACACCTTCGACCGAAGATGTGAAGAAAGAAATGCAAGGATTGTTTGCTGTACTCCAGCTCTCTATGTGGGGCTGGTTTCACACCTTTTTCTCCAAGAAGGTAGGCCCGTCTATCCGCTACAAGGTTACCACTCGTGCGTCGAAAAAGGAAAGGCGAATTGGGACCAACTCTTGGCTAGCATGGGGGGGCGTCTGTTAATTGGTTCCCTCGCTAGAAGGAAGGAAGAATCAAGATTCTATCTTCATGCGAAGGATGTCCAAATGTTCCCTTGATGGGAACAAGGGGGTTGTATTAATTATAGTCCCGTTCTCGCCATAAGACAGCTTGGCTACCCCATGAGAGGAGCGCCATTAGACGAAAGCATCACGCCTTTCATCGCACGGGGTTTTAGTGACCACAACGCGAGAGTACTCCAAGGAGTTCACAAGGCGTGGGATGCAGCGTGAAGAAAGGACAGAGAGCTTAGGGGAAGCAGTAATGGGATCATCGGCGGCTATCATAAGTGGCTGAGAGTCCGAACACAAGGATTGGATTGGCTCCCAAATCTAAAGACTATGAGAGACAATGAGGTTAAAGCTTCGGAAGAAAGTGATGAGGTGCAAGCGCTAAAGGCAAAGCTTGAAAGAGCCCGGGTAGTCAAAGAGAAGTTCAAGTCCATAGCCATCAAAGTCTGAAGAGAGTATGATGAACTAAGGGACGTTAATATGGCCACCGATGAAGCCTTGGAATGAGAAACCAAGAAGGCCCGAAAGGAAGAACACGTGCCAGCAAAGTTTTGAGGGGCTTTATAGGGCAGCAATAGTAAGCTCAAGCTCCGAAGAGGTGAAAGGAATCATCACGGGTCAAAGGCATGATCTTGAAGGACGAGCTAAAGGCTTACCTTAGGTCGAAAAGAAATTTGTCCCAACAGTTAAGCGAGACTGAAGGGAATATGTGGGCCGTCATCGATGAGTGCAAAGAGAAGCTAAATCTAGCGGCGACTCACGAGCAAAGGCTAGAGGATGAGTACGCCAAGATATCAGCAGAAAGCGAAGCAAGGGAGAGGGTAATTGATTCATGGCACCAAGAGGCAACAATGTGGACGGACCGATTTACTCTTACTTTGAACAGGAGTCAAGAACTTCCCCGATTGCTAGCCAAGGCCAAAGCAATGGCGGACACCTACTCCGCCCCCAAGAAGATCCACAGACTTCTCAGCTATTGTCAACAGATGATAGACTTAATGGACCATATGATTAGAAACCGCTAGGAAGTTTGTATTGTCGCTCAGATCTTGACTAGTTATAACTTTTTGAATAAAATGAGTTTATCCCACGTTTTTACTCCAAAAATCAGTGCGAATCAAGTCACTCCCGCATTTTATCTCTAGCATGCATTGTATGTTGGTCTCGTCCTTTGTCACGGGAAGCCGGAAGGTCCATATCACCTTCTTAATTGTACACATGGGGCACTGCGCCCCCAAATGCGCAAGTAAGAAGAGATAATTTTCCGGGCTCTCGTGTCCGTAAAATGTATTCATATCATGCATCGCATAAGCATCTCTTCATAACATCATAATGGACATATCCTGCATTTGTCCGTTATCATATTCCAGCCTCACATTTTGCATGAGTCATGGCATCATCATGCATATGCGTTCAACAAACTTTTTGATCCGCAAAATTGCATACCATTTGTTTTCATGTTTGCTCATCCTTGCGTTTTCCTCTACAAAACAAAAACAAAAAAGGGGGAAGCGTGAAACTTCACACTACATTCTTAGTTTCATGTGTTAGGCACCATGAGCCAACCATGTTGGGATCATAAACCCATTTCACTTAAAAACAAAATAATTGAACATGGTACCTAATGCATGGTTAACTAGGAAATGGTGTTTCTTCGGGCATCTCAATTTCATAATTACATTTTCCGTGCATAAGCTTAAAGTATGCCCGAGTCATTCATCCCTATGAGATGTTGTTGAAGTATTGGCGATCAGAATTGCCATTCCTTGGATTATAGGGTTGAACCAAGCTCATGCTTTTACAAAAAGGTTCATCAAGTCAAGTTGAAATATGGAAGTAACCGTCTTGCAAAATTGGGGCAAAAGATGAATCGAGTCACATCACTGCTTCGTCTACTGCCAAACATATTTAGGATTATTGATGTCCTTGTTACTTCCAGTTTCACCTTGACAAAGATGTCATGGACCATGTTGAAAATCTAAATTGATTCAACCCCATATCCTGCGTAAAAATTCGCAATACTTTAACTGTACATCATTCGCATACATCCATGCTTTTCATTGGTTGCATTGCTCATTGCATTCTTTCCTTGAAAAATAAAATAAAATAAAATAAAATGAACTTAATCATTGTTATCAAAAAGAAAAGGACACGCTTTACGACACCCTTACCGAACTCGTGCTAGAGCTAGAGTAATGGGTGAAGTAGAGGAGATACAAGAGAAGATGAAGGCCAAAAATGGAGGCCATAAAAGAGCAAATGGCCACAATGATAAAGGCCATGATGAGCATGAAGAAGATAATGGAAGCCAATGCGGTTATAGTTGCCGCTATTAAGCGCTGTCGCTAAGGTGAACCCAATGCTCCCATCTGGCCTCAAGCAAATGAATCGTCCAACCTCAAATATGGTAGGCAAAGATTTGGGAAGTACGGATGACCCCATGATGTGCAAATTCAAAACGAGCACGCCTTCCCATCATATGGCTTGCCTCCCAACTATACACCACCCAATGTGGCATACACTCTCAATGAAAATCTCAATAACTCCACTCCGATACTCATTGAGAACCAATAACCTCATCAGGCACATATCTCTCAAACCATGGGAAAGACACATGAAATTCCCCACCACAATCTAGCTGACTTCGAGCCTTGGCTCGGATATGCCACTGAAGGACAAGCAGTTGGTGGTATACCCTTTGAAAACACTTTGGAGAGCCCTCAGTTTCGCCCACAACCACAACCATTGCATTTTTGCGGTGGGAAGAGCCCCTCCTGCTATGGCCGAAAAGGGAAAGACGGATCATCTAAAGGAAAGGCTCAGGGCCATTGAAGGAGGTGAAGATTATGCCTTTGCTAACCTAGAAAAGTTGTTCCTAATACCCAAACATGGTCATTCCCAAGTTCAAGGTGCTGGACTTTGACAAGTACAAGGGGACTACTTGTCTCAAGAACCATCTAAAGATGTATTGTCAGAAGATGGGGGAATACGCAAAAGATGAGGAATTGCTGATACATTCCTTCCAAGAAAGTCTTACTGGGGTAGCTGTTACCTGGTACACTAACTTGGAACCTTCCCGAGTCCATTCTTGGAAGGACCTAATGGTTGCCTTTGTTAGGCAGTATCAGTACAATTTTGATATGGTTCCGGATAGGATGCAACTACAGAACATGTGCAAAAAGGGGGACGGATCATTCAAAGAACACGCCCAAAAGGTGGAGGGATCTGGCGGCCCAGGTGGTACCCCCAATAATGGAAAGGGAGACGATAATCGTGATGGTAGACACATTATCGGTACTCTACTATGAAAAGATGGTGGGCTGCGCACCCTCAAAGCTTTGCAGATTTGGTCTTCGCCAGTGAAAGGATCAATGTGGGTCCGAAAAGAGGAAAATTTGATCATCCTACTAGGACGACTGAGAAAACTGGGGCAAATAAAGAGGGTGAGGATGAGGGAGAAACCCATGCTGTGACTACCATTCCTGTACGGCCAAGTTTCCCACCAACCCAACAATATCTTTACTCAGCCAATAACAAACTTTCTCCTTACCCACCACCCAGTTATCCACAAAGGTCATCCCTAAATCTACCACAAAGTCTGTCTACCGCACTTCCAATGACGAACACCACCTTTAGCACAAACCAAAAAACACCAACCAAGAAGTGAATTTTGCAGCGAGAAAGCCTGTAGAATTCACCCCAATTCCAGTGTCATATGCTAAACTTGATCCCATATCTACTTGATAATTCAATGGTAGCCATAACCCTAGCCAAGGTTCATCAACCTCCATTTCTCCGAGAATACGACTCGAACGCAACGTGTGCTTGTCACGGAGAAGCCCCGGGGCGTTCCATTGAGCATTGTAGGGCTCTGAAGCGTAAGGTGCAAGGTCTAATTGATACGGGCTGGCTGAAATTTGAGGAGAATCGCTTGTTGAATCCTAACATTAACAAGCAACACCATACATGGGGCAATTCTGGAAGCTGTTGTTATGACTCATCAGGATTTTCAAGTTTATGCCATAAACCACAGTTACAATGTTAAAAGATATAGATAAAATGGACATCCTCTCACGAACACATCTTTGCTTATTCAACTTCCACCGGAATGTGAGTGTAAGCCATTGGTCTGTTTGCTCAAGCAACCTGCGCTCCTGAGTGTTGACTTCCAAGACCGTTCAATCAGAGATTACTCATCTTGCACGTTGGTGGGGGTGCCGTAAAACAACGAGCAAAGTTCAAAACAAATAAGTTTCAAAATAAAAAAATAAAAAGGCATTTGATTGACTGTGTTTTCAAGTAAAAATATAGACGTTCATGTGACCTCATTTTGTCTTTTTAAGAGAGAAGTCAGTTATCAAGAATAGGATGTTGGACAAATGGCCTCAGTTACCTTAAGAAAAATGGGGGTTGAATTAAGATGCAAAGACTATTCCCCAATTGAACTATCACTCTTTCTTTTTGGATTAACAATGCACCCTTAACATGAATTACTCAAAAGACAATTCAAAATAAACTTCTTTAAAGCAAAAGATAAATAGCAATAAATAAAAGAAGTTTAAGGGAAGAGAGGAATGCAAGCTTGATTTATTCTGGTTCGGCCACTTCCCGCGCCTACGTCCAGTCCTCAAGCAACCCACTTGAGATTTTCCACTCTCTTTGTAAAACTCCTTTTACAAAGTCTGAACCACACAGGGACAACCCTTCCCTTGTGTTCAGGAATCCTCTAAAACAAGAGACCCACGGTCTCTTAATCCCTTTTCAGAAATAAGAAGAAGAGAAGAAGAGGTCTCTCGTAAAAGAGGTAGATTGTAAAATGAAGATCAATCAAAAATTCCTTATTGAATAAGCAAGTGGTTGACCAAGGAATCTTTTTGAGAGGATAAGACATTTCAGTTCAGAAAAACTCTTGATCTTTCGAGAGGATAAAACTGTTTGGGCAATGAAAACTCTCTTTAAAACATTTGAATGGCCGTTCATAAAACATTTGAATAGATATGTCTCTTGGAAATTATTTTCTGAAAATCCCCTCTGGTAATCAATTACAAGACTTATGTAATCGATTACAGGTTTTAAAAATTTGAATTAAAACATTTTCAAACTGCTGGTAATCGATTACCAGAGAGCAAATCTCAATTTGAAAGGATAGAATTCCTTGGTCAAACCTTTTGCTTCTTCAATTTGGAAACTTCTTCCTAAGATTCTAGAGATCAACTTGATCATATATCTTGATTTTCTTGGATTCTTGTCTTGAATAAAACTTAGAAGCACTTGATCCTTTAGCATCATCAAGACATCAAAACATCTTGCTTCTACATAGGAGTCATTTGACTTAATCCATCAGCTGAAAAATCCTTCAACTATTTCTCGTCCTTGGAAAGTTCTTTTTGCAAGAATCAATTGCGTCTTTCATTCTTTCTCACTACGAGGTTGTGAAAACAAGACAACACTTGGTACCTCTAAGCCCTACACTGGGGCAACGAAAGGCACCATGCAAAAACCTCAAGCGAACCTAGGGGCAGATTAGAAGTTCTCACCCAATAGGTTCCCTCCTACAAGGTCATGACGAAAGGCAACGATTGGTACCTCAAAGCCTTACACTGGGGCAATGAGGGGCACCGTGCATGAGCCTCAAGTTAACATAGGGGCCGATCAAAAGTTCTCACCCATCGATGTTTTCAACAAAAAAAGGGGGGACAAACCCTAGGATTTCAATGGATTGATCAAACATCAAACGACTCCATTGCCGTCACTCCAGAATGGTCAAGTGACTAAATCAAACAGAACACACACTCTGAGGGAGTTCCCGGAGAGATTTGCAAAAAAGATAGGATGAGGTTGCATGAATTATCACCTCTTTCAAAAGGACAGTCAATCTGTGTTTTCCAAAAAAAAAAAAAAAAAAAAATAAATCAAAATCAAAATCACAAAATAGGGAAAGAATGCCATGAACATTGTACAACTTGCCATTACATTGCATTGTTTCATATAAAGTCCGCATTTACCCAAATTTCACGACAAAGGTTGCATGCATCTGCATCCCTAAAAATCATGTTAACTGCATAGATTTCCTACATCCAATGTCCAAATCTTGTGGATTTGGGATGACCGGCTCTCTCGATGAGTCGATCTCTTG